>NC_143012.1:199987996-200349246 GCF_055824585.1 Amblyomma mixtum | reverse complement strand
GGTTTAAGTACGTAAATCGACAGTCAAGTTTTTTCTTGGCATTATGTCTCGACCTACCAGAAACAAATTTCGGAAACGGACACCTCCACTAGCATTAAGGAAATTTCGGAAACGAACAACCCGGCGATCCAATGCTAGCGCTTGCAGTCACATCAGCTGCGGTTACTGTTATTCATATCTTCTTTTACATATCTTCTTTTTATACCCTTGTTATATTGATGTTATTTCTTGAACTTGCTTGCATTAGCCATCTACCATGATGAAATATTTCCACCAAGATGTCACTTGTAGAGAAAGAGTAAGTGTTCTCGGCGTGACGGCATTGCAGTCATAATGAATTCTGGTGTTCATGCTGGAGCACTGCACGGGCCTCAATCTGAGGTCCAAGCCCGACCCGGGTCCGAGACCTGAAGCCTGAGCCCTGCTCAGGCCCGCTAAAATATCGCTCTAGCGAGCTCGGCCCAGCCCGTGAATCTGGGAGTGAAACCCAGCCCGGGCCCGGCCCGGCCCGTTTCACAGTAACGCTTGGGGTATACTGCTCACTCTGAGAAAGTAGACTGCTACTAGAACGATAAGAAACTGGCCGACGAAGGTTCTGAAACCACAGTTAGGCTTGCAAAAAGTTGGTTCTTTTTAACCCACAGTGATTTCGTGTTGGTGCGCAAAGATTACTCGGAAGTTCTCAGATCCAAATAAAAAGGGCTGCATTCGCTCGTAATAGACTACTTTGCATTCTCCCATGATTTTAACCAGTTATAATATGCCTCCCGCGAAGTACAGAAGTTAAAGCTACCTAGAAAGCAGTGGGTTGACATTTTTTTTATTGAGCGCGATCTCACAGGATGAACTCATTTGCGAACTGGTCGCCTTTCAGCAGAAACGAAAAGCTAAAATGCTTGAGTATTTCGCGGTGTGTGTTTGAAGACTATAAGCGTCTTAAACTGCTATGTTCTTCTAGAATGCATTTCTAATAGTGTATAGGTACGTCTTCGGATGACGAATGATCAATGGCCAATTAAGGCCGGTTGAATTTTACTCTCACTGGTGCAGCACAAGATAACGCGAGAACCACGTGATAACATACAGGGCAAAACACTTGTCATCACAACCAGGCTGAAGAAGCGAGGAGGAATAGATGAGGTTATGAATGAGATTTACAAATTCTCGCGAGCTTTTGTGGCTATTTTATTTACGAGATGTTCCGGTCAGCTGATCAAAAAGAAAATCGAAAGCGATTTGGTTTGTGAATTTTCTCACATTAGAGAAATATACTATGAAATAAAAGCTATGATTTTGGGGCTTAAGGGCCCAAGGGGTGTCAGGCTGTGAGAGACATCGAATCAGAGGGCTCCGGATCATTTCGACTATTTGGGTTTCTTCAACGAGCAATTGTACTACAAAGTACATGGCTGTCATCCTTGCCGCCTAAACAGAAATGCGGCCGCCGAGGCTAGGAGCAAACCCTGGTTCCCCGGCTCAATAATCAAGCGCCTGGACTACTGAGTTACCGCGGCGTCGATATAACAAAAGAAGTATGTCAAAAGTTTTTTTCTCAGCGCGTACTGTTTCCCATAGCTCATCCGTGTCCCTGCTCCAATGCCGCAGTTGTGTACTTAACTCTGAAATAGTGAATGAATAGTCAGACACCAGCCATTTCTGTACGGAGCCAAGCCCGGCTTTGGTCCGCAGCTTTAAGACCGAGACCGGTCCAGGCCAGCAACCCCAGGCCTGGGCCCGGCCCAGGCCCAGGAAAACAAATCATGTCCCGGCCCGGCCGGGCTTGGGCTTTCGGGCCGGCCCGAGCCCGTGCTGTGCACTAGTTCATGCAACAGTCGGAGATCAAATTATGGGATATGAAAGTCTGTTTTTGAATCTGTCTATTTTGGAACTGTCGCATTCTTGTGCTCTATATATGAGGCAACAAGAATAGATAACCCATTAAAAATGCACCAGTTTTATTATCACGTCATGAGACTGAGGGAAACAATAACTTGCTGAGGTGCACTAAAGTCTCCGTACGTGCAGAAGTGCGAAAACTATTCGCAGTCCGCCACCTGCGCCATCTGCTGGGCCAGCGGCGTGCGTTGCGAGAGAACACAACGCGAAGCCCGGAAACCAGTTCTTTCCTTCCTCCATGACGGAAACGGAGGAAATTTGTTACTCGCTTTGCTGCAACGTCTGTAATTAACGTGCTCGTAATCACTCATGTAAGCCTTAGTACATATCTCGAAGATACGTTTTAAAGAACTGTGCATTCACTTGACGCACCTTTATTCAGCATCAAACACCGAAGTGTACAACTCAGAGCGTTTATGGTGAGCGGCACTTTTTACCGGACTGGTTTCCGCTTTTGATGCGGTGTCTACCTTTGTCGCGCTCCCTGTGTTGTTTTCTGTCTAGCTAGTGCTGTACCGTCACTAGCTGGGCGCTTTGTAAATAATATATATCCCCTTTCTCTTCCTACATAGCCTCGTTCAGTATCTACCATGTGTAAAAGGAAAATTTGTCGTAGCGTAGTGGCAGCGTCTCCGTCTCGCACGATAGGGGCCCCGTTTCGATATCCTTGTGAGCGGCCTGTGTCCACAACTTCCGCACACGCCACTCATGAGCCAAAATGCTTTCATTTTCATATCTGATGATTGTAATATGCCATGTGTAAACTGGAGTCTCAAGTTATCGGCTCCCTGTATCCGGGGGCATAGCGATAGACAATTCTGTTAATTTTTAGCGGCCAGTAGGAGGTGAGTAATTATACCCAAGCAAATATTATTCTGAAGCTGCTGTGTATCAACGCAATATTTTCAGGCGAAAGGTCAGTGATCGATCTTGGTATGTTGGAGCACAAGCTTTTATCTTTTTCCGGCTAGTGTCACTGGAGCAGCATCAAAATCAGGTCAGTGCAACACTTAGAAACTTCACTGAGACATATTATGTCTCAGTCATGAATTATCTAGGTGCATATCATGAAATAGTTGGAAATAATTTGGAACTTTTATGGCACCGATTTTATTGTGCTCTGAAATAATGTATTGAACAATTGTGCCGTTAAAAGCCGTTCCAAAATGACAGGTAAGTACTTGGATAAATCGAGAAGTTATGGAAACAAAACGTAAAGCTAAAAGACTTAGAAAGCGGAACGAAACAATTACATTGCATATTGGGGAGCGGAAAACTGTTCTCTGTTAACAATAACAGTGCACTCTGCCAGAAATGAATTCTATAGCATGAGTCTTGAATATGCTATTTCTAGTAGTCACTCCAAAAAGCACTAACTACACCTAAGCGAAACAAACCACGAGACAGGTAGCACTAAAAATAATGCAGTTGAAGTAGAGGTTGCGCGCAGCATTTGAACAAAGCAGAAAATGGAAAAAGCACAAGGAGAGGAATAAACGGGTACCTAAGGAGGGTAAAGCATGGTAAGACATACCTAAGATACATTTATCATACCGATCATAAACTCTATCAAAAAGCTCTATAAAAGAGATCACGACGCATTCTAGCATGAGATGAAGCAAGTAAAAATGGGAAGAAATACAATTTCACTCGTAAAAAGCAAACTGCCTTCAGAAATTTCATAGCAAGAGAAGGAATAAAAAAAGCGAACGTTAGTAAAGGCTGAGACACAGATATTATTTTAACAAAACCGAACGAGGGTCTGACCTCTTTTCATGACGTTACCCAGTACTACCGCCACGGGAGGCTAAGCATGCAGTCACCGCACATCATCGTCATCATCAGCCTGACGGCACCCACTGCGGGACAAAAGCCTCTCCCACATCTCTCCAGTTAACAATGTCCTATGCCAGCTGCGGCCACCCTAACCCCGCAAACTTCTTAATCTCATCCACCCACCTAATTTTCTGGCGCCTCCTGCTAAGTTTGCCTTCTCTTGGAATCCACTCCACTACACTTAAGGGCCAGCCGTTACCTTGCCTTCGCATTACATGCCCTGCCCAAACCCATTTCTTCCTCTTTATTTCGACTAGGATGTCGTTGACTCGCGTTAGATTCCAGACCAACTCTGCCCTCTTCTGTCTCTTAACTTTGGACCTAGCATTTTTAATGCGGAAGTATTTCTTGTCGCATGAGTGGCGTGAGCAGGACCTTTCGGCAAAGCGTTTCCGCACTAACTGTCAACCATGCATAGGGGGGTAATTAATAGCATAGTTGATTACATAATCATGTAATTGGCACGAATGAATAACTAAACCATCAAAATGATTAATAAAGTGGGTAAATAGTTATTTTGACGAAGTAATTCATCAGTTGATTTTTGTCAATTACTTCACAAATTAATCGGTGATTGAATGGAATTGATGAATTAGTTGAATAGTAAAATAATACAGAAACAAATAAATAAATTGCAATCATTTAAGTGACCGAAAAATTAATTAGCATGGTACATATTATTTGAACTATTTCGTTTTAATTTAGTCGGACTTTTGTATTACTCCTTTATTGAGTTAGGTTTTAATCCACCAGGTTAACAATTTATTTATTTGTCTATTTATTTATTTATTTATTGGCGCTTTTGTCTGCACACAAGATGCTCTCTGGCAACGGGACCGAGGAGTTCGGATGTTATTCGGATGTTCGAGCCTCCGCATTTCTGCTCCATAGGCAAGCACATGTCAGGTACAACTGTCACACACTTTTCACTTAAGGGATATTGGTAAACTTCCATTCATGATCTCAGAGAGCCTGATAAATGCTCTCCACCCCATCCTTATTCCTTTAATTATTTCATTGTCGTAATCCGGATCTGCGCTCACTACTTCCCTAAGCAAGCGTATTTCCGTGCCACGTTCAGCACCTCGCTACTAATTGTAAACAGCTGTTCCATTCCGATACTGCTGACCATTAACTTGTTTTTTTTTTTTGCATTTTAATTTTAACAACCACAGTACTGTTCTGACTGTACAGCTCACTGATCGCGTTTTGGAAGCCATCTCCTGCACACGACAATATCATCAGCGAATCGCAGATTACTAAGCTATTCTACGGTAACTGTTATCCCCAGTTGTTCTCAAGCAAGACCACTAAATTTCTCCTGTAAACAAGCAGCGAATAGCGTTGGCGAGATCATGTCTCCCTGTCGAACGCCCTTTCGTATTGGGCCATTGTGGAGGACTATGGTAGCGGTGCACACGCTAAAGATAACTAGTATCTTTATTTAAGGCTCTTCTGCAGCCTTATTGCGCACTGCCTCCATGACAGCTGGTTTCGACTGACTGAAATGCTTTCTCTCAATCTATAAGTCAATATACATGGAGTTAAATAGAAAAGATCGGATTTGGCCGGTTGGTCCGATCGTACGTTGGTCAGCGGTACTTTGTCCGCTCGTCCGGCGACACGTTGCCGGTTGGGGCAGCCACTCCAGACTTCTTCAGACAAAACTGATTTAATCAAGACGAGACCGAAATACAAACACTTAAAGAAAAGGCGGTTTAAAAAAAGGCTGTTAAAAAAAGGCCGTCGAAAAGCGGCCGAGACTGGGACTCGGCGCGCTCTTCATTCTCTTTGTTCGCAGCGGGTTTTTATCCCCTCGATAATTGGGCGGAGCTTTAATAAACCGGCTCTCGCCCAATTCCAACCAATACTGCTGCAGTGGCACTGCGCATACAAGTAGGCGGAGCCCAGTGCACGCCAGGGCCCGACTCTGGAGGCGCCACTGCTTAGCTAGACAGTCGGGGGTTTCAGGAGTCGTCGACCTTATTGTCCCCAACTCCCACTTCTATGTTTGTCAAGGGATCCTTTCAAGGGGTCGTCGGCCCCTTGGTTTCCGACAAGGCGGTCGCGGTCTTTCCCGCAGCCTTGGACGGCATCCGAAGCGCGCGACCCGCTGTCGCCATTCCTAACCCCTCCAGACGGACACGGTAGGGGGAAATTAGCTACTGGCGCCATAGGCTTCTGCCTTAACACCTCCCCACCAAGAATGTTGGGTGGACGCTCGCCGTACACACAACATACAATAGCGCGCAAAAGTACAAAAGAGCCGGCCGTGAACAGCAAAAAAAAAACAGCACAAAAAAAACGGATATCAACTGAGCGCTGTACGAACATAAAAAAGGACCGCTTCTGCGTCCTACTAACAACTGCACAAAGAGCATGTTCAAGACCACATGATGCATGCATCAACACTCACACTCCTTAACTTCTTTTCACAAGCAACCACAACAGTAGAAACACTCGTAGCATAGGAGTCCAACATCAATGCACTTGAGTTCACAGTCCACAAGCTACACACACGCGGGTTGGGCCACCGTCCCGTACGTTCCTTGGCCCGCGATGTCTGAACCATCTACCCAGCAAAAGGCGGCAGGTGTACCTGCTGACTTTTTTTTCTCTCTTCCTTTTTTTTCTTACACGCGAATCGCTGTTTAGTTTTCTTTTCAGAAAAGTGTCCCTCACAAGGCATATCGTGCGCAAGAGTCAGCACTTCTTTCCGACGACTCAGTGGGAGCATGAGCTGCCGACACTGTCTGCCATCCAACCCTTCCTGGTGAAAGAGTAGTCCTCCTTCTGTTACCATGTTATGCGTTCTGGCCTGCGCCTGTGACCAAGCCTCTGCCAGGGAGGCGTCTCCTCTTTGTTCACTGGCGAACACAGGGTCCGCCGTGCTCTGCTCTCGCTGCGGCGGTGCGAGCTGCGTACTTTCTGAGACCACGCTCTCCTCAATGCTCTCGCTTGGTTCAAATTCTAACTCTCGCGTTGCGTTTTGGTTGTGGTTGGCGCTCTCGGTTTCCGCTCGTATTATCCTAACCGCGAGATCAGTGGCCTCACGTTTCTCTCTTTCGAGTGCCTTAAAAACGTCCGGGGTCAGTAGGGCATCAGCCTCTCTAGCTAGCTCGTCCGTAACCGCGCATAACGTCAATAGTTGCGGGCTTGCGCCACCATCTTCCGTGGGCAAACTCAGTGGAATGTAAAAGAGCTCGGCTGTTACGGTGTGCCCAAACGCGCCCCGTAAGCGAACCGTCCCACTTCCCTGCTTCCGGACTTCTTCAGGCACCAGCTTCAGTCTCAACACGGGGATCTCTGCGCCTGAATCTAGACATGCTTTCAATGGTTGTTCCCCGCACAAAAGGTCCACCCAGGTTAGCCGTGATCCCGGCGCCAGACCACTCGCTACCACCTCAGCCGGCGTTGCGAATTCAACCACGGTTCTCGCTGTCAACTTCAGGTCCTGCTGGTTACGACCTATCTCATTACCAGAAACTACTTTCGGCCTGATCTGTGGACAGTTCCACTGGACATGACCGAATTTGCCACATCCATAGCACTTTGGCGGTTCCCCGTGCTCTTCCGTGAACCGATTTCCTCGATTCCGAGTCTCTCGCGGCATCGCCTCATTCCTTTTCAGCCCCTCAGCAGCCCTTTGGCGGCGTCCACGCCTGCTGTCTTCGTATTGTTCGGCAAGTTGCGCAAGTTCTTTCGGTTTTAACCATTTATCTGCCTCCTGTTGGAGGACGTACTCGCGCATTTCCTCCGGCATAATCTGCTTAGCGCGATCTGCCACCATCAAAGCACGAACGTCCTCTAAAGTTTTCACCTTTCTACTTCGTAGGTAGTAGTCCAGCGTTACGTCCAATTTAGTGACAAATTGGCCCCAGCTTTCTGCCTCTTTTCTACAAGCGTAAAACCTACGCTTATATTCTTCAGCTGTCAATCTCAGCTCCGCGAGCACTAGCTCCCGAATTTCCTCAAAACTCATCACTGTGTCGACCGACTGGTTAGCCACGAGTGCCCGAGTTTTTTCATTGAGAAAGGGCATTATTATTGACCCCGCGACATCAGTCGGGATCTCGCAGGTCCTTATCATATTTTCAGCGCTTTTAAACCAGGCGGGAATGAGGTCGTCCGACTGTGGCATTGGTGCGAGAACTGCCCTCAGATCATCTGCGTGCCGACCCAATTTTTCCCTTCGGCTGCCATTTCCCGAGATGCCCTTACCTCTCTGAATCAGCGTCTCGAGCTGGATTTTTAGTCTAAGAGCTTCAATCTCGAGCTCCTTCTCCCTCAAGCGCGTGTTGACCTGACCGCTCTCACACGCCGATGGGTTACTACTGCTCTGCCCATCCATAGGCGTCACATTCTCTGAGTCCTCCGCGTCAGAGTCGACATCACTAGTGTTTTGGTCTCCCGCACGCAGCTTCTGTGCTCGGGTAGTGATTGACATCGCGTTCCCGGAGAAAACGGGGAAGGGCCCACCTGTGTTCCGCAGACTTCTCGCTCGCGTTGCGTTGCGGCTGGACCCGTGCCTCAGTCTTTCCGCTCTCCACGTCCAGCTGGTGGAAGAATGGTGGCAGTCCCACCGGTGCTCACAGCGGGCCCGTCACGTCTCCCAGTCCGATGAAGTCGGCCGCCGCAGGTGCCGCCGAAGGCGCAGCACTTCGCTCCGCCGATCTCCTTTCGCTCGCTCCTTGGCGCTGTCGTGAAGTCTTGGCTCCGGGCCTCTCCCAAAGAAATCACCTCAGTTGGACCTTGGTCCCCGGGACTCTTCACCAAGGTTTTGCCCCGTCAAGCTTCCGGAAGGTACTGCCTCCAACCGCTCGCAGAAAGCCGCTCGGACGATCCTGGTCACGGCACCAGTTAAATAGAAAAGATCGGATTTGGCCGGTTGGTCCGATCGTACGTTGGTCAGCGGTACTTTGTCCGCTCGTCCGGCGACACGTTGCCGGTTGGGGCAGCCACTCCAGACTTCTTCAGACAAAACTGATTTAATCAAGACGAGACCGAAATACAAACACTTAAAGAAAAGGCGGTTTAAAGAAAGGCTGTTAAAAAAAGGCCGTCGAAAAGCGGCCGAGACTGGGACTCGGCGCGCTCTTCATTCTCTTTGTTCGCAGCGGGTTTTTATCCCCTCGATAATTGGGCGGAGCTTTAATAAACCGGCTCTCGCCCAATTCCAACCAATACTGCTGCAGTGGCACTGCGCATACAAGTAGGCGGAGCCCAGTGCACGCCAGGGCCCGACTCTGGAGGCGCCACTGCTTAGCTAGACAGTCGGGGGTTTCAGGAGTCGTCGACCTTATTGTCCCCAACTCCCACTTCTATGTTTGTCAAGGGATCCTTTCAAGGGGTCGTCGGCCCCTTGGTTTCCGACAAGGCGGTCGCGGTCTTTCCCGCAGCCTTGGACGGCATCCGAAGCGCGCGACCCGCTGTCGCCATTCCTAACCCCTCCAGACGGACACGGTAGGGGGAAATTAGCTACTGGCGCCATAGGCTTTTGCCTTAACACATGGTGTGTCATCTAAAACGTTACAGAATTTTAAAAAACTTAGAAGAGCGCTTTTTTAGGCAAAGCACTGCCAGCGGTGCAGCGCCTCAAAATGCAGTTAAGAAGCGCTAACGAGCAGGCTGTTTGACTAAAACTTAATTGGTAATATTTTAACTATTACTGAGCAGGGTGTGTTGCTGGGCAAGTTGGTTTGACATCCTGAACATGCAGCGCTGGCTGACGAGGGACGAGGGAGAGACGACACACAAAGCGCCCTGTGTGTGTCGTCTCTCCTTCGTCCCTCGTCTGTCAGCGCTGCATGTTCAGGAGGTTAACTATTACTGTTAGGATCCTTAATTATAAAAGGCGTGCAGCCCACCGTAAGTAATATCCATATCAGCGTTTACAATTTCGATAACGCGGTTACCCACGGCGCTGTGGGTTACCTATTTCAACGAGCTTTGTGCACCGGAGAGATTGCTTAGCCTGCAATCTTTTCGAAAGCGCATCTATCTTGGCGCGATGTAGCCAAAATATTTTGAGACACTGCACCCAGGCTATCCGCGTTTCGAAATTCTAAAAAGTGATACGGTTATTACTTACGGGAAGCTACCCACCTCTCAATAATAGTGAGCCTAAAAGTAATAATTTAAAAGTGAACCAATAAATCTGGCTGAACAAGTCTGCTAGTTATCATGTCTTAGATGTATTCTGATGTGCTCTATCGCTGACCATGCAATGCCGCAGAAAAACGCTCTCCTAACTACAAAAGGCCCATTTTTCCAAATTGCGGAAAGTCTGAGGTGGGGCACCCTGTTTGAAGCTGTGCACAGCAACCACTATCTTTGCTTCATTGGCAAGAAAACCTTCGTTTGTATTCTGTAAACCCTTGCAGTTTTCTTCTGCCGAGCAGACGCCGACGCCGCTTCCTCCGAAATTGGGAACCTAAACCTGTTCTCATCATATTGTCAGTGGACAACGAAGAAGACAGTGCTGTGCTCGTGCAATGAGCGCGAAGAGGACGAAGTGTGATCTGTGCGCCGTTGGCCGGCAGTGATTCGATTGAGCTGCTGTGAGCTGCTGTCAGCATCCCTCAGTGACTACTCCTTGTGCGCCTACATTTACGTAACATCTCTTGGTAGAGGTGCGGGTTCGATACGTCATGCCGCTGACCCGACGAGCCGACGAGCCGATCCGTCGAGATAGCTACCGACGCGCCTGCCAGGCCAACTGTCGTCCTAGCCCACCCTCGAGACCCGGGCACAATCTGCGGTACCGATGGCGTGGACGTCGAAGACTGGCTCTCGCTGTACGAGCGTGTGAGCACACACAACAGGTGGGACCCCACGATGAAGTTGGCCAACGGCGCCAAGTTGCCAACGCCAACGCCAAGTTGGCGATCGGGTCCGACGCCGCTTCTTTTGGCCCGGCCTTTACCGTAGTGTTCGCCGTTACGTTGCCAGCTGCGACCTCTGTCAACGCAGGAAGCGGCCCTCCACTTTGCCTGCCGGCCTTCTGCAGCCTATCGACGTACCTCTGGAACCCTTTCATCGTGTCGGACTAGACCTCCTCGGACCTTTTCCTACGTCCAGTTCCGGCAACCGTTGGATCGCCGTCGCGACTGACTACGCCACTCGGTACGCTATCACACGTGCCTTACCAACCAGTTGCGCCACCGATGTCGCCGCTTTCCTGCTGCAAAATGTCATCCTTCATCACGGTGCCCCACGCCAACTGCTGACGGACCGCGGCCGCTACTTTTTGTCCCGGGTAGTTGACGACATACTCCGGTCCTGTTCCACGCAGCATAAACTCACTACAGCGTACCATCCTCAAACGAACGGGCTTACCGAGCGCCTGAATAAGACCCTCACTGACATGCTATCTATGTACGTCGCACCCGACAATCGTGATTGGGACATTGCTTTGCCCTATGTAACATTCGCCTACAATTCATCCCGGCATGAAACCACGGGCTATTCGCCTTTCTATCTTTTGTATGGCCGGCATCCTGCGTTGCCACTGGATACACTCCTGCCGCCTTCTTCGGCCTCGACCACGGAGTACGCACGTGACGCAATCGCTCAAGCAACCTCGGCCCGCGAAATCGCCCGCGACCGTCTCACCACCTCCCAGGCCTACCAGAAGTCAGTTGACGACCGCCGACATCGCCCAGTACACTACACGCCAGGATCACTCGTCCTCGTTTGGTATCCCTCTCGCCGTGTCGGCCTTTCAGAGAAACTCCTACATCAGTATAAGGGCCCTTATCGCGTGCTCCGTCAGGTGACCGACGTGACTTATGAGATTGCCCCCCTCGACCCTCCGTCGTCATCCACCCCCCCTACCACTGACGTTGTTCACGTGGTTCGCCTCAAGCCATCCGTGCACCTGCTCCGTCTTCCACTTAGCATCGGGACGGTGCTTTTGCCGCCGGGAGTTGTGTCAGTGGACAACGAAGAAGACAGTGCTGTGCTCGTGCAATGAGCGCGAAGAGGACGAAGTGTGATCTGTGCGCCGTTGGCCGGCAGTGATTCGATTGAGCTGCTGTGAGCTGCTGTCAGCATCCCTCAGTGACTACTCCTTGTGTGCCTACATTTACGTAACAATATAACGTGCAGCCATCAGTGTAAACTTGAGTGTAGGTACCATATTTTTCTTGCATCGTGAAGAATCCCTGTAGAATGTGCTCATGTGGTGCTTTCTTTTTCGTTTATTAATGTGTCATTGTGAACTCAGATATTTCGTGGAGGGTGTACAAAAATGGCAAATATTCATTGCTTTGCTCAGTGTGCGGTAAGGCATTTGTGCTGCGAAATCTCCGTATTTATCTTCGAAGCGCAGTTCTAAAATCCGAATGAAATGTGGTTTGTTGTTAAGTAATGTTTTGGTTGGGCACTTGGTGAGAACGGGATGGTAGAGATATTCCTGGAGAGAACGCATTTTTGGGATGTAAGTGTTTTTAAGTGCGATTCTTCGATACTTTAGAGTGGGCTCATTTGCTTCAACGTAAAGGCAGGTTACTGGTGATGTTCTGTATGCTCCAGATGATAGACACAACCAAAGATTTAGTACAGGGTTCAGTCGTTTCAGGTAGGATGCTCTTGCTGACACATATACTACGTAGTCTAGCTTACAGCGTACCAGACAGCGATAGGCTTGCAAAAGACAGGCTCTATCAAACCTCCACCGTTTTCCGGAGAGCGCTTTTGTAACATTGATGACTTTAGAAGCTTTCTTTTTAAGGTTTTTATGTGTGCTAAAAATCTCGCTTTCTTGCCAAAAGTGACGCCTAAAATCTGTGATCTTGTTGAATCGGCAATGCAGTTTTTTCGGCAAAGATTAGGATCGCCCTGTGGACCCTGTCGCAACGAGAGCAAAACAACTGCTGTTGATGGGAAAGCTTGAATCCATATCTGTTTGCCGAAGCATCCAGTTTATTTAGTGTCATTTGTATTTGTCTCTCACAAGTACATATTCTGGAGAAATTACATGTTATTAGGTCATCTATATAAACCGAATACTACATTATGAACATGGTGATTATTTTATCTAAGAAATTCATTTTTAGAATCAACAGTGTCGTGCTTGGAATACACCCCGTTGTACGCCGTTTTCTTGGGTGAAAGTTATGTGAACAGTTGCTCGTAGGCGCACTAGGAATGTGCGGTTAGCCAGGAAGTCGTTCAAGCAACTCCTCAGCCTTGTTCCGCGGACATTTAGCTCAGCAAGGCTACGGAGGATGCTGAAGTTCTAAGTGGTATTATAGGCATTCTCTAGGTCGACGAAGACCCCATTACAGTGCTCCGTTAGGGTGAAAGCCTCCAGGATGGCGTTCTTTTGGTGGACAAAGTGATCAGTAGTTAAACATGCTTTTCTAAATCTACATTGATGTATGTATAAACCCGCCGGGATTCAAGCATGAGAGATAGTGTAACGTTCCCAATCTTTACAATGATTTTGAAACAGAGCTGGTGAGGGCTGTCGGTATGCGACACCTAGGACTTTTTGGTTCGCCGGGTTTGAAAAAAGGTGCTATAACTGCCGTTTTCTACATCTCAGGTACTTTTACAGTTACACATATTTCATTGAATAACAATGCCTCTGCGGCTGTTTCAGAGAGATGGGCAAGCATAGCATATATTGTCTGACCCTGTTGCTGTCCTTTTCCCGAACGGTGACGGTAAGGCTCTATTTAAATCTTGAAGTGTGATTGGCTCATTGTAGTCCTCATGTATGCCTGCTCTGTAGGCAAGTTTTTGTTTTTCTCCTATTGCTTTGTGCTTTTGTAGTGTTTATGTGTAGTTGAATGAATCTGAGAGTTCAGGAAAATGCTCGCCCGTTTTTCTAAAGATGTTCGCGCACAAGATGTTGCTAACAACGGAAATGTGAAAGCGGGTATGCTCTCCAGTGAATTTTCGAACTCGTTCCTTCATTTTCTTTGAGAGTGTTCAACTATTTATAGAGGACATATATTAAGGCGGAAGCCTTTAGTGCCTCATCGTTTTAAGCAGGAGCTGTCGACAGAAATGTCACGCTTTTCAATTGGTCGAAACGGTCGTGACGTCATAGTGCGCGAATTTCAAACGGGGCTAATTGTACTTTCGCTACTAACCATGCAACCAATTAAAGGGATCGTATAGTGATGCTCCAAGTAAGTTTGACTGAGTTTAGTTAATTGCTTACTTAACCAATTTGTCTAATTAACCTTTCTAGTGAGACCAGATCAATAAAACCGAGTAAGAAATTCGCCGAGCTTGGGAATCGAACCCCGATCACCGGAGTGCGAGTCGAGCACGCTACCACTCCGCCATGCCAGCTCGATGGTTTGGAATGAACAACGCTGCGTCTAGTGAATACGGTGTCTTCGTTCACTCCCATCTTCCTCCCTTCCCGTTACGGCGAGGTTTACGTGTCCACCGAGTTATGAGAGACAAATACATTTCCTTTCCTGAAAAACCAATTTACCGACGAGCAAGGCGCATTTGTCCGCGTTTCAGGTTGGTCTAAATTGTCGTGACGTCACCGCGCGCGAATTTTGACGGGTGTCCACCGAAATATGTGACACACTTATTGCGCAACTTCCTTTCCTCAAATACAATTTTCGGCTAGTGTCTACTGGGATATGTGAGACAGTTAATGCGTAATTTCCTTTCCTCAAATACAATTTTCATTTTCTTCATTACGGCCCCTCTTTCTTCTTGCAATCACACTTCCTCCCTTTCTGTACGGTCCGGCTCAGGTGTCCACCGAGATGTCAGAGAATTACAGCCCCATTTCCTTTCCTCAAAAAGCGTTGCGTTCAAAGGGCAACGCATCGCGCCGAACGGGTGGTGGCGTTCCTTAGACTCCGTGGCAGCGCTACAACACGCTGTCGCGTTCCACTCCTAAAGGCGAAGCTTAAGCGTCATTAATTGGCAGTAAAATAATGCACCAACAAAATGTGCAGTGAACAATCGCGTAGCAGAATGCAGCACTCAGGCTTTCGCCTTTCACCACTTTAGCCGCTAAAGTTCCTCGTAATTTTTTTCTTCCAGGTGTTTTCTTCTGCATTTTTTTTATATACCGCGCTCTAGCCTTCGCTTTATTAAAGATAAGTAAGTTGTCGGCAGTAGGGTACCGACGGAGAGTTCCCCAGGCTCCGTGTATTCGTGCACACAATGCTTTGCGTTTCTTCTGCACGAATCCTGTTAATGGTAAGCGAGTATTGCTGCCGATGCTATGCATGTAGTAGGTTGATTTCATCTATGCTGAGCTCTTCACAAAATTTTTTTCGAACATTTGACTGACAGTTGTTTTAAAATGCAACCAGTCAGTGAGTGGAATTTTCCAGCGTCATGGTCTTGTGAGGTGACAGGTGCAGACGATGATAGCCTAATGACAGCAGGTACTTGACTTCCGAAAGGGTCATTTAAAAGATCGCATTTAAAATCGTTAAAAACAGATGGTAATGTAAAAGCTAGAGCGAAGAAACTCATTTCTCCTAGGATTGGGCCGCAATATGTGGCCTTTTCTGTATTTGAGAGGCATACATCATTTCTGAGAATAAAAGCGTCGGTTATGTGGCCGTTAAAATCACAACGTTCACTTCCCCAAAAACGGGTACGGGGGTAAAATGACCAACTACCAGATATGGCTTGGGAAGTTCTTCAATTAAGACTTTATATTTTTGACTGCTAATGTGAAGTGTGGAGGAAGATAAACAGAACATATTGTTTTCTGAATGACGGTGTTCACCGCAACCATCTAAAGTTTTATTTTAAGTTTAGTTTCTTGAGCAGGGAGGCCGCTTAAAAGGGAATTGAGACGCCTGCCGGGTATATTCGCCTGTTCACGATAGTGTCCAAAAGATTTATAATGTTTCAGGATTTTCACATGTTGGGGATCAAGATTGGTTTCCTGAAGACGTAAAGCTAAAGGCAACATTTGCCATAAAATATGTGTTATCGCAGTGTAATTCCTAAGAAGTCCTGTACAGTTCCACTGAACTAAAAAAAGTCATGGTTATCTTTGGGTAGGAATGTAAAGGGTTAGCTTGTGTTCTGGGCCCGTTATCAAGGTTTTGTCCTTTTTCCGCAGCAGAGAGCTGTTCCGCCGCTGCGAAGCTGCCGGACTAGGAGTAACCTCCGTCACTTCGCCAGAGGTGATGAATGTAACTCCTAGTCCAGCCGCTAGCTATTTATGGATACCTTTTAGCCAGGGCCCAAGGCATCCGGTGAGCATTTCCAAACAGGGAATGGAGATAGGATTCTAGCATGATTCTCATCTACTTCGCCGTAGATGACATGTATTTGGGCGAGTATTGCTTTCTTTCTTCGGAAAAAAGTGTTATATATTAATATAAATATAAATATTATAAAATAATAGATATAAATATAATAAATGTATAAATAAATATAAATATTATATATTATTATATTATTATGAAGGGTATATATTAATCGATCACGGAGCCGAGAGTGAACCGACGGTGATAGGAAAGTGAAAGATAGAGGGGAGGTTAGGAAAAGGCGACTGGCGTTTTCCGCCGGTCGGGTCAGGCTGGAGGTTCCGCTTACGGGAAGCGGGACCACAGTGGTGGTTGCCTCTGCCGAAGGGCCTTAAAGGTCCAAACGCTCGGTATCGGCTCAGCCAGCAGGATCCCATTTCCCCGGACACGGCAGAGCCAAGCACGGCTCAGCGCGGGTACTCGGGTCCATGGTGGCGCACTGCTCACCATCATCCCCTTACGGGGATGTCGCTGCGAATGCTCGAGAAAGCGTGGTATCAAAATTCGCCAACATCTCCATGTAGCAGACGCTCCTGCGGAGATTTTACGAGCAGAGCAACACAGATAAATTAGCCAATAAACAGCTGTACAGATCATGCCTCATAGTGAAATAGGACCCCTTCTATGGTCTCGAAATCTAAGGAAACAAAAGAAACTTGCAGAGGTACCATTCTTTTAGTTCAATAAACCTTACTCAGGTATTTTCGAAAACTACAGGATGTGCGAAGCAACAATTTCTGAATAGGAGTTATCTCAGAAGATCGCCTTTCTCCAACAAGGACATTGAAACAAAAAGCTTGTCGAAATTAGTAAAATAAAAGCTCTCTGCAGTTGCGTTCCGGCTTCCATCGATTATGTTGGCGACCGCATAGTTTCCTCAAATATTCCCAAATCTTTCTCTAGAAGCCTCCATTCCACTAATGGTAAAATAGTTATTCTTGACTTCCCTGCAAACTGCCGTTATTCCCATAACTAGGTTTCCAACCCTATTTAAAAAAAATACAATCTATACTTTGCTTAGCAATGAAAAACCTTGTTTGTATTTCTTTACGGAATAAGTTAACCTGCGTTCAGTTAAAATCTCGTATTTTCTTCAAGAAAGTGACAGCGGTAAAGGCACTGCATTATAATCGCCGCAGGTACAAATATATGAGATGACCAAAACTCACGCTCCGGATTTAACTTTTCGCAAAAGCCTTTATCTTACTTCCGCCAGACAGGCACGCGTGATATGTTAATATAATGCTAGTCGAAGGCTCTACGTGAGCTTGCGGCAATTTTCATCTGTTAAATTTTTCTAAGAGTACTTGCTAGTACGTTGGGAGCAAAAGTAAACTTTCTGTGCAGAGACGTTACTTTAGAGGGTGTCTAGCGTTAAGATACATTTGCTAGGGAACCAAGTGGCCAGTAGCAGTACTCAGAAGCAAACATTCTGCGAGCTGAATGTATTATAGGGGAAATGATAAGCAGCCCGACAAATAGGACTGTGTCTTCTACTCCTGTATACACGTCATCTGTCTCATTTCTTTTATGGAAGGCCGCTCATAGTTGACCAGTGACGATTCGTCTCACTCTCAGCATGGGGTATTAGGGTACAAGGAACGAAGTTTATGAGTCCACCTGGGGAACATGGCATAAATGTTTAGCATTTTCACGGATTTCTGGTGATCATACGGCTTTTTTGCTCAGCGGTAGCCCAATCAAAACACATTGCTCTGTCTGCAGGAAAGGCAAATTGATCAGCTCGAGGTGGTGCAAAAGACCCATTTTCCTAAGAATCTCTGCCCATGGAAGCAAGCACTGGGCCAGGAAAAGCTTAAAACCATTGCAGAAACTTTGAGTTCTCGCAGGCACTCGCTAACGAATGCCGCACCTTCAGCATACAAAGCGAATGATTAGACATATTGCTCAAGATGTATCTGTCTGGCCGTTGTTTTGAGAAATAAAGAATTAAATGAAAATTCCAGAAGTCTTCCTTGAAGAAAGAGAAATGAACTCAAATGACATGACAAAAATCAGGGCTTTGAATGCATACCAAGCATAATGCAGGCGACCAACGTTATGGCAATGAGGTTCATTATGCGTGGAAGTACAGACGTGTTCTCCTCTCGCTATGTCTTGGCACTTTTTCATCGAAGGCAACTTTGTAACTCTATAGCGCCCGGCGACGCTATAAAGCGCCGGCGCTAAGATCGGCGTTACAGCGCGCGCTAGAAAGAGAATAAAGATGGACCGCGCGTGCTCGGGGCGCACGCCCGGCACGGGCAGTCCGGAACTAGAAGCCTGCCACGCTGGTCGTCTCTCTCTGGTGCTCCGCTGCGACCCCGCTAATACCTCAACAGTGGTCACTCCGGCCTAAGACATGACCGACCCCAGCAACCTACCGCCCTCAGGCGGCCTTCCGCCTGACGCTACCTTGCGCCCACGGGACGTCGCAGCTCTCCAGCTCCGCCTACCAACATTCTGGCCCAAGTGTCCGCAGACCTGGTTCGCCCAAGTGGAAGCCGTCTTCCATCTGCACCACGTCACCTCGGAGGCATCTCGGTTTCGTCATTTGCTTTCCAACCTGACTTCGGAGGTGGCTCAAGAGGTAGCGGACATCATCGCTGCACCCTTGGGCGGTACCCCGTACCAGCGACTAAAGCAGGGCATCCTGGACCGCACCACGGCGTCAGAGAGTGCGCGCCTCCAGCAGCTGCTCACCTACGAAGAGCTTGGAGACCGCCGCCCCTCCCAGTTACTCAATAGTATGCGGCAGCTCCTGGGCGAAACCAATGCAGACCCGAATGGCGCACTGTTGCGGCAGCTCTTCCTACAACGCTTGCCGCAGTCGACCCGCATCGTCTTGGCTGCTGCGGGCGACTTGACCCTTGACCGCCTCGCCCAGCTCGCTGATCGAGTCCACGACGCGACTTCTCCTTCCGTCGCCGCCCTCTCTTCTCCACCGGAGACCGCCGTCATTTCACGGTTAGAGGCCCGGATCGATCAGCTGGTCGCTTCTATCGATGCCCTTCGGACGTCCTCTCATGCCCCGCACGGTTTATCCTCAACACCTCGCCGCCGTTCGTCTTCCCCGAGTGGTCCGCACTCGTCCAGTCCTCGCCGTCCGCGTCTCTGCTGGTATCACCGAACTTTACAGCACAACGCTCGCCGCTGCACTCCACCATGCAACTGGTCGGGAAACGTGCAGCGAGATCACTGACGGCGGCGTGTGACCTCGCTCTTCAACCTGGCCGCCTTTTCGTCGTCATGGATCGCATTTCTGGCCTGCGCTTCCTCATCGACACTGGTGCCGAAGTCAGCGTACTGCCGGCCTCCAAAGCAGACCGTGCTTCCAAGTCACATGGACCTACTCTTCGTGCGGCCAACACAACCTCCATCGCAACGTATGGTCTCCGATCCCTCACTCTGGACATTGGCCTACGGCGCACGTTTCGATGGGTCTTCATCGTCGCCGATGTACATCAACCTATCCTCGGTTCAGACTTCCTGACGCATTTTGATCTGGACGTCAGCATGCGTCACCATCGTCTCATCGACAGCAAGACGCGCCTTTCCATCACTGGCGTTATATCAGCTGTCGCTTCCACTGGAATCCGAACTCTGCTTCCGTCATGCCCGTATGCTCAAGTCCTCGCAGACTTTCCCGAGGTCACGAAGCCTTGTAATCTACATCAGCCACCCAAGCACGGTATCACCCACCACATTGTCACGCGTGGTCCACCTGTCGCAGCTCGCCCGCGCCGCCTCTTCGGTGAGCGTCTGGCTATTGCAAAACGGGAATTCGGCCACATGCTCCAGTTGGGTATTATTCGCCCTTCATCCAGTAGTTGGGCCTCACCACTCCATCTGGTGCCCAAGAAAGAACCGGGTGACTGGCGTCCGTGTGGCGACTACCGGGCTCTCAACGCTCACACGGTCCACGACAGCTGTCCCCTTCCACACATCCAAGACTTCACTGGACATCTGGATGGCTGCAAGATCTTTAGTAAAGTGGACCTTGTCAAGGCGTACCACCAAATCCCTGTTGAGCCGGCCGATATTCCGAAGACGGCCATCACTACACCCTTCGGACTGTTTGAGTACGTGCGCATGCCTTTTGGGCTACGCAACGCAGCTCAAACTTTCCAAAGATTCATCGCTGAAGTGACGCGTGGTCTCCCGGCGGTATTCGCCTACATCGATGACATCCTCGTCGCGAGTCGTACTCCACAGGACCACGAGCGTCACCTCCGGGAACTCTTTCAACGCCTCCAAGAGTTTGGCTTGGTCGTCAATGCCCAGAAATGTGTCTTCGGCTCTTCTGAGCTCGAGTTCTTAGGCCACCACATCTCGGCGCTGGGAATTCGTCCATTGCCTTCTCACGTGCAGGCCGTTAAGGACTTCCCAGCACCAACTACCCTACGCAAGCTCCGTGAGTTCCTGGGCCTAGTGAATTTTTCACGGCGCTTTATCCCACACTGCGCCGACCTTCTTCACCCCTTGACTGACCTTCTCCGCAACACGAAGTCCTCATCCTCTGCGATTTCCTGGTCTCCCGAAGCTCAGGCTGCTTTCACGGCTGCCAAACAAGCCCTCGCCGATTCAGTCGTCCTCATCCACCCTAGGACTTCCGCGCCCACTCGCGTCATGGTGGATGCTTCCAGCGTGGCCATTGGCGCGGTGCTCCAGCAGAAGATTGACTCCGAGTGGCACCCACTGGGTTTCTTCTCTCGGAAGCTCCAGCCTGCTGAGACTCGCTACAGCGTATTTGGCCGTGAGCTGCTTGCTATCTACTCCACCATCCAGCACTATCGCCACTTCTTGGAGGGCCAGCCTTTTTACGTTCTCACGGACCATAAGCCTCTGGTGTATGTGTTCCGTACGAACTCTTCGAAGTACGTCTCCCGTGAACTTCGTCAGCTGGCCTACATATCGGACTTCACAACCGATATTCGACATATCAAAAGCACCGACAACGAGGCAGCTGATGCACTTTCACGCATTTCCACCATCGGCGTGTCTCCACCTGCTGTGGACTGGCCCTCCCTGGCGCGGGCACAGCTTGAAGACCCTGAGCTGCACGCCCTGCGTGACCACCCTCGAGCACTCCGTCTGCAGCTCGTGCCTCATCCGTTTGTGCCCGGATCACTCTGGTGCGCCATATCATCGGCTCTACCGCGACCGTTCATCCCGGAGGCCTTTCGTCGTGCCATTTTCCATTCCCTTCACGACATCTGCCATCCTAGCATTCGGGCCACGCAGCGCCTCGTTACCCAGCGGTACGTCTGGCTGAACATTAACACCGACGTCCGCCAGTGGGCCCGCTCGTGCCTTGCTTGCCAGTCCACCAAAGTGACACGCCATACCAAGACTCCCCCTCAGTCTTTCCTGCCGCCTGGATCACGCTTTGACCATATTCATATCGACCTGGTTGGACCGCTTCCCCCTTCTCAGGGCTACAAGTATATTCTGACGATGGTCGACCGCTTCACCCGTTGGCCCGAAGCCGTGCCCATTCCGGACATTACTGCGGAAACAGTTGCCAGAGCCTTCGTTTCGACGTGGGTTTCCCGCTTCGGCTGCCCCGGCATTGTTACCACGGATCGCGGCCGCCAGTTCGAATGCGCCCTCTTCACTTCGCTCACCCGGCTACTCGGCACTAAACACTGCCGCACCACATCGTACCATCCCTGTGCCAACGGCATGGTCGAGCGGTTCCATCGCCAGCTCAAGGCTGCCCTTACTGCGCGCCTGAATCACGAGCACTGGGTAGATCACCTCCCTATGGTGCTCCTAGGCCTTCGCGCCGTCCTGCGTCGTGACCTTGGCTGTTCGGCGGCCGAACTCGTCTTCGGTACCTCCCTGCGGCTTCCCGGCGACTTGTTCGTACCTTCGGCTCCCTCGTCCCAACCCCTGCAATAACTTCACCGCCTACAGGACTGTCTCCAGCACCTGCGCCCAGTGCCGCCTCGCTCAACTGCCCATCAAGTCTTTGTGCACCCGGACCTTGCTTCCTCGACGCACGTTTTTCTCAGGCGAGACGCTGTAAAGGCGCCTCTTACCCCTTCATACGATGGCCCGTACCGCGTCCTCACCCGGACGACAAAGTCAGCGACAATCCTGCTCGATGGTCGTCAAGAGGTCGTCTCCCTCGACCGACTCAAACCAGCGTACCTCGAGACACCTCCCCAGGAGCTCCCCTCAGATGTTGCCGGCCCCCCTGCAGACCTGCTTGCCGCTGTGGCTAATCCATCTCTGCCCCGTCGGCGCGTACATTTCGCCGTTCCGTCTAGGCGGGGGGCCCTAAGCGCCCGGCGACGCTATAAAGCGCCGGCGCTAAGATCGGCGTTACAGCGCGCGCTAGAAAGAGAATAAAGATGGACCGCGCGTGCTCGGGGCGCACGCCCGGCACGGGCAGTCCGGAACTAGAAGCCTGCCACGCTGGTCGTCTCTCTCTGGTGCTCCGCTGCGACCCCGCAAATCTTCAACAACTCTGAAATAAATTGTGCATAAGTGTAAGCAAAAGAACAAATTGTTTTCATGAAAGTTCTCAATGTGAAGTTCGGGTGCGCTGAAATCTTCCCCGTTTCACACAAACAGCCAAATTATACTCATTATGCCCAAAGTAAGCTCAAGCGAACTTGGAGAAGTCAAAATAATTTTTTCAGCCAAATTTTCTGTCACGCACAATCAATTTAAATACACGTTAAATTTCGCACCACACATTTCGCGAAATGGACTGTGCACAGCTGGGCTGGAATGCCTGACACCGTGCTCAGTCGAAAAATAAGTCTCATATCTACAATAATTTCAGCGCAATACCCAAACACATGCGGAAATTAATCGCGAGCTTCAATCTTTGTTCCTGCACAAATAGGCTTCAAGATCAAAGTGAACAGATTGCTTCCAAATATGTGATCTTGAAGCAAGCTTTCTTTTATTATCTTTAGACACCAGTCCTACGCATCACGCGTCAGTAATAGCGGCGAAGTTCTGCAAGCTACTTTCCGCGAAACTTGAATATTTGAAAATTATTGGCCCACTTTTCCTCTTGTATGTCAGCTGACGTAACAAAAAACACTCATTTTATCTAAGAAGCTGAAATTTGTGTCCAGAAATATCGTACCACGTCGCTTCCTTGCGATAGAGATTTCGCTAACGGGCATCACTTCAGGCGTCCATCGGCATGATCCTAGACGTCCCTGCCTCAATATTATTTTTATTTGGAACATTTATGTGTAAATTTGGAAACCCATTTGGTGAGCATGTACTTGCCAAGTATTTCAGCTAAGAGTATTTTTTACACAGGATTTAGGCACTTGTCAGTGATGCGTGCTTAGATCATTTCTTTGCGGCAGTGATAATGAAGTGCCGTTCTTGACGTGGGTAAAATTTTAACGTGATAGCGGTAAAGAGCTCGTGTCACAGAAAAGCCGGTATCGGCGTCGTGGGCCGTTGGCGCTGTAACAAGAAACGCGAGCATCTGCGAAAAAAAGAAAAATGGACATACAGGAAATCGAAGCACGACCTTTCAGATTGCGAGATGAGCATGCGGAGAACACGCTATAAATTATTGCTGTTTCGACAGTTTACAAAACGTCACAAACAGATTATATTCTGCTATGCTCTTCAGTTGTCAGTAGCGGACATGCGTCTCGCTCGCATGAGACACTGAAAAATGCTTCAAGAAACACAACTGTCCCATCAAACTGATAGCCACATCACGCAAATTAAATACGTTTTGATTTGAAGTAATCGCGGACAGACCGCGCATCTTCATCGCAGTGCCGTACGGCCATTCTGCTTCGCCAAACACTGTGCAGGCCAAGACGGAAGAATACAACGTACTTATAAAGATCCTGTTCAACGGCCAAGAATCGTATCCCATACGGCGTCAAGGGTAAGTCTTTCTTTAATGAGCTCTAGAGTACGTCCTAGAAGAGCAGCTAATCCCTGCAATCAATAAAGACGTCTTCTACTGACTCTAGTTTGTGACACAACATGCAGTCAGCTCCCGTGGTAAAAACAATACTCTCTCCTCCATCCATGTTTCAACCGGCAACGTATCAGTGTGCAACTTGAAGAAAAGTGTCTTCACACCCGCTGTCACCACCATGTTTAATAGTGTTTTGAAAACATTTCCTCCTTGGCCTTCATTATAGAAAGATCGGTACATTGGCTCGGGGAAGACAGAGTCAGGAAAGTTTTTGAGCAATTGCTTACGCGCGACATTTGAAAGGTATTTCAAAGTGAAGCAATTATTCAAAAACCGGAGAGCAAAGACGACTTTTTTTTCAAAAATCGACTTGCACCACTATATCGCATCCCTTCGATGGAAAAGCCCAAGAAAGTCTCGCTTGTATAAAAGTCCCCAGGAAAATACGGCATCCCTTTATTTTTTCATCTCTTACTCCCTAATTTATCCCTCCCCTACAGCGCGGTTCAGGGGTCCGCGGCGATTTGGGACAGATACTGCGCCATTGTTTTACCTAAAAAAAGATCAGTTCCAAAAGGTCGCGTTGATCCCGAAGAAACATAAACCTTGACACCACTTGCCTCAGGTACAAGTGTAGCAAGAAATGATCCCCCTTTTCTCAACCGTACAAATAATTTATCACGCTTATTCTCCTGCCATTACGACTGCCAAACAAAAACTTCGAAGATCCGATGGAGCTTTTGAATGCCAAGTCGTGAGCACGAAAGGGCCTCCAACAAATACCCCACTTTTGAAACCAAGTGTGCATTACAATTGTTTGCATGCGAAAATACAGACAGGCTCCTTCCTGACCATTTCTGGGTGCTCGTAGACAGTCCTTAAATTTTCTCCATCCAAAACACCGTTTTCTCGATACCTCTCGAGAGGAGCACCTAGGTATTTTGAATGGACATGTGACCATTTTACACTTACATGAAAGAAAGGCGCTGAAGCCCAGCCCCCATGCGAAATATTTGTCTAGATTAAAAGCGCTATTTGTTACATCACAAAACCTGCGAACAACCGGCATCGCATGCTCTATGCTATTCTTTTCACAGCAGAATTGTGCCACATTTTCTGCATAAGAAAATACTTTAATTCCACATGTATCGTGTTCACGACCGCGAATACAGGTGTGGTTAATTACATTTCAGCAAAGTGGCTCCAGGTACTGAGCGAAAAGTAACGGTGACAATGGGCAGCCTTGCCAGACGGTCGCTGTAACCGCCATTCTGTCTGTAGGCTCAGGGTTAACAACCAGATTCGTGGTACAGTTACTATATGCCATTTCAACCCCTTTAAAAATCACTTAACACAGCCATGTTCAATGATCTTAATCAGAATGTCTTGACATAAGCAGTAAAAAGCCTTCTCTAAATCAACTCGCAACATTTCGTCTCGCCTAAAGTCGGCATCATAACATTCTAGTACACTCCAAGTGATATCAATATTCGTGAAAATGGTCCGCCCTTTTATTCCACACGTCTTTTGGGGCCCATCGAATGTCCACAATTGAATGGAAACGTTCGGCTCATAATTTCATTAAAATTTTGTAATCAAAATAAGTAACCGTTATCGGTCGGTGACCAGATACTTGCGTAAGCTTACCAGGATTATCAGTTTTCGGTAGAAGTACTGTGTGCGCACGGGAAAACAACGGTGGTAAAAAGCCTCTTCTAATTGACTCTTCATAAACTTGTTCTAAAATGAGATCAGTTTCGCCTTTGAAAGCCGTATAAAATGCCGCTGCTATCCCCTCAAGACTTGGCGAATTTCCTAAGTGGAGGTCATCAATTGCGTACTCGAGTTCAGCTGTTGATTAGTGGGCAGACAGGATACCAGTGGCTTCGCTGGTCAGTCGGGGTAACAGGCTTAGAAATTTAGCCTCAAAGGCCTGTTCGCCTGCCGATTTGAAAGTGAACATATTACGATGACACTGACAGCAGCCTCCCTTATCAACTTCGGAATGTCCGTCAAAGTGAAGTAGTTTTCAATTTCTACAATATCTTTTCTTCTAGTGTATCTTTTTTCCGTCGCCATATTTGGCCTACTCGGGGTATCATTTGCCAGCAAGCGCTTTGTTTTTGCACAGATTGGAGCTCCCTGAAAGTTTGTCACATCGATAACCTCAAACTTTGCTTTAACTTCGCTGCTAAGATCAGTATATAATCCCGAAGCTTTATTTCCCTTCATAATTATTTCTTCCAGCATGTTCCTAGGTTCTCTTGTTCAGCTTGTTCAGGGTTTTTGATTTCTACGGATTTTTCGATAGCCCTGATTTTGACATTAAATTCCTCCAACTTTTCTGCCCAATATCTCTCATAACTCAACCAAACTTTTTCAATCATGTTCTTTGTTTCTATAACAAACTTATCATCCTTCAATAACTTTGCACTGAGCTCGCGCAAGTCTCAGAAAAATATTGCTAGAGGTGTAATGTTCTTTAACGTGGTGAATATGATGCTAGGATCGCTAAATATAATAGGTTCGACTGTATAGTTACCACAAATCGCCGCGAAATCAAGAGAAATTTAAGCTCTATCAAGCCTAGCGTGACTACTCCTTTGAAAATGTTTATAATGAAGGCTCATCTCTCCCTTTGCAAAGTGTGCTATGCCTTGATGTGAATACTTTCAACGATTTCTTTCTAGAAAACAGCACTTTCGCTTTTTGCAACCGCTGAGCCTGCTCAGTCATCAGCCCTGAGAACACCATGCCCCCCCCCCCCCCCCCCCCCCAAATGACAAGTTTATTGCATTCGATGTACGCACGCAGTTGCTGGAAAAACAAAAGTCGTTCACGTGGTTTTGTATGAGCGTGCACACACAATACTCTCCAATTTTCTTCACCGTACAACAAATAAAAGAGCACAACCATGTCCCTCGTGCAATACACTACAGCTTGTTACTCGATGCCAAGACTGTTCTTAATTAACAAAACACAGCACGCTGATGTCCGCAGCGCACGACTAGCTTGCACTTTATAATGCGACTTGAACTGCGCAACGATAGCGTCTGTTGCGCTCTCACTCTCTACCTTACATTCTCGTACTGCAAGAATATGAAATTCTTTCTCATACAATGCACCCCTCCGCTTACATTGTTTACGGCTGGGTGCTAGGCACGCACGTTCAACGTGCCGCATTTTTAATGTGATGCAAGCAAAGCCATGTTGAAAATCACGACCATAAACGAAATACAGCTGTCTTACCCCAGGAAAAGGGGCGATTAATCGGCGCCGCCGGTACTGTATAGTGGAACCGCGGGCGAAGACTGCAAGACAGGCACATATTTCTCCCAAGCACCAATTGTATTGCTTTATCGATTTATTATGGGTGCCGCCATCTTGAAATCGTCGAACTCGGAAAATTTCACGCCGAAGGGAGGTGGTAGCAGACCCCAAGAAATCGAGAAAGGTGATAAATAAGAGCTAACACTCTTAAAATTGGACCCAGGGAATAAGCTCTGGTCTTTGACGCCGTGAAGTGTCTTTTTGTATATGTGGCACTCACTGGCGTACTGCTGTGCCGCGGTGCTCCGGTGGAACGCCGCCGGCCGCCATGATTGAGGTGCACGTGACAGACGAACTCCGAAGCATGATTTGCAAAGGGAGCCTTCAATAACGTGGGACATGCGGTCATCATGGAAGGAACTGTGGAAACAGAGCCTTCCGTTATGGCAAAGCCTTCTTGACGGAACGAACGGCTACGTTAGGCATCGGAAACACAAAATCAGAGAGCTTCATGGTGCCAAACAAGGGTACCCCACAAGGCTCAGCAATATAACTGCTACTATTCAACATAGCGATGATAGGACTGACGAAAGTACTCGACAAAATAGAAAACAGCTACGAAATGTATGCAGATGACATAACAATATGGACAACCACAGGCTCCCTAGCAGCTAAAGAAGTGCGGCTACAAAGAGCGATCGACCATACTGAACAATACGCCAGGGCCAGAGGACTATCGTACTTAGCACAAAAATCAGAATACGTTAGAATCAAAAAGGTACACGGAAATATAACTCCCAAATCACCTGAAACTCGGAAACGAGACAATACGTGAGAAAACGGAAGTCAGGGTTCTTGACATGTGGCTGCAAAACACAGGGCGCTGTAGCAAAACCATCGCCTCTATTAAGAATACAACAGAGCAAGTCGCCAGAATCGTGCGAACAGTCAGCACTAAAAAGAAAGAAATGAGAGAACATGGACACCCTAAGACTCATAGAGAGCCTCGTCACCAGCAGGGTAGCGTACACCCACCCCTACCCCGAACGAAACAAGCAAGCGACTATACAAAGCGACACCATGCTACGCAAAACATACAAAACAGCGCTCAAACTTCCAATATCCACACCAACCGAAAAACTCATGGCACTGGTAGTATCGAACACCTTCGACGAACTACGAGAAGCGCTACGTAGTCTGCAATTAAACAGACTCACTGAAACAGAACGGGAAGACACCTACTAAACAAGGAATTCAGCGACAATCGCAGCGTAGTCAACACGAACGCAGCAAAGTACCGATACGAACGCAAAATGATCGCCGTTGTAACACATGAAGGAGGGACAGAAATAACCAGCGCAGCGATAAGCAACCCAAACATAGAAGCAGCTGAAGTAGTCGCCTTTGTTCTGACAATGTCGCACGGCAACGCGACAAGACGAAACCTCACTATAGTGACGGACTCCAAACAAGCATGCAGAAACTACAGAAGAGATAGGATCGACAGCATCAACAATCGTATTCTACACATGAGGAGAAGACACAAAAACACTACACATAGTATAGTGTGGGTTCCGGGACATGAAGGGATTAGGGGAAACGCGGCAGCAGACGAGTTAGCTCGGCGGTACGTTAACCGAGGAGACTCAACACTTTACACCACGAGCACCTTGGCCGACTTACCCCCACGTATTCAGATATATTCGATCATTGCAGGGGTCAGCGGAAACGCTACCCAGCCCCACACAAAAGGCTTACCAAAGAGGAAGCGGTAGACTGGCGCACACTACAAACCGGTACCTACCCACACCTGCACAAACTACACAAAATTTTCCCTCAACAATATGCAAACGAATGTCCGTGGTGTCAGGGTAAACCTACACTAGAAAATGTAACATGAACCTGCCCTAAGCAGACTTAGAGCCAAGCATAAACAACCCGAGTGTGATGCAGTGGGAGCACTTGCTGGCCAGCGAGGACGAGGAAGCGCAACGATTCTTTGTGCGCCGAGCCATGATGGCAGCAGTCAAGTGCGGCATCCTGGACCAAGGAGCGACCACGGCGGCCAGTGACCAGTAAGCGTCAAGAACACTTTAAATTTGTCAGCAGTAAAGTTTTTTGATTCCATCAATAGACCCTTTAGAAAATTCAGTCTGGCAACTCGGCAGGCATCATCATCAGCAACTTTCGTCGGCGCCGGGCGCCATATTTTGGGCACCTTTGGCTGGAAGACGCGCAGCTATAGCGCTCTGCACAGCCTTTGCACTAGTTTCCACCTTGTGGCATGTCTGGTTGCGTTTGTGAAATCGATGGCGGAAAATTTGCAGAGGTCGAGGGACGTGACTGTCATTCCGGGCGGATTTTCGGAAAGGCTTTTGGACTCCTATTGTCCGGCCGCACCTCTCAGCGAAGCTACAAGCCGGTATCACTGCGATCCGTCGACAGTGCGTGTTGTCGTGTCACCCTGCAGGTCGAATATACTGTCGGTAAAGGAGGGCTAACAACACTTGGACCAGACTCGACTATGAGCAGGCGCACTGCAGGGCGAAATGCGTGTGGATCCGGATGCGGGGGCTCGATCAGCAGTGCCGGTGCGCTAGCCGTCAGTGCGAAATCAGTCGCGCTGTAGTTGTTCACCATCCAGGCCTAGCGACGACTAGGGCAGTCGGGGACCAGCGCGAAGTTCATCGCCCGGCGTTGCCGCAGGCGGTGTCGTTGCCGAAAGCTCCACTCTAGCACAGGCATGCTGCCGTTGCTAGAATCTAGCAAGCATCCTTTCTGGTAGCATGGCTGTTTTGTATTTTCTTGTGCGAACGTGAAGTAAGCCGAGCCTGCCGGCCGGCCAGACTGGATCCCGTCTGCCGGCGTCATTAAATCTAGCTAATGAGTGTTCTCGGCGTAAGTAATAAACCCTGGGATAGGGAAATGAGAAAATATATCATTTTTCTGGGTCATTGGTCAATACCGAGTTGCTGGTAAAAGTGCCAACTGTGGTACGAGCGAATTTGTTGCGAGAACCGCCTCGAAGCTGCCGCTGGCCCGACGCTGGGGTCCGGCTCGACTGGCGCCCGCTAGCTCCGCTGCTGAAGGCGCCGTAGAAATTGACCATACTATTATTTTATTGTGAGATGATGCTGTTGACAACAAAACGGAGTGAAGAATAGGCCTTCAATTATAGCGCGGGCGACTTCCAAAGCGCCGGCCCCTGGCGCTTCGATGCGAAGCAGCCTATAGGCACCCTGCACCCGCCAGGCACCGCCACCGTAGGGGCTGCGTTCAGCACCCCCGCGCGGCCAGTTTCTCGTCCCTGTCAGGAAGGCTCGCCCCGCGACTGCGAAGGGATGACGTCTGCTAGCGGCTGCCGCTGTTCGTGGAGCCGGGATTTCGACCTATTCATTCATGAGGCTGAAAAATTCTTTCGAGGAGCGAACGTCAGGAAAGGAACGAAGCTTTTTGAAGCAGACCATGTACACAATGTGAATGAGGGGGGGTCGTGCGAAGGGAGCGAAGTAGCAGCCCGGTGCATTGCGCAGACAAGCATCACTGCGCCACCGAAGACGATCAAATTAAAAATATTTCTATCTAATGCCTGTCATCGCTGCACTCTCACTCATTTTTTTTTATGTAGCTATCTTCCAGTATACAGCTGGTAGCCGCGAGCTGCAGTTGCAAGGCAGCCAAATGTAAACACGCTGCTGCCGTTGCCGTGTTTTTGGAGCGGTGTTCCTGCATTTAGAAAGGCTTACCCTGAACTTTCAAAGACGGCCAGGCGGCATAACATTGAAGGACTCCGGTTTCCGAGCGAACGGCGCAAACCTGACTTCATAACATTCTCGTTTGCCACGCCTTCGGTGTTCGACGTGGAATACCGTGTTCAAACTACGCCTTGAAATGGTGCGCCCATTGCGTAATCTACCACTCATATTTTCTCTTTTTTCAGCAACTCCCAGGCCATTATCGCTACAACACGTGCGTCAGTATTTTGGTGATATGAGATGTCCAATGAACGAGCTTTTGCAAGCAGAAGAGAATGCAAGCTGCGGCGAAGCGCCGGTGCGCACTGAAACTCCTGCCGAAAACGTAAAACTTTTTAACGGGGATTCTGCAAAAAAGGAGTATCCCGGCTATTTCAAGCAGGATTTTTGCAGAAAGCTTGTTCTCAGAAAGCGGAATTTCATTGCAAGGTTTGCTTAATTTCTACGCATTTAGTACTAGTGTCCTGACTCTTCGACATTAGGATATATGATTATTGTACTAAATTATCACCCAGTCCTTCAGACGTGGAGGCAAAGATTCATCAAGAGCATGTTGCCGTTGCCCCTGAAAGCTTGCCTTTAGTGTCGAAAAAGACGCTGGACGACAATGCGCAGTGGAAGCGAGAAAGGATTCTGCGCATAGCTGGAACTAAGGTAAACGATTCTGTGCAGCGCAAAATTTGGGCTCCTTCCTAAGGTGTTACTGCGGGCGAGTTTCGGCGTGGCTTTTTAAGCCCACATATTGTTGAGAGCCAAGTCAATGACCGCAAATCGTGGGTGCAAGAAGAGGGAAGGGTTCCCAGGGAGCCACTAGCATTCCTCCGAGTCTGCTGAATTTGCCATGTGTCAAAAACCTGTCTAGAAGGTAATGCATGAGTCATGTAAGCGTCTTCCGCACGGGTTTGACCATTGTTTGACCAGAAACCGCGCGCGCGTGTTGCCCGTCGCGAAGGGTGGGCCGTCTCCCAATGTCACGTTGGAAATCCATAAAACCTTGTCCGAGGCGAATTTATATATGTATTATTGCATCCTACAACACAGCAATGTGTCCTGCTGCTGTTATGTGTCATTTTGTGCTCGGGAAGGACGCTCACAACCGCTTCGCGACAGCGCGCGCAACACAGCGGGAGCTGTCAGACTGCCCCCGCCTTCCTGACAGGGACGTGCGCGCCGCCGCCAGTGGCGCGCGCGTCGCGCTGGAGTTAGATGCGCAGGGTGCCTATAGGCCTAGCGACGACCACGGCAGACAGGCAGCCGCAGAGCTCTTCGCCCGGAGCGCCCGCGAGCGGTGCCGTTGCCGAAAGCTCGCAACATCAGCTGGCATGCTTTGTCGCCGCTCGAGTATAGCTGGCAGTCTTTCTGATAACATGGCGATGCCGTTTTTTCTTGCAATATTTGTACACCAAGCCAAGCAGCGCTCAGGCACTGCTGCGCTGCGGCGAAGTGCGATACCGGTTGTGGGCGGAGCTTGAGTAGAGCGGCGCAGCAGTGCTTGCCGCTGCGTGTGTCCCTGCTTGCTGTGGTGGTGTGGCAGTTCGGAAGCGGCGACCGGAGCGGCGCGCCGGACATGTTGCCGGACATGTGTGTCCTGCCTTGCCAGAGTGCACAGGCCCTGACCGAACGAAAACACACAGCTGCTGCTGCTGCACTCTGCCTATGTCGCCGTCGTTTGCTGCATGTTCGCAACGGAGAGAACGACGGCGCAGCTCGCCGCGCCGCATCGTCGTGCTCTTTTTCACGCACACGGAACTCTATGAATGGTAGTGGATGCTTGAAAATCCAAAACAGGCGCGTTTGAGCTACGTTTTGATTTTGTGACGCGCCGAAACAGTCGCCAGCATCGGAATGCATGTCCTCGAGTGCGCCGAAGGTGGCACCTTTATTTTTGTGCTCTCTATACAGCGGAGCGGCTACACGGTAGAAGGAACTTTTCGCTGCTCTTTCAATACTTATATCATTTATTTTAATGTGAAAACGAACAGGTCACGAACGAGAAGAAAGACGCATGCAGCTACTCCATGCGCTCCGTGCTGTGGAATCACAGCTTGTTACCGTGCGCGTCTCTCCGCCGCGCTGGCTGCAGAAAGGCACACAGCAGCATGCCGGCATCGCGACTATAGCTTGTTGCAGAGAGCCAATGTCAAGGAACGTGGCTAGGACACAGAAACAAGAAAATTGCGCTTGTTGTGGCTTCGCCGGGCGCCGTAATTTTCAATCTGGCCCGAGCGCATACCGGCAGGCGTATGCCCAAGTAATGGCGGAGGCACCGCGGTTTGCGCACCACACACCGATGGCGCTGAATTTTCTAAAGGGTCTATTTTACGCATGATTTCTTCGCGTGTCGCACTGCCGCTTTGTATCCACGTGCATCAGATATGCACGCCGATTCCAACCGGCAGTCATAATGCGGCACGCGAAGAAAACATGCTTAGGAGTTCGTCTCCGACATGCACCTCGATCATGGCGGCCTGCGGCGTGCTACTGGAGAGCCGCTGCGCGGCTGTGCGTCAGTGTATATCCCCTATTGATACGTACATGAGTAATTATGTGTGTTTAAATTTTTGAAATGGGACTGTGCGATGTTAGTGCCCGTTAAAGATCCCCAGGTGGGTGAAATTATTCCGGAGACCTCCACTACGGCGCCTCTTTCTCTCTTTCTTCTTTCACTCCTACCTTCCTCCCTTCTCTTACGGCGCGGTTCAGGCGTCCGCCGAGATATGCGAGAAATACTGCGCCATTTCCTTTACTCAAAGACCAATTTACCCTATAAAATAGCCATGCAGTCTTTATTGTGGTTAACTCCTTGCTAGCGCATTCAAGAATGAAAGCCGCCGCGTAGGCCCAGTGGTTACGGCACTCGGCTGCTAACCGGAAATACGCGTGTTCGATTCCGGCCGTGGTCTGGCAGACACACTCTGTCTACACTAGGCGTCGCATACGAACGACAAGGCGGACGAACAGCTGACCTTCCCAAACATATACGCTAGCATCTGGTCATCCCTCCAATATCTCGGAACATGCACCCATATTTCCACGCTGAACGTCGTGCAGAGAGAGCCAAATCATTAGGCAAAAGCTTTCTTAATGATACTTCTGTGAAATATGTAGATGCAGCAGATTAGTCGGCTGACAAGATGGTAGCTGTAGTCACCACGGAACGTGGTACACTCATAACTAGGGGCACTGTACGCAATCAGCACACACATGCTGCAGAAAAAACAGCCATTGCGCTAGTCATTGCGGGATCCTCGGCAGAAGCCATTCCCAGCGACTCAAAATTTTCGATACTTAACTACACGTTGGCAAGAATTTCCCCATAAGCAGCACGGATTCTGCAAAATTATCAGCCCACGCGGCGCATTAGCCTAATCTAGACGCCTTCTCATGCCTGTCTTGCTGGTAATGAGGCGCCTCATAGCCTAGCTTAAGAACTGCTCCGCCGATCTGGGTCGTGCAGCCCAGCCGCCCTATACTCGGGCAAGGACAGGTTGTTTTCTTACAGAGAAATCTTGCAGGACTATAGGCTTGCATGACTCAGATTCCCCTCAGCAAATAAAACGCACTCCAAACAACAGGCCAAAGCCTGGCGTAAACTTCAATCTAGCACCTATCCAAGTACCCAATTGTGTAGCTTCTATTCGGAAGGACTCTACTCAGACAAATGGAAAAATTTGATACCAAAGCCGATCTAAATCCTATGATCTGGAACTGCCCGCAGTCCCTACCCGCGAGTCAATTCATTACCGACTCTGCTCATTGGGAAGCTCTAATGCTCAGCCCGGACCCGGGGACATAGATCAAGCTCCTCCAGCTGGCTGAAAACGCCGCTGCTGCCCAAGGGATAGCGGCCGCCGTTTAAGCAGGGGCCGACTTCGGGTAGCTCCTCTCTATCCGCTGGAAATAAAGTTTCACCAAAACCACCACCACGCAGGCCGCGGCGGTCTTATTTCGGTCGAGGCGATAGAGTGTCATCTGTCTTGGTGTGCACCCTAACCGCGCATAATACGCAGCCCCCGAAGCGGATACGCACCCTCGGAAGCTGCACCCTGTCAGGTGCATTTTCCGAGCCTACAGTGCTGTGCCGATGCCGCTATTGCCACAAATGTTTGTAGTGTTTGTATGTTCATTCTTCAAAGCTGCCCGCACGCCGCTTTAAGGCTTTGTTTGTGATGCAAGACGCGCCTAGATTTATCTCGATTGATTGCATCCGCTTACGACCACAAGTTGTCCATGTCGTCCATCTAAAGCTAAATTATGCACAATAAAGGACCCCGCGTTTCCACACCCAGTGCATATTTTTCTACAATCCGTTGTTAATTGTTTGTAGCCGCATTATGCAGCATCGGGCCGATGGCTCTTTGAGACAGGAGTAATGCCGCGAATATTTGTAGGATTTGTTTGTTCATTCTTCAAAGCGGCCAGCGCACTGCTTTAACGCTTTGTTTTTGATGCAAGACGCGCCTAGATTTATCTTGACTGATCGCATTCAGGCGGAGTCGATTATACGTTGTTCCAGAGTGTTCTAGTAACTTTCCATGCTTTATCTCGAAATTTCGCTATCCGCTTTAGAAAAAGCATGGCCGAGAGCGGCCGGTATTCTGTTCGACGACCGCCGAGCACGCTTGTTGCTACGCCGCCGCCGAGTGATTTAGGTCTTCGTAGGCGCAAGTCAACCCAAATAAAGAGTTTCGTTCAGAAGCCATTCTCTTTGTTTTCCCGTTCGCTGGAGTGCAGTCACCACTACGTGACACTACTGAATGTTTAGAACCTGTCCTCATCTAGCTACTTTTGTCCGGAGACATAGAAACGAATACGGCATCTTTCATTAAAAATGGAGTGCTTACTGCATCAAAGAAATTGTCCTCGCGTGTGGCTACGATAATCAGTGATGTCCAAGAGATCAAAAACTAACTAATAACTACAGAGAAGACTATTGCTGGTTTAATTAAGAGGACTGTCGATTTAGAGAGCCACTGGAAGATTCTAGTGACATTGAAAACACTTAGAAAATGTGCAATGTAACGCAGAAGAGATAACTGAGCTGGTGCTGCATCTGTAGGTCCGAACTGGCAAGTTTGAACTACCAACGCAGATACAGTTCGATTTTTTGCTGTCTTTTTGACCCTACACCATCCGAGATATTTGACGAATACGAAGAAGTCATCATTCGCCACAGTAAATATATTGAGCATGCACGTTTTCTTCGGTGTCATAACGCAGAATGCCTGCGTCCCATAACTGTAACGCTCGAATCCTAACCCAAAAGAAATGATTCTCAAATCGTCCCAGTGTACAAAATAATTTGATTTTTGGGGAACGAAATCGCGTAGTATCTGTCTCACATATCTCGGTGTATATCTGTACCGCGCCGTAAGGGAATGGAGGAAGGTGGGAGTGAAAGAAGAAAGAGAGAAATAGGTGCCGCAGTGGAGGCCTCCGGAATAATTTCGACCACCTGGGGATCTTTAATCTTCACTGACACCACAAAGCACACGGGCGCCTTCTGCGTTTCGCCTCCATCGAAACGCTGCCGCCGCGGTCGGGTTCGAACCCTGGTACTCCGGCTCAGTAGCCGAGTGGCCTAACCACTGAGCCACTACCGCGGGTCCACAGAGTACAGGATACTGATTTCAGCATTGGTGGGGAGTTCTGCTGCCGAGTTCAGAATATAAGAAAGCAACTTGTAGCTTCTGCAAAATCCTAGGTTGTTAAATTTTCTTTGCGGTACAAAGCCCTCCACATAGGCACCAAACGCTACTTTCCATTGAGACTGAACAAACAGTAAAATAAAAATTAGGCAGTGGCTTAGCTCTGGTTAAGCCTGGATATACACGCGAAAAGCTTCAGTTATGTTTGGTTTGACGGCCGTCGACACACTGCCTGTACGGAGGCGGAGGAGGAGACGGAAATCGGCGCGGTTAAAACTGCCCGCAGGAATGCGCAGAAAAGCGTTGCCGGCTGCGACGCGGGCAACACGCGGCTGCAACGAAAGGTAAAACGGTGGGCGAGGAGGCGAAGCGCGCAGTTGTAGCGACAGCGTAGTAGCGCGCGCCTGCGCCGAAAGGTCAGGCGACGCAGTCAGCGGCGGTTACGGCTGTGGCAATCGCGAGGAGCGACTACCTGCGCGGCGCGTGACGTCACTCGGATTCGCCCGTGCGCATAACTCGACCCGTTCATCTCACGCGAATCTCGGCTGTGACGCGCGTAGTGAAGCTTTTCGCTTCAAAACTTGTACTATCAATGGCGACGTAAATCACCCCTTCACCATCCCCAAACATGTCCTCGTTCTAATCTTTGTTTATTCATTTTTGCTACTGTATGAAGCTTCATTCTAAAGCCAGAGCTTGTTTCAAGCGGGGTGCTTTCTTCTGATAACAATTTGCTGATATTAACATAAGTGTGTTAAACAAATGTCATTAGTGAAGATAAAGTGCCTGAGGACCTACCGAATTCTTCTTTTCGTTCAGGTCATAGAAACGCACGTTGTGATTTTCTGATTTCAGCGAATATCTTGCACTGCTCCAAACATTTCATCCGACTTTGCATCAATTTCGCTCACCTATCGGGGCGGTCTTATTTCGATAGAGGCGAAATTTTCGAGGCTCCTGTGCTGTGCGATGACAGTACAAGGTAAATAATACCAAGTGGTCGCTGTGGTGGACACCTCTTTAATCGCCCTCCTCGCACTACTTCTCCCTCCAGACACCTCCCCAGAGGCTGGCGAGGACCGAGGAAGCCGCCATTGCACTTGTTATCACCCGCACGGAAGCCCAGTACATTTTAAGTGACTCTAAAACTGCTATTCTAAATTTTGCTCGAGGCCGAGTCCATGTCCCTGCTTTTGGCTTACTGGACTCGCACGATGCACCCCCCCCCCCCCCCCCCCCCCCGCCAAGTGGAGCTGATATGAGTGCCTGCGCACTCCGGGAATCCCGGAAACGAGGCCGCCAACCTTTTAGCCTGAGGTTCTTTAAACCGGGCTCAGGTGGCCTCGGATCGGGGATTCAAGAAGCAGCGCATGCATTCATTCAGCGAGCTGACGCAGGCATACAGAGCCTCACGCCAGCTCCACCCCCCGCCCCACTCCTCCCTAGATAACAAACAAGCAACACTCTGGTGCAGACTACTGACACACTCTCTCCTCTCACCCCTTACCCTGGCCCACTATCATCCCTCCTTCTCCATTCTGGAACGCGCCCTATGCCCAGAACCCTTCTCGTCTTCCCTCCACATCCTTTCTCTCTGCCCGGCGGAACCTACCCCGCGGAATCTAGAAAACCTCAAGACCTGGGAGGACTGGGAGGCCCTGCGGCGCTCGGAGGACCCGGCCGTGCAGACCATCGCCACCGGCCGGGCTGCCTGTGTTATAGACCTTAGGAACATAAACGCTTGAGTGCAGTGGGGTCGTGCGGGGACCCTGGGGCATGCCCCGAATTCCTCTTCAAATAAAGTTTTTGTCTCGAAATTTCGTCAGCTTTTCATTAGGGCGTCCCTCATAGCCTGAGTCGCTTCGGGACGTTACAACCCCATAAACCATAAACCAAGCATTCAAGCTTTGCTGTAACAAAGCATGACCAATAACTTTTTTTGAATTTCCGGGAACATGCTGCAAGAGAAACTTAGTGCTTAGGGTCGAAAAAAATGCGGAGGACGCTTTAGATTCGCCTTCGGTGCCGGAACGCGGCAGCGTGTTGCTATCCACGGAACGCCATCGCCCGTTCGGCGCAATGTCTTGCCCATTGGAGAAATTCAAATTGTTTTTCGAGGAAAGAAATCGACGCAGTAAGAGTGCCGCTTTTATTGGTGCACACCGGAACCGCGCATGATACGCAGCCTCCGATTATAGGTCGACAGTTCCAATCCCTGCCAAGAGCTAGGCTGTAACCTAGCTACTGCGTCCATGCTGCACGAAGCGCTGAATCGCATGACACCATCCGAAAAATTCAGTAACAAACGGTTGTCATGATAGGATTTTGTTCCGACGCGATGGTGCTTACACCTACTACGACGCCGACGGCATTTCGACCGAACGAGCTGTATACGCTGTCGCGTAATAGCCTTCTCGCGTCGGGCACGTTCACTTATAGCCGGAAATCGGTTCTGGTCGAAATCTTACTAGGTGAAATTTTGGGGATGGCCCCAGCCTACTTTTGGCAACAGCGCGGGCCAAATTTAGTTGTCACCATCGTTTGGCCATGGTCAGATTGAGGGTGGCCGGGCCCAAATTTGGAGATAATTGTGCGTTTGTAATGGGAACGACCCGCAGCCGTTCACGCGGTGCGACGAAGAGGTGAACAAAGTGCTGTGCTGGTTCGCGATTGACTCCTGGGTGTGTGCCTGCCGTGACGCGTCTTCGATCAACGGCCTCCGACCTGCGCTTCGAAGACGCACCTGTGAACGGATGCCGGTCGTTCCCATTACACGTTATGTTTACTTTAACTTCACGCGGCTTCGTTATCGCTAGGCAACAGCATAAGAAAGAACGAAAAAAAGGACGAAAGGTTGACAACAGGCCAACCAACCAACCATCGTCCCTGTTGGTGAGCGCGTGAGTGCTTTCGCACTAACACGAAGAGCAGAAGCCACCGCTACCTTAAATGCTGCACAGAGCCACGCGCAGTCAAGCACTGTGGGCGACTCTCGATTTGCGTGCGCATATCAAAACCCTAGGTAGCTTCACCGCAAAGCTTCGGTGAGCTCGGCGGACGATGCGGCCGAGGCCCCGCCTACAGCTGTCACTGCGCCTGCGTGCTGGTTCCCCAGGCGCCCGAGAGAGGCGCTCCGCGGAATGCTGCCCGCATTGAGCGGTGTTCAGGATGGAAGTGGACGACTCTGTACACACATTTCGAAGCATCGTTTACGTCACGTAATAAATGAGGTGGGATTCGTAAGCCAAAATTAGAATGCGCATCCGCTATCTGAAGCCCCCACCAAGCATACCTAACCTATGCCCTTCAAGCGGTTGAAAATCGCTCTGTCCGTTTCATTCGCTCCTAACAATTGTATGAAGTTCCTATATAAATATGGGAAATGTGTCATCCTTGAAATCACAGTCGAACTTTCGAAGCATTTCTTGCCGTCCCCGGATCGCAATCTTCTCTTTTTCATCAATTTTATTACAGATCAATCGGTCTTCAACCACATATGTGCTCACTTCTGCCAAGAATATCCCATCACACTGGTCATCCCCTTAAAGTCGTTCATTCGGGCACACGTACCGTAACTTTCTCCACCTCCTTCTTTTCATAAGCGGCGTCAGAGTCGAACGGCCCCTCTCACTCCTTTGTTGCTATCGTCTGCCCGTCATACTTCAACGCCAACATTGAAATTCATATATCACTGTGGCAATTTGTAACAAAACTTTATGGTTACTCCACCCGTTATGTAATAGGTCAAGGGGCCTATAAATGAAATAAAAGATGTGAAATGGGTTTTTTTGCTGAAACTTATGCACAGGAAAGTGCGCGTTCGTGATGTCGGTTTCCAAATAGCATCTCAAGTGTTTCACTGGCAAGCCCTGTCAAAATGGTGGCATACAAAACTTTTTCCCCTTTCGATATCACCCTCAATAGGTAATGAGGGCTCATGCGCTTATTTTAGCAATGCAGTTTTGTAGGCAAGCTAAGGCGAGAAGAATTCATCGCGCAAAAATGAGAAAGCATTGAGAATTATCGACCCCATAGCAAGAAAAATTCATCCACAAACCGCAATGACGATCAGCCTCTTCACTGCTGAATCATAAAAAGTGGTGGTTTGTCACGGTACTTGCAGTTGTAGGATACCTTCTACGTCAGAATGGCGCTACGAAATGGTACAGTCGCTATAGAAGGACGAGTACTTCTGCCGGAGGCTTCTCACGTCTTTTATACCCGCATTTGACAGTGAACGAAATGAAAGGTCGTACTTGTGGAGCTCTACAAAATAAAATGAGAATAAAACAACCTGTCAGAGATGTAAAGCGCGAGCATATATAAAATATTTTGTGCAGCTGTAGAGGAATCTCGGTAAAATGATCGCGGTAGCTGGTCCTCTTTTTATGCCTATTTGTTTGCGCATTTCTTCTCTACCTTTGCGCGAGCAGCACCTCTTTTCTAATGTTGAATCTTCAAGAGAAATCATAGCTAAAAACATGGCTCAAGTACTGTGCTTATATGTAAAGCACCGCTTTCTAAAGTTGCTCAGGGATCACGGAATTCAATTTTGAATTCAATTGTTTCGATGGTCGTACATTTGCCGAGAGAACAGAAATGATCAGGCATAGTTCTCTTATCGTTCAACCACAATCCATGAAAAGTTTTGGCCGAAACGTGCTGGCAGCTTTGGCAGCATACCACATATGCGTCGAGGACAAAAACATCGTCATCAGAAATTGCTTCAGCATGTACAATAAAAATACAAAAGCAACCGCCTATTGCACAACTGATAAAAAACCGACCAGCATGAAAAAAAGTTTGCTTTCAAACGCTTTGTACTTGTTTCTCCACTAAACCTAATGAAATGCAATTTCGTCCCAACATGTAAAAGTATGACGCCACAAACGGACAGCAGGGCGAGTGTGGGATTCCATAAGGCGGTTCTGGCCGACCACCATCTCGACGGGCGCGCACACTGAACACCTTAGTCTTCGGCGCCCGCAGGTAGAGACGAGTGAGCTGCTAGCGAGCGTGGTACGGCTTCATTCGTGCGACATGCACAACTTCGGACGTTGGTCGTCGAGAGGAATGAACAGTTCCTTGAGGGAGAACTTCATAGTTTACCTCGCCGAGTTGGCGTATCACTTTGTAGGGGCCAAAGTACCGCCGAAGCAGCTTTGCAGAGCGCCCTCATTGGCGGATTGGGCTCCACATCCAAACATTTTCTCCGGGCTGGTAAGTGACATCCCTGTGGCGATGGTTGTAACGGTGAGCGTCTTTTGCTTGTTGATGCCGGATATGTTGCCGAGCAAATTGGCGGGCGGCCTCAGCTTCGCGAAGAAAGCGGTCGGCCCCCACGACAGCGGAGTTTACACTACCAGGAAGAAGCATTGCGTCCAGCATAGTCGTGGCTTCGCGACCATGGACTAAGCGAAACGGTGTGAAGTGAGTCGTTGCAGGGCAGTGTTATATGCGAAAGTAACGTAAGGGAGTACTGCATCCCAGTTGCGGTGGTCGTCGACATACATGGAAATCATGTCGGCGATCGTCTTATTTAGGCGCTCAGTGAGTCCATTAGTTTGCGGATGATAAGCTGTTGTTCGTCAGTGTCTGGTGCCGCTGAGTCGCATAACTTCCTCTGTCAGCGCCGAGGTAAAGGCCATCCCTCTGTCAGTTATAACGACCGTGGATGCGCCATGACGAAGCACGATGTTGTGCATGAAGAAGGCGGCAATTTCCGCAGCTGTTCCACGGGGAAGAGCTTTCGTCTCACAGTATCGACTGAGGTAGTCGGTGACGACCCCAATTTACCGGTTACCCTGCGAAGACTCCGGAAAGGGGTCGAGTAAATCCATGCCGACTTGGTAGAAAGGAACATGTGGTGGATCAATAGGCTGCAGTAGTCCGGCTGGCTTAGTCGGTGGTGTCTTGCGACGTTGGCACTCGCGGCAAGTTCTGACGTAACGCTGTACAACTGCAGCAACCCTGGGACAGTAGTACTTTTGGCGTATCCGCGCCAAAGTGCGGGAAAAACCCAGGTGACCAGAAGATGGGTCATCATGGCACGCCTGCAGGACTTCGTCGCGCAAGGCCGCAGGTACGACGAGCAGATAGACAGCTTGCGTCGGGTAGTAGTTTTTCTTATACAGAACGCCATCGCACAAACAGAACGACGACAGTCCACGCGAGAAGATTCGCGGTGGAGACTCAGCGCTTCCTTCAAGATACTCAATGAGAGGCCGTAGTTCACTGTCGTCTCTTTGGTGTTGAGTGAGGACGGACATGGAGATGGCGCCGAGAAAAACAAAATCGGTGTCGGGATCAGCTCGGTTGTCCTCCACAGGAGCACGAGACAGACAGTCGGCATCACTGTGCTTCCTGCCGAACTTATAAACGATGGTGACGTCGAACTCTTGAGGGCGAAGGCTCCAGCGTGCAAGCCACCCCGAGGGATCTTTGAGGTTCGCCAGCCAGCACAGCGAATGGTGATCACTGACGACTCTAAATGGGCGGCCGTATAAGTACGGGCGAAATTTGGTCACTGTCCACACAATTGCCAGGCATTCTTTTTCAGTGGTAGAATAGTTCGCCTCCGAGCGTGACAAGGTGCAGCTTGCATATGCGATTACGCGTTCGAGACCATCCTGCCACTGTACAAGGACCGCGCCGAGGCCGATGTTGCTGGCGTGTGTGCAGTTCAGTGTCGGCTGACTCGTCGAAGAGGCCAAGGATGGGCGTACTCTGCAGACGAGTGCGGAGGTCTTCGAAGGCCTGTTGTTGCTCCTGGCCACAGGAGAACGGTTTGGCATCTTTCGTGAGGGGGATGAGGGGCTCAGCGATCTGGGAGAAGTTCCGTACAAAACGCCGATAATAGGCGCAGATACCCAGAAAGCGGCGCACACTTCGCTTATCGGTTGGCATGGGAAAAGCAGCGACAGCGGCTGTCTTATCGGGATCAGGGCTAACTCCCTTAGCGCTCACGATCTGGCCCAGAAACTTCAACTCCTGGAAAGCGAAGTGACACTTTTCGGGCTTGAGGGAAAGACCAGCCGAACGAATGGCGGCGAACACGGCACGCAAGCGCCTCAAGTGCTCTTCGAACGTGGCGGAGAAGATGACAACGTCATCCAGGTACACGAGGCAGGACTGCCATTTTAGGTCGGCAAGCACGGTGTCCATCATCCGCTGGAAGGCGGCAGGAGCCGAGCACAGTCCGAAAGGGAGCACCCGGAATTCGTACAGACCATCCGCTGTAATAAAGGCGGTCTTTTCCCGGTCGCGCTCGTCCACCTCAATTTGCCAATAGCCACTACGTAAATCTAGCGAAGAGAAGTACGTGGCGTGGCGTAGCCGGTCCAGGGAGTCATCAATCCGTGGCAGAGGATAAACGTCTTGTTTGGTGACTTTGTTTAGACGCCTGTAATCAACACAGAACCGTAGGGTCCCATCTTTCTTCGCCTCAAGAACAACAGGCGATGCCCACGGGCTTGTCGACGGCTGTATCACGTCGTCCTGGAGCATTTCTTGAACTTGCCGGCGAATGGCGTCACTTTCCTTCGAAGAGACCCGATACGGCGGCTGGCAGAACGGTCGCTGGTTTGCGTCAACAATAATGCGGTGCTTTGTGATCGGAGTCTGCCTGACCTTGGAGGTCGAGGCAAAACAGTCGCGGAAAGATTCGATAATGCCCTCCAGGCAGCTTTTCTGATGAGACGGGAGGTTCGGGTTCACGTCGGTCTTTATGGGAGTGGTCGGCGCCTCCACTAATGCCGGGATTTCGGACAACGCGTGCTGTCCCGCGAATTCACAAAGTTCTTCGAAATACGCAATTGCTGTTTTGCCAGGCAAACAGTGAGGTTCAGAACCAAAATTGGTCACCAAAATTTCGCTTCGCCCACCGTTCAATTCAATTATTCCGCGAGCAACACACACTTGCCGATCCAGGAGCAGCGAGATGTTGGTTTCAGCGATGCCACGAGTGCTGGGGCTGTTATCGCACTCTAAGGTAACAATTAAACATGCTGGCTCTTGACGGGATCAACACCTGGTCATCACGGACGCACAACTTAGCCCTGCGTGGAACGGTATCGTCGTCGACAGGGCCTTGGGTGGAAAACGACACGATTAGCTCCTGAAGATTGATGACGGCACCGTACTCCTGAAGGAAATCCAAACCGAGTATGAGGTCCTTGGAGCACTCGGGTAACACAGCAAAGCAACCAGGGAAAGTAACACCGCGGATCTGGATTCGCGAAGTGCAGACACCAATCGGAGTTACGACATGGCCACCAGCTGTTCGGATCTGCGGCCCGGACCAAGGAGTTAGAACCTTTCTCAGGTCTGTGGCTAACCCACTGCTCATTACAGAAAAATCGGCGCCGGTATACACGAGTGCGGTAACGTCATGGTTGTCGGCGGATACCGGAATTTCGGCGGAAACCAGTCTCTCGCAGCGCGTCGTTGATGTCGTCGGGTCACGTCGTCGTTGATCGGAGCATCGCTGTGAATGTTCGGGTGGAGGCTCTTGACACGTTCCAGTAGCGGCGGCCCTACCCCCAGAGGACGCCGTCTTCAGTTTTCCCGAAGTGGGGACGCGCCTCTGAACTGGCCAGAGGACGACGGGCGGCCGGGCGAAGAGAATCGCCTTGGGGATGGCGATCGGGACTGGCGTCGCTGCGGGGTCGAGGACTGCACGTTATCAGCCAGGTACAGCTCGATATCCCGTGGTCTTTCACCGTAGCGTGGTCGAGGTGCGTCAGGTGAAAACCCCCTTAAACCCGTTCTGCGGTAGGGGCAGTGACGGAGGATGTGGCCGGGCTCCCCGCAGTGGTAACGGAGCGGCCGATTGTTTGGCGTACGCCACACGTGCACTTTGCTCATGGGGGGCCTGAACTCCGGCGGCACGGGTGGTACTGGCATGGCAGGTACTGGCAGGGATGGTACTGGCACGGGAACGACGGGGGAAAAGGTTTGCATCGCTGGCCTAGGACTTCGTAGTGCTTCGCTGTACGTCGTAACGGAGGGCGCCGGGTGTGGAGCGGGAGGCGGCTGCACAGCTCGTCGGATTTCGTCACGGACCACGTCCGTTACGGCAGCGACACTGGCCTGTGGAACTTCAAGGCGAAGTTTCGCCAGTTCCTCGCGAACGAGGCTTCTTACAAGCTGCCGAATCTCCTCGGCGGGCAGCGACGTAGGCGTGTACTGGGAAGCGGCTGCTACGGTAGCCTGACGTCCGTAGTGCGCGCCTCGTTCCTGCAGAGAGCGCTCGATACCCGTTGCCTCCCTTGTGAAGTCGGCCACTGTTCTTGGCGGGTCACGGACCAGTCCGGCAAAGAGCTGCTCCTTTACGCCACGCATTAGGTGGCGTACTTTCTTGGCCTCGGGCATAGCAGGGTCGGCTCGATTGAAGAGACGCATCATGTCCTCAACGAACATGGTGACGCTCTCATTTGGCTGCTGCGACCTGGAGTGCAGAGCGACTTCCGCCTTCTGTTTTCTTTCACTGTTGCCGAATGTCGCCAGCAGCTCACGCCGAAAAACCTCCCAGGTGGCAAAAGAGGTCTCGTGGTTCTCGAACCAGATCTTTGCCGAGTCCTCTAGCGCGAAGTAGACATTCCTCAACTTGCGCTCACCGTCCCACTGATTGAAGGCTGCCACACGGTCGAAACTGGCCAGCCAATCTTCAACGTCTTCAAACCTGTCTCCGTGGAACGTCGGCGGTGACCGGGGTGCGTGCAGCACGAACGGAGCGTCAGCTCCAAAACGTTGAGTGGTCTGGCTGCCAGTGGTTGTTGTCATCTTCCTTGACGGTTTTGTCAGGCCGCTAAACTCTGGCTGTCGGCCTAGCAGGCGGCGGCTCGCTTTGTGCACAGGGGTTGTGTCTACGCCCTGAGAACTGGCTTCAAAGGCGTCTTCGGAGTCAGTGTACATGGGACGCTACCTACACCTCCACCAAATATGTCACAGCTAGACAGTCGGGACGACCAGGACACGTTTTACTGTGCAGCGCTAGGCAGCAGCGGACTCCCGAGGGGACCACACACAAGAGACGACGAAGAAGAAGCACTGCCCGCCACCATGGCTAAGGCTAGCCAGAAAACGGGGAAGGCAGTTCGGCCGGGAGACGGCGCCACGAGAGTGCCCAGGAATGTGGCATTATGTCAGTTGTTGCGTTTATATCTTACTTCAGAATAGGCTTCAAGTATTTTCTACAAGGGCCACTCCCAGGGAGAATGCTTCTGTGCTTGATAAAATTTTGCTTTTTTTAAAGCTGCTTCAACCTTACACTCCGCCTTAAGGGTATGCCGCGATAGCCTTAATGAGTAATGCCTATTTTTAATAGGTCACTGTCCTCATACCAGTGCTTGCAAAATGGTGCATCGGTTAACGGATGCGCCGCGGCCCTGCGATCGCAGACGCTGTCACCGGGGAGGCTTGTTCGACCCATGTTGCTCTTACCGAGCAACCTCTCGCGACTAATCATTTTCCACCTGCCAAGTAGGTCAGTATGCACACAATCTATTGGGCAGCTTCAGGGGAGGCCTTAAGGACAAGTGAGAATTTTTAGCACTGCAGTATGATGTGATAAAATTTCTCTTGCTCAAATTATTTTAGCAGCCTTCCGCTTTCGCTTTTTGGTTATAGCATCATAGAGCAATAAGCTGTTACACTGAACATCTTGCGCTGAAGAAAAACACGGTAAGTGGAAGCAGGCGTGCCGTTCCTGCAACCACCACCCCAGCCGGAGGTCTGAATAAAATTCATTATACGCCAGACATGAGCATTCTCTCATAGCGCAAGAAAAAAACTTTCCTTACATAACATGCAGACTTTTTATTCCGTTCGGGCACAAAGTACCTGGCAGTATAAAAGATATATCCCCTGGCGATTAGTCCCCAGGTACATTAATAACGACAGATTCAGTTGCTATATAGACAACCATTATTTTTACAAAGAAGGCGATCGCGCACTGCGGAGGGAGACGGGGGTTTGGTCTACGCCCTCACCTGCAACGGTGTGCATTTTGTTTTTGTTCTCCTAATATGCCGTTTGAGCACTCCATTTAATGTGCAGGCGTCTAATGTGCCGATTTCCAGCGGCTATAATATTGAGAAAATTTTGCGCCAGTGTAAGCATGTCGTACTCCACGAGAAGTTCGTGCTATTCGGAGTAACACCAGCTCATAGAGTGCCTGACATTGCGAACTTCAACTTCACAGCACACATTTATCCTGAGGTTTGAAACAGATAGCTTTGAAATCGCGTTGGACACTTTCTTGCCCTCTCCTTGAACGCAATCCCCAACTATCAACCTACCGACACCTCCATGAGTACACTTTCCAGAAGGAAATATATTTCAGAATTTTTGGTTGATGCGTGTTCCTGTGGGTCGCAGTTCCACACGATATCACCTTGTGGTGATGAATTCTACGCGCACTTAGTGCGCTGCTGTGAAAATTCATCGCCTTTCAAAATACTTTCCATACTCGGCCAGCCTGCAGGATGGGTCGTAATCTAGTGCACTAAAGAAGCAGGAAATTGCTTGAATTATTTCGTTTAAAAGCATTCCTTATGGGTCTAACCCTAAATTTTACTAACAGCTAGTGACAGCAGCGCCACCTCATCTGCTTACGCCATAAATCGGTGTTAGCCTATGCAAAGCTACTTATCTATATGCAAGGGCAGAGCTCAGAGGCATCAAGCAGCAAGATTAATGATGCCACAATGACTGATTACTGAAGAAATCAAAAACAGTTGAAGATAGGTTTCATAACGAGGCAAGGAGATCAAAATAAACTAGTTTCGTTTCAGTGATTCAGTTTTGACAGCTTGTAGCAAAAGGATATAAACCACCCAGCATTGAAGCGTGTGTGTATTCTAATCAGAAAACTGCCTTTTAATTATTCAATAAGTCCATCATTCATACCATGTACCCTAAGCAATTGCAGACGACAAATGTTTCTTATTGCTCCCTTTTCTCACTCACAGCAGAGCCTCGCATCTTAAGATGAACATAGTTTAGGAACTGATAAGCCGAGTGTTAACCGGATGTATTCTGGAAAGAAACAAACAATCGGCGCTAGGAGAATCGAGAGTGGTAAGTCTATAAAATCTTATTCATTATGTGCATGCTTTGCTCGAGTGGGTCGCAGTGTGTAATAGGACTGATTGTTCTTAACGCTAATGGTGTAAGGATCAAATATTGGTAATTAAATCGGTATCTGTATGGCGCGTCAAACTATACCCAAGGCTCAAGCAACGGAGCAAATATAGAAGCGTTTGCACAGACGCTAAAGGCCTCTGAAGAAATCAGATGTGTCAGCCTACTGGCTGGACCTGCCTTACTTTATATCATCACCATCATCAGCCTGACTACGCGCACTGCAGTAGAAAGGCCTCTCCCATGCCTCTTTAATTAACCCTGTCCGTTGCCAAATGCGTCCCCGTATCCCCGCAAACTTCTTAATCTCATCCGTCCACCTGAATTTTTCCCGCCTCCTGCTACGTCCGCCTTCTCTTGGAGTCCACTCCGTTACCCTTAAGGACCAACGGTTATCTTGCCTTCGCATTAAATGCCCTGCTCAAGCATTTCTTCCTTTTGATTTCCACTACGATTTCATTTACTCGCGTTTATTCCCTTACGCATTCTCCCTCTTCCGGTCTATAAAGGTCACACCTATCGTTTTTTATTTCCATAGCTCTCTGTGTTGCCCTAAACTTAAGCTGAACTTTTTTCTTTAGCCTCCACGTTTCGCTAGCACTTCATCTGGCAATGCATCCATCGTTTCGTATGATCAAATTTATTTGCAAAGATGGAATAACAGCGGGAAGGGCCAGCGAGTTTATACGGAGACAGTTCTTCGTCACAAGCGTCAATGAAAAGGGGCTTCTTTCGTAAGCATAATAATACGCATCATCATCAAACTTACCACACCCAGTGTAGGACGAAGGCCTCTCGCATATCTCTCCAATTAACCCTACTCTGTGCCAGCTGAGGGCACAATATCGCTGCACACTTGTTAATCTCGTTCGCCCACCCAACTTTCGGCCACTCCCTGCTACGCTTGCCCTCTCTTGGAGTCCAACCCGTTATTCTTAATGACCATGGGTTATCTTGCCTTCGGATTGCATGCACTGGTCAAGCTAATTTCTTCTTGATTTCGACTAGCATGTCATTAACCCACGTCTGTTCCGGGACCATTGTGACCTTTTCCCATCTCTCGACGTTACACCTATCAGATTTCGTTAGCTCGCTGCGTGGTGCAACTTAAATTGAACCCTTTTTGTTGGCTTCTTACGTCATTAAGCATAATAGGGTCCTTCAAACAGAGCCGTCGTATTTATCGCCATTGCAGAGATATGCCAAGCTGTTGACTCGACCTTCTTTACAAACATTACACTTGACTCAAGCTTCAAGCATACAATCGCACCGTTGGTACATATGCCCTGAAACAAACCCTAAAGTTACTGTCACTTGCTTCTCGCGGTTATTTTCCTCTCCACTGCCTATTTTACAAATTCTACTTTCGTAAAAAGTTCCTGTGCAATGAGCCAGTCTTAAAGCGTTACGACCCCTTTGTCCGCATTAATCACTCCCACAAAGCCGAAATTATTCCTTTCGCTACTGATTGCAGTTCCCGCTGTTTTATTGAACTCATCACAGGAGTGGAGCCACCTAACCGGACTCACAGCCGGCATCAAAACCATAAAACTTTAAAAGTGCGCTATCTTTCATTGCGCCGGCAAAATCCTTATAATTAGTGTTTTGTCTTTTTGCCGTGTTATTGGTTTTTATTGAAAGTGTTATCACTTCTCTGTGATGCGAACTGGGCTTAAATGATGAGTTAAATAGAAATGACAACAATTACGCGCACCCAGGTTTCTCCCTAGGTTGTCCAATTGTTCGAATTTCCAATGACGAAGATAACGTTCAAATGTTAGCCATGAAGAACACATATTAGAACTGTTAACCACGTGTTTCATAGATCTACATAAAGGGTAGGTACACCACTACCACCTCCACTGCTAGGTTAATGGCCTGGAAACAACTGAATTCTGACATGCTTTAAAGTTCAAGGCACTATCCGCAAAATACGTAACAGCGGCAAATAGTTCCGATGTCATCGGTTTTATAATAATTGATTGCCACTCGGCAAAACACAATGACAGAGGGCTGTTGCACCATAGGCCATAAAGGCAAGCGGTACGAAAAACACAGCTGCTGCTGCTGCATACCAATGCACGCATGACGCACTTTGCACACGGCACTGTGGAACATTCCAGCCCACGACACCATCAATACGGAGCTTATTTTTCTGACCTTTCCCCCGTGATTGGAATCCAGGTTTTTAGTCTTGAGCCAAAAACGCATTCCTATAGTAGCTGGAACTGCGAAACTGCAAATGCGATTAATATACCAAAACTTTCAGAAAAGGCAGCCACTAATTTTCCAAAACAGCCTTCTTGAAATATAAAAAATGGCTTCTCCGGCAGTGCTTCTATTGTTGGCGGACGTAATGTGAACACAGCGCGGCCAACGGCGACAGAAAAGACACACAAACGGCGCAGGAACAACGCCTTGAAGTTTAAAAGCATAAAGGCAGATTCTGTGCGCAGGCATCGAAAACGAAAAGGGCCTAATGTGGACGAAATATGCTGAAGTTATTCTCCTGTTAGAGTTAGTAAGTTCTTGTTGACGATAATATGAAGACAAGAGGACTGACGTGGACTTGTGCTTATTTCTGTCGCCGTTGATCACGCATTCTTCATATTACTGTGACCATGAACCAACCAGCCCAGTTTTACTAGAGGTTATTCCTTGTACACAAAGCCCCTTTGTTTTTCGAAGCAACCGCAATGAACCTGCTATTAGGTGCGTCAATCTGAAGGCTCCGGTCTTGTCCTTTGTGAGCTTTTTCTGTCGGTGTTGATTGCGCTGTCTTCATATTACTTTCGCCGTGAACCAACTACCCGAAACAATAGCTTTATTTGGCGGATATGAGAAAACAAGTGAATGCGGTTAACTATTGGGTCAGTTAAATTATTTCGGATAATTACCCCTTTGCCTTTAATATTTCAAAGCTTTTTCAACTAGATATTTCTAGACGGCCGTCAGAAACAGCCATGTCAGTTTTTAGAATTTCGTAAAGCCCGATCACCTTTTCGTTCCCGCCTGTGATGCGGTTCCTTGCCGCTGCTCGCTGGTGAGGTCTGCACGAGACTGAGAGAAACTCAGGTGTCAGATGCAACATGAAGTAGCGTGAATTGGGCTGTGTTCCTTTGCACGCGGCCTTATTGAACCAGCGACCGGTAATGAACCATAAGTAAATTTCGACGCCACAGCTGGACAGCAGAACTCTAATCCTAAATTCCATGAGAGGAGGAATTCGAACATAAATTGTTAACCCGGCGTGCATGAATTACAAATAGTGATTAGTATTTGGAAATTACTTGCGCATTATGCAAATAAATGTCCGGATTCGTAGCCGCGCCCTAGACAGTACAGCGGCGACAGCCAAGGAGCTACACGCTAGTGGGAAAGCCCTTCTCCGCTGAGAGTTACACATAGTGACTCCGGAAGAACAAGCCTTCCATCAGTATGCCAAATGGATTGCCGCACTGAACAGACATATGTTAACTGAAATGTCTGGGTAACGTTACACTACGAAGGTCCTTGTTAATGTAAAACATAGAGTTGAACGCTGTCAAACTGTTCTCGATTGGAATGCAAACACCGCGGTAGCAGCATCTTATAGGTCATTGAGCTATGAGTACATGGACTCGAGTTGAAATTCGGATGAAATTCTTCCGCATGAGGTGTTATTCTTCTGACAGTAAAGAGACGGATACAAATTTGATAGACACTTAATCTCCTCCATTAAGGGTATGACGCGGTTGCATTAATGGGTCCGGTCAGCGGCTCTTCTTGCCCACACAGACTGTTTCTATGTTTTGCGAAAGACCACACGACGTGTACACAAAGCCACGCTGTAGCGGCCCGCGCGAATGGGCCTGCGTGACCGAGGAACAGCTGTATAACTCGCAGCCGAAGTGTCAGGGCTTCTTTTCCCGGCTAATAACCTATATTTTCTTTCCAGCGCATTTCATATATTTTCACCACCTCTGACTCTAGAATTTTAGAGGATGACCTTAAACGGATTGAAACTTGGTGCGACAAATGGTTAATGTGCCTAAACATTAAGAAAACGTCTTTGCTTTCCTTTCAGCGTCGGAAAAACTAACAGGCATCAAGTTACACCATTTGTGGCTCGGTAATCTCATGTGTCCACTCTTACAAATACCTTGGAATCACCCTTTCAGATACACTAACCTGGTCAGAGCATATAATGAACATTACTAACGAAGCCAATCGCACTCTTCGTTGCCTTCGTCGAACCTTGCGCCTAGCCTCTGCATCCGTGAAAACCGTTAATTATCTTACATTTATCCGACCTAAAATAGAATACGCATTATCAGTCTGGAACACCATCAAGCTAATCTTTCTAACACCCTCGAAGCTCTACAAAATCGCGCTGCCAGGTTTATTTTCTCAGACTACTCCTTTCATTAAAGTGTCTCTTCACTCAAATCAGGGGTTAATCTTACTAATCTTGAAAAGCGACGCTGCATCTTCAGGCTGTGCCTTTTTCACAAGTTCTACCATACGCCGGTCAATGTTTCAGCAACCTTACCAGTTCATCGACAGTCAAGCCGCACCAGCCATCCTGAAGCCGTCTATCCGCCCCCAGCACAGACCACAGCCCATCTTCGTTCGTTTTTTGTTCAGATCGCTCGGGACTGGAACAAACTGCCTGTCGACGCTGTGCACCACTCCGACCCGCATTCCTTCAAGATTAACCATTGATAAACTCTTAACTTGAACATTATGCCCATTCCTCATGTAATACCCCACACCAAGGGGAATTTGAGGTACTAAAAATAGTAATAGTAATAATAATAATATTAATAATAATAATAATAATAATAATAAATGTTTTATTGCACATTATGATACATAGTTCCAGGAGCGGCCTGTCAAAGCCAGCAGTGGCTTGAGGGACTAGGCCCGGCTAAGTTAGCGGAGGAGGGTGCAATAAATCAAATCGGCATAGAAAAAAAAAGTGTTGAATGATGGTTAACAGTTGGGACGATTAATATCAACATGTGGTGAACCGCACACACATATACAAAAGAAAACATCAAAACAGACAACGCGTACAGGTTACAGAAATGAGAACATACATTTTACTTTAACAAAGAACCAAACATGCTTTTTAACGCATTTTTTGATGTTACCGAAAATACCTCATCTGGCAAATCATTCAAAATTTTCGGCACATAAGCACAACGCCTAGCTTCCCCGAATCTTGTTGAAGATCGCGGAACAACAAAACGAACACTGTTACGAAGGCTTCGGGGGGCAGTGTAACATATATTAAATTCACTAAACCAGAGATGCCATAAAACCACAGTTTGTACGAACAGATTCCAGAACAGAAGCATGGAAGACGAAGTGCAGAAAAGATGTTAGGATTAGCGATTGCTGAAGTATTGTAGGCTATATTTCGTAATATGGTCTTTAACAAACAATCAACACGGTTTTGCCATCGAGTGGAGCAAAAAGCAAAAACAGTGATGCCATATCTGAGAATGCTGTAGACTAGAGCATGCGCAATAGTTTTTTTTATTTGAAACGGAACGGTAGATTTAATGTGGAAAAATAACCAAGCAGCGCTTCTAAACTTATTGCAAATATGTGATTAGTGATTGGGCCATGACATATCACTATCGAAGAATACTCCCAGGTATTTCACCGAGTTTGTGTTGGCGACTGGCGTGCATCGACAGAGATGACAGTTGTGGCTATGTAGAAAAACTGGTGCGTTTATTACTGTTAATTTTAAAGGGGATCTGAAGCAAACAAGTTGGGTTTTTGAGGCGCTAACCTTTAAACAGTTATCACTGAACGAGGACATGGCTTTGTTGACACTATTATGCAGATTAAGGATGGCCATGTCGTAGGAAATATGTTTTGAGAGCAAAACCGTGTCATCGGCATACTGAAATACTAGACATTTTGAGATTACGTACGTAAAATCATTAATAAATATGTTGAAGAGTAAAGGTGATAGTATAGAGCCCTGAGGTACACCAGCCTCCACAGGAAGTTTGCCACTTGCGTTTTTAATCTCGTCTAAAACAACTATTTGCGATCGCTCGGTGAGATAGTTCTTGAGGACATCGTGAAATGGACCTCTGAAACCGCTAGAATAGAGTTTCTGTAGAAGAATTCCGTGATGAACTGTGTCGAAGGCTTTAGATATGTCTAGAAACAAAGCAACGGAAAACAAATTTTGATCAAATACCGAAAACAGTTCATCGGAGAATTCCTCCAGAAGGACTACTGTACCACGACCAGTAACGAAACCGAACTGTCGAGTCGACAGAATCGAAAATTTTTCGATAACATGGGAAAGTATGGGCAACATCGGAATGGGCCGATAGTTCTTCATGTCATCTTTTTGTCCCCTTTTGAAAAGCGGCTTAACTATCCCAGTTTTAAGCTCTTTCGGGATGCACGCGGTATCAAGAAAGGCGTTTAACATGAAAAGCAAAATATTGGATATCGCTGCAAAGTTCCTCTGCAGTAGACTACCTGCCTGCAGTAGACTCCACAGATTTACCTTCTCTCTTAAATTCGAATCCGAAAAAGTTTTGGCGAATTATATCACCTGACCGTGACTCTAACAAGATAGCCTTGCATAGCGATACAAATACTCCCCTCCCTGACAATGAGTGCCCCTCTGCGTTTAATACGTTTTTTTCATCGATTTTCAGCCGCGAGGATCATACCAATGCACCTGATGTTGCTGACTATGACTGGCCATTCATGGAAAGTATTGAAATCTCGGTGGAGGGAATTGCATGTCTTATTAATAATTTGAAGATTTCTACTTCATCTGGTATTGACAATATTAGTTCCAAGATATTAAAAAATACCATTTCTATATCCAGTAACATTCTGTACCATATATTCAAGCAGTCTTTGTCATCGGGACAGCTGCCTAATGACTGGAAAATGGCAAAAATCATACCCATATTTAAAACTGGGAATAAACACTCCCCGGAAAATTACCGTCCAATTTCATTGACCTGCATTTGCTGCAAGATGCTGGAACATATAATTGCTTCTCATATTTATAATCACCTCGAGTCCAATAATTTCTTTTTTCGCCATCAACATGGTTTCAGGAAAGGATTATCATGTGAGACACACTTACTCGAATTCACGACTGACCTGCACCTTAACATGAATAATAACCAGCAGACCGATTGCATTTTCCTTGACTTTTCCAAAGCCTTTGATCGTGTAGCTCATTGTCGCCTTATTGCTAAATTAACTGCACTTCGATTTGACTCCTTCACCCTAACATGGCTTCGAAATTTTCTTTCGAATCGTCAACAGTTCACAGTAGTTAATAATATTGCTTCGTCTCCTACTTACGTTACTTCTGGTGTGCCTCAGGGCAGCGTTTTGGGCCCTTTACTCTTCCTAATTTACATAAATGATTTGCCACTTAATGTTTCTTCTCGCTTACGTATTTTCGCTGATGACTGCATTATTTACAGATCAATTAACAGTACTGACGACCACCTGGCCCTTCAAAATGACCTTAGCCTAATTCATAGTTGGTGTAACACCTGGTTAATGGCTTTAAATGTGTCAAAATGTCAGGTAATTTCTTTTAGTCGTAAGCGTGATAACTCACATTTTTTATACAACGTCAATAATAAAGAATTGTTACATACAGTATCGTATAAATATTTGGGTGTTCAACTAACCGAAAACCTCTCCTGGACAGACCATATTGCAGCCGTTTGCGCAAAAGCTTCAAGGACATTAGGTTACCTACGTCGTAATCTGGGTAATTCACCTTCCAACATCCGAAAATTGGCCTATCAGACATTTGTTCGTCCACAGCTCGAATATGCATCATCCATTTGGTCCCCACATCCTACATACTTAACCGACATGCTTGAATCAGTCCAGAACCGAGCTGCCCGTTTCATTTCACGTAATTATAGCCATCACTCCAGCGTAACGCAAATGAAACTCGATCATTCCATACAGCCTTTAGTTCTTCGCCGTTATATCGCTCTGTTATCCTTGTTTCACAAATATGTTTATAATGCCACACAATCCACACTTCATACCCAGACCGCCTCGAACACGTCTCGTCGATTAAATAACCACTTAAGTTTTGCGCGCATGTACGGTACGACACATGCTTTTAACTTTTCCGCACTCCCTACCGCCATTCGCTTGTGGAACAATCTGCCTGATCACATTGCTTCCGAGTCAGATCAAGAAAAATTTCGTCATCTCCTACACGAGCATTTTTCACAATAGCACTTACAAATCACTTTATCTTGTCTCTTACACTTGGCAATCTGCTTTGAACTTCTTGTGATTTTCTTTTTTCATTGCTACCTCGCTCTTGTGAATTGCTATTTTATGCTGCGTCGTGTGTTCACTTGTATGCCTTGTATATATTATTGCTTTTTTGCGTCTTTTTCCCTGAATATCACTTCACGAATTGTACTCCCTGATATGGTCATTTTTTGTGTTTTTTGCGTTTTTCTTTTTTTCTTTTTTTTTACTTTCTAGTATTAATGCCTTACGTTAAGTTTTACTCATGTTATTTCCTTAAGTGTACCTTTGTGGCCTTTCATTACTACAGTTGTTCCTGTTTCATGTTTTGCTGCTTACTCTGTAACCCCCCTTACACAATGCCCCTATGGGGCCTGTAAGGTATTTTAAATAAATAAATAAATAAATAAACCATTAATACCAGGAGGCTTATTGCGCTTAAAGCTGAAAATTATTTCATAAAGTTCATTTTCTCAAATTCTGGGAAGAAACGCGGATGCTGGGAGTAAATTTTCAAGCGTGGAATGGACGGCCTGACACGAGCATGCCTTTTCGGAAGGAAGTGCAAACGAATGGTTGAATCTTATTGCGACCTCGACCGAATCGCCTGGAAAAAAACAAACCGGGGAAAGGTTTGCAGCGTTTTTACCACGGAGGTGGTTTATTAGGGACCATGTTTTTGCGGCATTCTTTGACGACTGGCAAAATGTTTGGAAAAAAAAAACTGGCGCTTCTTGGACCTTATTAAAGCTACTGCCCTATTTCTTGCAGCCTTGTACTCTAGACGTAGGTTTTTATTTTTTGGGACATGTTTACATCGTTTCCAAAGCATGTCTCTGTATGAAATGGCATGCATTATGTCCACAGTCAACCACTCATAATCCTTTCTACGTTTCTTAATTACGACGCACTTGGCATTATCTTCGAACTTCTTTATTTGGTTACAGAAGATTGTATAGACTACTTGCGGGGAATTAGAATTAGTTAGGGCCATCCAATTAAAACTGCTAATTAGGCTATCTAAGACCTTCTGGTCGATTACAGTAAGGTACATTAATATATTGGGTGTGGTGGTTCGCTGAGCATTTGGCAGAGGAAAAGAAGGTGATGAACGGCAAACGGCAAGAATGTTTAGGCACATTAACCATTTGTCGCACTAAGTTTCAATCCGTTTAAGGTCATCCTCTAAAATTCTAAAGTCAGAGGTGGTGAAAATATATGAAATACGCTGGAAAGAAAATATAGGTTACTAGCCGGGAAAAGAAGCCCTGACACTTCGGCTGCGAGTTATACACGCTGTTCATCGGTCACGCAGGCCCGTTCGCGCGGGCCGCTACAGCGTGGCTTTGTGTACACGTCGTGTGGTTTTTCGCAAAACATAGAAACAGTCTGTCTGTGTGGGCAAGAAGAGCCGCTGACCGGACCCATTAATGCAACCGCGTCATACCCTTAATGGAGGAGATTAAGTGTCTATCAAATTTGTATCCGTCTCTTTACTGTCAGAAGAATAACACCTCATGCGGAAGAATTTCATCCGAATTTCAACTCGAGTCCATGTACTCATAGCTCAATGACCTATAAGATGCTGCTACCGCGGTGTTTGCATTCCAATGGAGAACAGTTTGACAGCGTTCAACTATATGTTTTACAATAACAAGGACCTTCGTAGTCTAACTTTACCCAGACATTTCAGTTAACATATGGCTGTTCAGTGCGGCAATCAATTTGGCATACTGATGGAAGGCTTGTTCTTCCGAAGTTACTATGTGTAACTCTCAGCGGAGAAGGGCTTTAACACTAGCGTGTAGCTCGTTGGCTGTCGCCGCTGTACTGTCTAGGGCGCGGCTACGAATCCGGACATTTATTTGCATAATGCGCAAGTCATTTAAAAATACTAATCACTACTTGTAAGTTATGCACGCCGGGTTAACAATTTATGTTCGAATTCCTCCTCTCATGGAATTTAGGTTTAGAGTTCTGCTGTCCAGCGGTGGCGTCGCACTTTGCGTATGGTTCATATCCCGAGAGGCACATAAAAAAGCCAGTACGACAAGTGTTTGTACACTTTCAGCCATCCATGCTATTTAGGCAGTCTAGTGCAAGAGTTCGCACAAAATAAAATGGCAGGGCCACAATTATTGGGCGTTTCAGCGTACGCATTCAAAAATAGCCACTTAGGGGCAAAAACACGGCTATTACGCCATAGTGTTACTAGTGCTGGCGGACACCAGAAACCCGGTGAATCGTCTTATGCAGTAAGATGGTTAACTAATATTAAATAATTAACTTTTTACTAGTAAAATTAGACGCCTAGATGTAATTTGAGATTTTACCGGGCGGATAGTAAAAGCCATATCAGGTTTTCAGAATTTAGAAAACACGATTACGCTTGGCGCTCTGGCCCGGTAAACTAGCTTTTTCGACTAGTTACGTGTAATGGAGGGGTTGCTTTGCCTGCATGTATTGTCGCATGTATTGTCGCATGATGCAGCCAGATTTTGTCGAGCCACAGTTGCGACGGTAATCGCGTTGTCGAAAAACTAAAAACTGATATGACTATTACCAACGACCGGCTACAAATCTGTAATAGAAACTAGGCGCATACCTCTGATAGTTAGAAAGTTAATCATTAAAATTTGTCAACCAGCTTTTCTACTTAACATGATTGACCAGTTTTCTGGTGTCCGCCAACACTAGTAGAACCATGCCAAAAAAGTCATATTTTTACCTAAAACTCGCATCGTTTTTGAAAATTTTTGAAAGTGTTCCCTGAAACACCCGGTATATAGCGGCACTTTTTTACATAATCCATCGACGTGTAACACAGAACCTCCTTTCGGCTGGCGAAACCGATACTCTTTTGCCTATTACATTTTAACACCCTTTTACAATAAGAAATTTCTAGCCAGCCTTCAGAAATAGTCATATATTCAGTTTTTATAATTTTGAAAAGCCCGATCACCCATGGCGATGTGGTTCAGAATATTTTGCCATCGCCCGCCATAAATGTGCGCAGTATTGAAAATACGGCCCCCAAAGCAGCGTTCCATCTTTGTACGTTACTCTTAGGCAGAATTATGTGTTGCCTTGTGTGCCCCGCCTGTGCTGTGGTTCTCGCCGCTACTCGCTGGTAAAGTCTACACGAGAGAGAGAGAGAGAGAAGCTCACATGTTAGATACGACATGAAGTGGCATGAATTGGGCAGCTTCGCTTTGCAAGCGGTATTGTTGAAAGCACGTCTCTTTTGGTGCGACCAAGCCAAACTTTTCTCAGCCGCAGAGTCGGCGATAAACCCGTTATTGTGATTTCAAAAACTGAAATCCCTGTTAGTAACGGCCGTATACCAATTTCTAATTTCAAACAGGTGCCTAACTCTAGCATTTTTAAACTTAACCGACAGAAATTATTTAACCGTGTTAACAGCTTTCATTAGCCACTTGGGTTCTAGTGCCCGCCAAAATTCACATTTTTGTGAAAGAGGAGCCGTGCTTATGGCCAAAAATCCTATTGTTAAAATTTGTGGTGCGCTCCCTGAAACACCTGTTATTATACCAAGATAATATGGAACAGCTTTTTCAAAGATGTTAGCAGCAATGTTGCCCCACATAATACTATCTGGGACTATATGTAAGATAATTTTCTAAAGTTGAATGCCGCTCTATGTGGACTGAACTTGAACGGCGTTCCGGCGAACTTTCCATGCTACTGTTTTTCTAACCCCAGTTGCCTTGGCAGTTTCTAAAAACGCTGTTCTATGTGTTGTGCGCACTAAGCGTCTGAAATAAGATTACAATGGCATGCAGTACAGAGCACGATGCGGACAAGAAGTTAAAGGTAGCAATACTTAAATAATTAAGTTAAACGCCTTCATTTCTGTCATATTCAGAGTTTGTCACAACTTATGAGGCTCGTAGCACTCAGTGAAAGCCGCTGAAGGATAGCCATTTAAACCTGAAAAAGCAGCACATTTCTTTCATAATTTCTGCGCGATTAGACTTTGTTTAAGATCAAATTGCGTTTAATTAGCAAGTAGGTACACCTGCCAAAAACAGAACTCAAACAAAATTCTTAAAAGTACAAGAAAAATAGCCACAAATGTGTATTGGGCCAGGAGAAGGCAGCCCTAAAATTACGATATAGCAGTGTAACGCAAATGTTAAGCCGCGAGGCCACTTCTCCAGACGCCACGTATGTCTTTAAGAAAACGGCCTACACGTCTATATCAGAAATTCTGCATTGATTTCTTGAATGTCTCAAGCCCATAACGTGAGGGAACCTTCCTCTTTATGAGGGTTCAAGAGTCACGGTATCGCTATCAACCCTCCTTACAGACTTGACCATTTCAACAACGACTACACCATCTTGATCTTAACATAAAACAAAAAAATATTTACACTTTTCATTTTCTTTTTGTACCACGGGCTTCTATTCAATTTTCGCCATAGTTAACATGAAGGAACAGCTTACGCACTTTTGTCGATTTTGCTGGCTGTTGGGAAATTTCGTTCGGCACTTCTCATTAGCAGCTACACTTATCTGATGTCTTTACACAGTTTCATTGCTACCACTGTGCCGAAAGCGGAAACGCTGGAGAAAGATATTCTTTTTCGCACTAAATGGTTCATGTTTCGTGGTATTGATACGTCCATCGAGTGCGACACGTCTCACAAGGTGTGAAATAGCCTGAATATGAGAGACCTGCGCTATTGTCGGTAGAATATAGAGTGTTTTCTCATACGGTCCCTTTGTTTCTAATATATTTGCTTAATGCAGGTTGATCAAAATTAAGCTTCACAGATTTCTTAAAAATAGGTTTTTGGGACACGTGAAATCTACCTTGGGAAATAAGTTTTGGGCAAAGGGGCACTAAGTGCGATGATAAATGTCGTCCTCAGCCATCTCATTAATTAAAATTTATATATGCATCTCGCGACTGCTGCTAGTGGGCATGTTTAGAGTATCGGAAACTTAGAGCCAGCCGCACTCCTGCACAAATCTATTTGGCAGAAATCTCATTGCGCGCGTGTGTTCCGAGGTATTTCTTCCTAATTCTTAGCTCGATCTGCGTAATTGCGCAGGAGCAGGTATCTGTAGGGGCTAAATTCGAACTGGTGTGGCGCGGCGTTTCGTCTGCTGACGGCGTACCGCTACCGGTGAAGCTGATAACTATTTCCCCCTCACTTTCGGCTATTCAAGTTGAAGAAAAACTCAAAGCAGCGGCTGCTTCACAATAGGGGATAGTTTCACGTCGACTGACACCGCCTTGCATGCGTAAATATGAGAAAAACATTCGAGGTCACTGCGGCGACCCGCTTTGATGGATTGCGAAATCACTAAAGCCTGTTCCACACTTGTCGCCTCTCATCAAGTACCACTTTTTTAACCTGGTTTACTCTTTCAAACCTCTTTTTTTCGTTTTATTCTATTTCGACAACTGAGGCTGTCTTGACGGCTAATTTAATTTTCGCTTCTAATTACTGCACATCAACCATAGCTTTTTATTTCTTAATTAACTTTAATTAATCACATTTCAATCGATTTCAAAACCTCATCCGGATTGGTTGCGTATTTTTTGGTAATTTCGTGATCCGAGACTGTTTTGACGTCCGCCCACTATATCGGTGTCTGTAGCTATTTCGACGGCTTTTGCCTGTAATTAATTAATCTATTACTCCACATCAACCAAATTAGGCACGCAGAGACATTTTGTCATCATATGTCTTGTACAATTATTCTTTTACAAGTAGGTTTTTAATGCTCTGGCATCAGTAATTACATACATTCAGTGTTGTAGGCGTTACCGAAAAAAAAGTAACTAAATACGTTACTCGTTGCGCTAAGAAAAAAAGAACGCGTTACCGCCCTACGTTACCTACAAAAAAAGTAACGCGTTACCGTTACCGTTACCGAAAAAAAGTATCGCACTTTACTTTGCCGTTGCTCCATGACCATGCATTTCAATCGGTGCGTCTTCGCTTTAACTGTAACCTATAACTCGTCTTCTCTGCAAGGCTTGTTTTCCAACCAAAACATCTCAAACGCTGACGACGCGCTCATATCCTTCAAGAGAATGGAAACTCCGGATGGTCGCACTCTGCTTGCAACAGAGTCTAGGCAGGAAAAGGATGGAGGCCGTCCTTTTTTTTTGAATTTTTTCTTTTATTCTCAGAAACAGTACACAAACTGTTGGTTCGACCCATAGCCTTTACGGCTAGTGAGGGGTCCAAATACAAAACAAGCACAATACTACTGCAGACCGTGTAAAATAAAAAACTTCAAGATTAACACACACAATTGATTCCTAAATTTCCATGGAAATTAAATAGTGTTTTAAAGATGCCGAAAACTTATTTTTTTCTTTCACTTCATTCGGGATTTCATTCCACACATGGGCTCCGCTGTATTCTAGGAGTCTCCGGCCGTACATATTGTAACAAGGTGGTAAATTAAATAGATTGTTTGTTGCAGCTCTTGTTTGTTTCATTGGTAATCTAAATAAACTAAGGGGCAGGGGGTTGTTAGATTTTATTACATTGTTTACTATTTCAGCTATCTTCAGTTTATATGCCACTGATAAAGGTAAGATACGAAGCTGCTGAAAGAGTTGCCTGCTGGGGTATATATTATTTGAATAAGTTATCATACGCATAGCTCGTTTTTGAAGGCGAGAAACAGGATCTAGGTATGTTTTATATGTACCACCCCATACTTCCAGGCAATAAGATAATTGACTGTGCACAAAGGCGAAATACAGAATGCGTAGAATTGGAAGGTCAAAGCAGTCCCTGGCCTTTAGTAGAACATGACAACCATAGGCTAATTTCGAGCAAATATTATTAATTTGTTCTTTCCAGTGCATATCAGACGTGAACAGGACACCAAGATACTTGTATTGAGGCACCCTCAGCAGAGTCGTGTTGTCGATAGTTACAGATCATGCAACCATACTGCTTCAGAGTTACAGGTAAACAATGCGATTAAGGTGTCTTGCCACTCTCTCACACGGTATAGCTGCACGTGGCGCTGAACCTCTCAGTGGCGATGGTATAAAATGAAAATTGCATCGATCGTTTAGTATGGTCAAATTTATCAGTAAAGAAGAAATAACACCGGGAAGTTCCAGCGAGTTTACGGAGGTTTTTACTCATCAGAAGCGTCTAGCATAATAATAAGCATGATCATCAGACTTGCTTCGTCCACAGCAGGGCAAAGGCCTCTCGCTTAACTCTCCAATTAACCCTGTCCTGCGCCAGCTGCGGCCACAATATCTCCCGCAGACTTGTTATTCTCATTCGCCCACCTAAGTTTCTGCCAATTCTTGCTACGCTTGCGCTCTCTTTGAAATCCAGTCCTTCATTTTTAACGACCATCGGTTATCTTTCCTTCCGACTGTATGCACTGGTCAAGCCCATTTCTTCTTAATTTCGAAAAGCATGTCATTAACCCACATTTGTTCCGGGAGCACTGTGAACTTCTCTCGACCCTTGACGTTACGCCTATCACATTTCCATAGCTTGCTGCGTGGTTCAATTTAAATTGAGCCTTTTTTTGTTCGCGTCCACGTGCTGTCCCTTACGTGATTAAGCATCATAGTGCCGCGTATCTTTGTAGCGCCTGTTTGTTGTGTTTATTTGTTCATGCTTCAAGGCTGCCGGCACGCCGCTTTATCGCTTCGTTTGTGACGGAAGACGCGCCTAGAATTATCTCGATTGATCGCACCCAGGCGGAGCCGATTCTACTTTGTGCCAGAAAGTTCTAAAACCTTCCACACTTTATCTCGAAGGTTCGCTATCAGCTTTAAAAAGAGCACGGCCGACAGCGGCGGGCATTCCGTTCGACGACCGCCGAGCACGCTTGTTGAAACACCGCCGCAGGGTGATTCAGTTCTTTGCGGGCGCAGGTCAGCCCGAATAAAGAGTTTCGTTTCGAAGACGTTCTCGCTGTTTTCCTCTTCGCCGGACTGCAGTCACCACTACGTGACAATAGCGACCTTCAAGGAGAGCCGTCGTATTGACGGCCATTGCATTGCTATGCCAAGCTACTGGCTCGACCTTCTTCATGAGGATTACGCCATTGACTCAAGCTTCAACCTACAATGGGGCCGGCGGTACATATTCCATGAAACAAACTCTAAGGTTATTGTAACTTGTTTCTCCCGGTTATTTTCCTCTCCGCTGCCTATTTCAGAAAATATACTTTCGTAACACGAACCTGCGTAATGAACCAGTCTTAAAGCTGTTCTCTCGAATTGTTCACCTAAATCACTCCCACAAAGCCGGAATTATTTCTTGCCCTACTGATTGCAATTCCCGCTGTTTTATACGACTGATCACAGGATTAGAACTACCTTCCCGGACTCGCAGCCGGCATTAAAATCATATAACTTTAAAAGTTTGCTATCTTTCATTGCGTTGATAAAAGCCTTAGAACTCATGTTTTATCTTTTTGCTGCCTTTCTAGTATTTATTTAAGACGTTATATCCTCTCTGTGATGCTAACAGCGCTTAAATGGCGAATTAAATGGAAATGAGAACAAATACGCGCTACCAGGTTTTTCCCTAAGTTGTCCAATTGTTCCAATTGGCAATGATGAAGATTACGTTCAAATTTTAGCCATAAAGCACACGTATCATATCTGTTAACCACGTGTTCAATAGATCTACATAAAGGGTAGGTACACCACTACGACCTCGACTGCAAGATTAATGGCCTGGAAAACACATGAATTCTGACACGCTGTTAAATTCAAAGTGGTCTCTGCGGAATGTGCAACAGCGAAAAATAGTTCAGATGACATTGGTTTTGTAATAATTGATTGCCACTCGGCAAAACACTTGTCAAAGGCCTGTTACAACATAGGCCATTGTTACAACATAGCCAATGTTACAACAAAGGCCTGTTACAACATAGGCCAAAAACACAGTGGCTCCTGCATACCAATGCACACACGACGCACTTTGCACACGGCGCTGTGGAAGAGTCCAGCTGCGAAGCCATCAATACGCAGCTTATTTTCTGACCTTTCCCCCAGTGATTGCACAGCACATTCTTAGTCTGGTGGCAAAAACGCATTCCGATAGCGGCTGGAACTGCATAACTGCAAATGCGACTAATATACGAAAATTTACTGAAAAGGCAGCCACTAATTTTCCAAAACAACCTTCTTGAAATATAATAACGGCTTCTCCGGCAGTGCTACTATTGTTGGCGGACATAATAAGGTGAGAGCGCGGCCAACGGGTACAGAAAAAAAAAACAGAAACAGCAGGACCAGCCCCTTGAAGTTTACACGCAAATGGAAGGTTCTTTACGGTGGCATAGAAAAAGACAAGAGCCTAATGTGGAAGAAAAATGCTGAAGTTAACCTCTTGTTTGCGTTAGTTGGTTCTCGTTGAAAATAATATGAAGACAAGCGCAACCAACATGGAATTGTGCTTATTTTTGTCCCCGTTGATCTCGCATTCTTTATATTAATTTCACAATGGACAACCAGTCCAGTTTTACTTGAGCTTATTCCTCCTGCATCAGGCCTTTCCTTTTTCGAAGCCACCCTAATTAATCTTTCATTATGTCCGTCAATCTGAAGGCGCTCGTCTTGTCTTTTGTGTCTTTTATTTCTTTTCCCGTTGATTTCGCTCTCTTTATATTACTTTCACCATGAACCAACTAGCCGAAGCAAGAGCTTTATTTGCCGGACATCACGAAACAGGTGAATGGTGTCAACTATTGGGATGGTTCAGTTTTATTGCGAAAGCAATACTACTTGCACTTTCACGCCGTTGCGTGTCGCGGCCGGTGACCACCATCGTGCCGCGGCCGGTGGCCACCATCGCGCCGCGGCGGTGACCACCATTGACCTTCATTTGACCTTGATTGCATTACATTGGATTAGATTGGATTACATTGGATTAGATTAGATTGGACTGGATTGTATTGGACTGGACTGGATTTGGTTGGATTAGATTAGATTACATTACATTGGATTGTATTGGATAGGAGCGGATTGGATTGCAGTGGATTGAACTGGATTGGATTGGAAGGGATTGGTTTGGATTGGATTACATTGCATTGCATTGAATTGGATTGGAGTGGATTGAATTGGAATGGATTGGATTGGATTAGTTTGGTTTGGATTGGATTGCATTGGATTGCATTGGATTGGATTGTATAACCGATGCATCACCACAAGTCTAACCACAAGCACCACCACCAGCTACACTACCAGCTGTACCATGGCGTACGTACGGATATTGCTTTCGCAATTACCGGGCTTAACCAAGCTAAGCCACAGATTTTTTCTGATAATTACCCTTTTGCCTATTACATTTTAACACCTTTTTACAATCAGAAACTTCTAGCCTGCCGTCAGAAATAGCCATATCAGTTTTTAGAATTTTGAAAAGCCTGATCACCCATGGCGATGTGGTTCACAAAATTTTGCCATATCCCGCCATAAAACGCGCAGTGTTGAAAATACGGCCCCCAAAGCAGCGTTCCATCTTCGTACGTTACTCTTAGGCAGAATTATGTGTTGCCTTGTGCGCCCCGCCTGTGCTGTGGTTCTCGCCTCTACTCGCTGGTAAAGTCTGCACGACAGAGAGAGGAGCTCACATGTCAGATGCAACATGAAGTGGCGTGAATTGGGCAGCTTCGCTTTGCACGTGGCATTGTTGAAAGCACGTCTCTTTTGGCGCGATACAGCAGAACTTTGTTGAGCCCCAGCGTCGTGGATAAACCCGTTTTTGTGATTCTAAAAACTCAAATCCCTGTTAGTAACGGCCGGCTGCAAATCTCTAATTGCAAACAGGTGCCTAACTGTGGCAGTTTTAAACTTAACTAACAGAAATTAGTTAACCGTGTTTACAGCCTTCATTAGCCACTTGTGTTCCGGTGCCCGCCAAAACTCGCATTTTTGTGAAAGAGAAGCCGCGCTAATGGCCAAAAATACTATAGTTAAAATTTGTGGTGTGCTCCCTGAAACACCTGTTATTATACCAAAAAACAAACGTGGAACAACTTTTTCCAAGATGTTAGCTGCAATGCTGCCCCACAAATACTATCTGGGACTATATTTCACATAATTTTCTAAAGTAGAATGCCGCTCTATGAATACTGAACTGGAACGCCGTTCCGGCGAACTTTGTAGGCTACAATTTTTCTAACCACAGTTGCACTGGAAGTTCCTAAAAACGCTGTTCTAGGTGTCTTGTGAACACTAAGCGGCTGAAATAAGTTTACAATGGCATTCAGTAAAGCGCACGATACGCATAAGAATGTAAAGGCAGCAAAAATTTGATAATTAAGTTCAACTCCTCCATTTAGGTCATATTCAGAGTTTGTCAAGACTTATGATGCTCGTAGCACTCACTGAAAGCCGCTGAAGGATAGCCATTTAAACCTGAAAAAAGCAGCACATTTCTTCCATAATTTCTGCACGATTAGTCTCTGTTTACGATCAAACTGTGTTTAATTAGCAAGTAAGTACACCTGTCAAAAACCGAATTCAAACAGAATTCTTAAAAGTACAAGAAAAATTGCCGGAAATGTGAACTGGGCCAGGAGAAGGCAACCCTAAAATTACTATATAGCAGTGTAATGCAAATGTTAAGCCGCGAGGCCACTTCTCCAGACGCCCAGTATGTCTTTAAGAAAACGCCCTAGACGTCTATATCAGAAATTCTGCATTGATTTCTTGAATGTCTCAAGCCCATAACGTGAGGAAGCCTTCCTCTTCATTAGGGTTCACGAGCCACGGTATCGCTATTAACCCTCCTTACAGACTTGACCATTTCAACAACGAATACACCATCTTGTCCTTAACATAACACAAAAATTATTTACACTTTTCATTTTCTTTTTGTACCGCGGGTTTATATTGAATTTTGGCCATAGTTAACAGGAACGAACAGCTTACCAATGATTGCACTTTTGGCGATTTTTCTGGCTGTTGAGATATTTCGTTCGGCACTTCTCATTAGCAGCTACAGTAATCTGATGTCTTTACACAGTTTCATTGCTACCACTGTGCCGAAAGGGGAAACGCCGGAGAAATATATTCTTTTTCGCACTAAATGCTTCGTGTTTCGTGATATTGATTCTTCCATCTAGTGCGACACGTCTTACAAGGTGTGAAATAGCGTAAATACGAGAGACCTGCGCTAGTGTCGGTAGACTATAGAGTGTTTTTTCTATGGTGCCTTTTTGTTTCTAATATACTTGCTCAATGCAGGTTGATCAAAATTAAGCTTCACAGATTTCTTAAGAATAGGTTTTTGGGACACGTGAAATCTACCTTCGGAAATAAGTTAGGGGCAAAGGGGCTCTAAGTGCGATGATAAATGTCATCCTTTACCATCTGATTAATCTCTCGACTGCTGCTAGTGGGCATGATTAAATAGAAAACTTAGAACCAGCCGTATTCCTGCACAAATCTATGTCGCAGAAATCTCATAGCGCGCGTGTGTTCCGAGACATTTCTTCCTAATTCTTAGCTCGATCTGCGCAATTGCGCAGGAGGATGTATCTGTCGGGGCTAAATTCTAACTTGTGTGACGTGGCATTTTGTCCGTGACGGCGTACCGCGACCGGTGTATCTGATAACTATTTCTTACTTTCGTCTATTGAAGTTTAAGAAAAACTCAAAGCAGCGGCTGCTTTACAATAGGGGATAGTTTCCCGTCGACTGACACCGCCTTGCATGCGTAAATATGCTAAAAACAGTAGAGGTAACTGCGGCGACCCGCTTTGAGGGAATGCGAAATCATTGAAGCCTGTTCCACACTTGTCGCTTCTCATTTGTACTCTTTTATAACCTCTTTTTGGCGTTTTATTCTATTTCGACATCCGAGGCTGTTTTGCCGGCTTATTTAATTTTCGCCTCTAATTACTGCACATCAACCATAGCTTTTTATTTGATAAATTAACACTAATTAATCACATTTCAATTGATTTCAATACAACATCCCGCTTGGTTGGGTATTGTTCCGTAATTTCGTGACACGAGGCTGTTTTGATGTCCGCCCACTATATAGGTGTCTGTGGCTATTTCGACGACTAGTTGACTCTTTTGCCTCCAATTAATTAACCGATGACTCCACATCAACCAAATTAGGCATGCCGAGACATTTTGTCATCATTTACCTCGTACAATTATTATTTTAGAAGTAGCTTTTTATCGACCGACGCAAGGCCTGCGGATATGTTTTGCGTCCACTTTAATCTGACACGAAGCCGCCGACATAGCGAAGTAATGGTTCGGCACTAGCAATTACATACATTAAGGCGAATAGCTCAGCACACGCTTGCTCCACAAGAAAGTTACCAATTGAAGCAGTCCAGAATTGCAACCGACTCTTTGTTTCCAATGGAATCATTCACGCTTGCCGCAGTGGCCAAGAATTACACTATTATATTTTAACAAGGGAGGGGAAAACCGCAGTTTGCTAGAGCCAACGTTTCGACAAGGGGACTTGTCTTCGTCTGGGCAAAGCGTTCATCATCGGCAGGGATTATATAGGAGGTATTCACTGAGGCCGCGCTACCAGACGGCGCGAGCGTCGTCGCGGCAGGCGCGCCATGTTTGCGGTCGTTTCAGGCCAGCTCGCGCAGTGTCACGGTGCGCCGTGAGGTACCCGGCCTGAACTGTTGGTGATCCGTAACATATTTGTACGTTGTTGAATACGTCAGCGACCACTTATCCTTGTGGAGCGCGTATTGTGCATGAAGCTTGCAGCAGAATTCTTCTGCGCCGTGATATAACCGAGCTGCCTCAACTCGGCAGCAAAATTGCCTGGCTGCGCCGCACACAAGAACGTACACGACTTGCAGCTTTTAATATCAGTTGATAACTGTCAGCTAGTCATGCAGGGCACATCGTGGATAAACAGCACGATTAATTACCGAAATTCCAGAACTGCCACCGCAGAAATTGATAATTCAAGCGCCTAGCTGTAGTCCGCGAACTGCTGACGCTTCTCAGACGTACGGTCTTTCAGCAGAAAGGCAAAGCGTCATATATAGCTGCCTTATTTACCCGACAGAACGGCCAAACAAATACTGCTATGCGCTCGCAGCACGAACGGCAGACACAGCGAGAATGTTTTGCAGTTTTGATTGTAGCTACGTAGCGCTGCTTCGTATGCACAAGACCGTTTTCGCAGCAACGCAGTGTGCAGCCATTCCGCTAGATTCAGTTGTAACACGTCACTTTCAGCAGGTAGAGATGACAAGTTAAGCTACAGCTAAGTGAACAGACCCTTCGAATTACTCACCTCTTCAAAAACGGCACTTCGGCCGTCGGCACCGCGGACGTCGGCACCCACAGCACGGCTCTTGGACTCACCCGCTTGTCAAGTAATTGCACCCTCTCATAGGTTTATATCCTTTAATTCCTTGGCCTGCCTGCAAACTTAAGCCGTGCACAAGGTGGGCCTCGATACCGGTGAATTCAACGCGCGGCAGCAGTCTTGTGTACGTCGCACACCATGCCGGTGCCTCCGCATTCCTACGGGGGGTCGACCTTTTCACAAAGTAGGACCTTCTGAGCGTGCCCGCTCTTTTCTGCTTCGCACAGTTCACGGAATATTCACTCAGTCACGCGGCGGCACGGGTCGGACAGAAATTACGTGCGGCGAGACGCGATATACACTCACATTTCACCCATCACCAGCTATTCAAACGCTGCGGCTGGCTGCGGCGGCCGCGCGCGCGACCACCAACATGGCGAATGCCGCGCCGGCCGCTAGCGCCCCTTGCGGATGACGTCATGTGAATACCTCCTATAGGGCCTTCGCTCCGAGGAGGAAGGCCCCGGGGGTGGGGAAGGAAAGTCGTGTGGGAGGGGATGCGTGTCAGGAAGGGGAGGGAGGTGAATCATCATTCGCTAGGCTGCAATAGTGCAACAACCTATATCCGGGGGGTATGCAATGAACAAAAGGCTTTGAAGGGGCTGCGACGGGGGGGGGGGGGGAGGCGCTGGGTGAACCTGCAAAACTCAGATAAAAGGATTAGTCAGCGTGGTACAGGGAAATGATAACAAGGGAAAAAAAAAGGGGGGGGGGGGGGGGGGGGGGGGGGGCTGGCACTGGAAGGAGAAAGGAAGGGGGGCATTTCCAAGGAAGGACTAGGCAGGGGGGGGGGGGGGGGAATGGCTCGTGTTCTGAGAAAGCCAAAAAGTGGGGGCAGAGGGGGTAACAGGAGTGTCATGGTTTCCGAGAACTGGTAGCAGGGGATAAGGAGAAAAAGAAAAAAAAAGAAAAAAAAGGTGAACAAAGGAAGAGGGTGACAAGGCCGAAAATGGGGTGGAAGATATGACTTGGGAAGGGTGCAAGGAGCGACAATATACTTATGTGAGGTTCTAGGAAATAGTCTGACCACGTGCAAGACATTTGTTAATTTAAAATTATGCTGACCCTGGAATGTACCTGAGAGATTCCAGGTTTCCTCTGGACATGTTGATCCCTGTTGGTTGCAGTGTTTTAAATTTGTGGATTAGGAATGCTTCTCTGTATTTTCTGTCCCTAGTCGATTTGAAGCCTGACTGAAGAATGAACAATTTGAGTTCGTCGAATTTGTGATGGCGTTGATTAAAATGGGTCGACACTGCCTTCTGTTCATTCCGTGTTGTGTCAGCCCGGTGCCCGTTTAATCTGGCACTCATTGTTTGTCCGGTTTCTCCGATATATTGTTTCTGGCAGTAGGAGCACTGGAGCATGTAGATAATATTGGACGATGTGCAGTCAAAACTGGTCTTTATATCGAAACTGAAATCACTTGCCGTACTTTTAACCGTAGGGTCCCTTTGTAAATGTTTGCATGTCTTGCATCTGGGTCGAGAGCATGAAGTTACTGTCGGTGGTGGTTTCTTACCGAGCCTAGCATGCACCATGATGTCCCTCAGGTTTGTGTTGCGTCTGTATGTTACCCTTGGTGCGTCGGGAAATATTTTCTTGAGACGGTCGTTACCAGTTAAAATGGGGTGGTATTTCCGCAGGATATTGTTTATGTTTGGAAGCGCGTTTGAGTATTTCGTTATAAGTGCAGGAGGTCGTTGACTGTTAGCTTTTGTTCGTTTTTTAAGAACTACATCTCGTTTCAAAGTGGTTGCTCGTTGGAACGCATTATTAAGGGTTGTCTGTGGATGGTTTCTGGTGATTAGTGTGTTTTTTAGCGAGTGGAGGTGTTTCAGGTAGTCATCGTCGTCGCTACATATTCTTCTTAGTCTCGTTGCCTGTCCTACGAATATACCTTGTTTGCAGTGTCTTGGATGATGGCTAGTGAAATCTAAGTATTGTTGTCGGTCAGTAGGCTTCCTGTAAAGTGTGGTTTTGAGCTTGCTGTTTTCTAAATGGACAGTGGTGTCAAGAAAATTGACTTGCGTTTTCGAGGAGTTGAAGGTGAATTTAATGCTGGGGTGGAATGAATTGAAATGTGGGACGAATGCCTTCAGGGTCTCAGCCCCATGCTCCCATATCATGAAAATATCGTCTATGTACCGCAGGTATATGAGTGGTTTTTTTTAGAAATGAATTTAGAAGTTTAGATTCTAGTAGCCCCATAAAAATGTTCGCGTAGGTGGGTGCGAAGGGAGTGCCCATGCTTGTTCCAAATACTTGAAGGTAGTAAGAAGAATTGAATTCAAAGTAGTTGAGTGTTAGTACCAATTCAAGTAGCGTGAGGTACACTTCAGTTTCGTGCGGGTGAGGACTTTGAGTTAGAATTTTTAAGAGTGCGTCGATACCTTCATTAATGGGAATATTTGTGTACAAAGCGGCGACGTCAAGTGTGACAAGTATGCTATCTGCTGGGATAATGGAAGCGTCATTCAGAGACTCTATTATGCGGAGAAAGTGCGGTGTATCCTCGACAAAGGAAGGGAGGTGGGTGGGAATATCTGCAAGATAGTTGTTCAGGAAAATTGATAAGTTCTCTGTGGGCGTGTTATTGTTTGAAACGATAGGTCTGCCGGGGATATCTGCGGTAAACAAGTCTTCTGCGGAAACCTTATGGATTTTGGGAAGTAGGTAAAAGCGTCCTGCCTGTTTGTTTAGCGGATTTAAGAAGTGGTAATCGGACTGCGTGATTAGTTCTCTTGATAGTAAGTTTGCCAGTTTGTTCAGAATCAATTTGCAGAACTCTGAAGTGGGATCTGAATCTAATTTCCTATAATTACAAGGGTTGTTAAGTTGCCTAAAAGCTTCTTTTTTGTATTTTTCGGCTGGCAGGATAACTATGCTACCTCCTTTGTCTGCAGGTTTAATGACTATATCGGTTCTAGAAGCTAAGTTGTTCAGAGTAGCCTGTTCCGTTGGGGTAACGTTTCTGCGTTTTCGAGCTTGCTTTGTTTGGTCTATAATTTCTTTCGAGACAGATTTAATGTACAAGTGTAATTCGGGATTCTGCTGCGCTTCCGGCGTCCACGTGCTTTCGGCTTTGAGAGGGATGGAATTAAGGCTGGTTACTGCAGTAGGATGAGCACGTGTTGACCACGTGTTACAGGAAAGAGCTAGGTTAGTAATTGGGGTGTTTGCTTTTTCGGCAAAGAATTCCTTAATTCGCAATCTTCGCGCAAATTCTGTGAGGTCTCTGTGAAGTTCATACTCGTTAAAATTATTGTTAGTTGGACAAAATGTAAGGCCATGCTTCAGAATCCGTTTGTCGCTATCACTTAGGGATTTGGAAATATCGACAATGTTGCTGTCAGTGTCCTGCGGCGGAAAATACGCATCTTTTGTCTGTATCGAAATTGGAGGGCGGTTGTTAAACTGTCCAATGTATTCGTATCTAGCGGAAATTTATCTCTAATTTGTTTATGCTGCTGTTTATCGTGCAGCTTGCGTTCCTTTCTGGCTACAAAATCTGCTAGTGCCTGGCTTTCGCCCGAATTTAGTTCTATCTTACTAAGTTGATCATCGAGGGAATTTAACTGCTCTTGACAATTTTCTTTTAAAATAGCTATGAATGAAAGGGATGCGTCATTTGAAACCTTTTCCCATCGAGCGAGGAGTTCAGGCCTGAGCGCACCAGGGAGCACCTAACATTAACTCGAAGTCCTTTGGGTATTGTCCTGCGCTGCGAGTAGGATTTGTAAGTGTGTAGGTGGAATCGGTAGTTAGTTTGTTTAGTGGCTATTTTTCTGGCGACCAGGAAATTTCGTCTTTTGGGTTCGGGGCGATTGGTGCTGCCAGATGTGAGTCATCTGCGCTTGTGCCGAGTGGACCTCTTGACGGGTGTTGTGTGTTTAGGGGACTTCTGTTTGGGGGTGGTATCGTTGTCGAGGTCCGCGTCGGTGACAATCTGGGTGCTAGTGTGCGTCACTAATCGCTTAGGTGTCTGTGTGAAGTGGTCCCTTTGTTGTTTAGTGGCTACTTTCGGTGTGATTCCTACGTGCTGTTCCGCTGGTGTGGGATCCACGGTTACCGTCTGTGTGCCAGCGTCGCGAGTCTCTGGAGTGAACTGTGTGGAGGTGTCCTGGGTCCTAGCGGGGGCAGGCTGTGTTCGTTCAGGGGTGTTGTCTCTTTTGTGGGTGGTCTGTTGTTGAGTGTTGGCCAGAGTGGGAGAGGGAGCATGAGTGGGCTGTAGCGTCCGCCTAAATGTGTTTCTCAGCCGGTACTTTATGTTGTCTGCCATTACTTGGACGCCAAAAAAATTAGGGTGAAGTCCATCTCTGGCCAGGAGTGCCTCGGGGTCATGATGAATCTGAGCGTGGTGGATGATTTCAACGTCTTTTTGGTAATGTTCCATGTCCAGCAAAAAATTGTTGAGCTTAAACGAGTCCTGTGCGTGAGCTGCGAGTTGGCGGAATTGTGGCATGTGTCTGTGGTGCAAGTTGACTACCCTAGGAAGCACGGTTGTCAAGTGCAGTTTCGTGTTTGGTCTGTTGGCATGGACCTCGTGTACCAGTGTATTCATGGCCTCAATGGTCTGTTCCGCACTGCTGTGTTTCAGGTCATTAGTCCCGCAGTGAATGACGAAGTGCGTGATGTTCTGTGGTGCAGCGGCTATCAGTTTCCTTATGTCATTGGTTTTGGCGGCGCTCTGAAACCTAATGTATGGTGCATGTTCTCCGGGAGGAAAGTGATTGTGGATGTGCTTGTATTGACTATCACCTATCAACGCTACATGTGCCAATGAAAGAAGGGGGAGAGGCTTACCTTGTTCCGTCATCTTCCGTTGACTGAAGTCCATGGTAGAGAGAGGGTGCGGTAGATGGTCCTTGGCGATCACAAAATGAACAAGGGAGGGGAAAACCTCAGTTTGCTAGAGCCAACGTTTCGACAAGGGGACTTGTCTTCGTCTGGGCAAAGCGTTCATCATCGGCAGGGATTATATAGGGCCTTCGCTCCGAGGAGGAAGGCCCCGGGGGCGGGGAAGGAAAGTGGTGTGGGAGGGGATGCGTGTCAGGAAGGGGAGGGAGGTGAATCATCATTCGCTAGGCTGCAATAGTGCAACAACCTATATCCGGGGGGTATGCAATGAACAAAAGGCTTTGAAGGGGCTGCGACGGGGGGGGGGGGGGGGGGGGGGGGGGGAGGCGCTGGGTGAACCTGCAAAACTCAGCCGGTACATAAAGTACCGGCTGAGAAACACATTTAGGCGGACGCTACAGCCCACTAATGCTCCCTCTCCCACTCTGGCCAACACTCAACAACAGACCACCCACAAAAGAGACAACACTCCTGAACGAACACAGCCTGCCCCCGCTAGGACCCAGGACACCTCCACACAGTTCACTCCAGAGACTCGCGACGCTGGCACACAGACGGTAACCGTGGATCCCACACCAGCGGAACAGCACGTAGGAATCACACCGAAAGTAGCCACTAAACAACAAAGCGACCACTTCACACAGACACCTAAGCGATTAGTGACGCACACTAGCACCCAGATTGTCACCGACGCGGACCTCGACACCGATACCACCCCCAAACAGAAGTCCCCTAAACACACAACACCCGTCAAGAGGCCCACTCGGCACAAGCGCAGATGACTCACATCTGGCAGCACCAATCGCCCCGAACCCAAAAGACGAAATTTCCTGGTCGCCAGAAAAATAGCCACTAAACAAACTAACTACCGATTCCACCTACACACTTACAAATCCTACTCGCAGCGCAGGACAATACCCAAAGGACTTCGAGTTAATGTTAGGTGCTCCCTCGGTGCGCTCAGGCCTGAACTCCTCGCTCGATGGGAAAAGGTTTCAAATGACGCATCCCTTTCATTCATAGCTATTTTAAAAGAACATTGTCAAGAGCAGTTAAATTCCCTCGATGATCAACTTAGTAAGATAGAACTAAATTCGGGCGAAAGCCAGGCACTAGCAGATTTTGTAGCCAGAAAGGAACGCAAGCTGCACGATAAACAGCAGCATAAACAAATTAGAGATAAATTTCCGCTAGATACGAATACATCTGGACAGTTTAACAACCACCCTCCAATTTCGATACAGACAAAAGATGCGTATTTTCCGCCGCAGGACACTGACAACAACATTGTCGATATTTCCAAATCCCTAAGTGATAGCGACAAACGGATTCTGAAGCATGGCCTTACATTTTGTCCAACTAACAATAATTTTAACGAGTATGAACTTCACAGAGACCTCACAGAATTTGCGCGAAGATTGCGAATTAAGGAATTCTTTGCCGAAAAAGCAAACACCCCAATTACTAACCTAGCTCTTTCCTGTAACACGTGGTCAACACGTGCTCATCCTACTGCAGTAACCAGCCTTAATCCCATCCCTCTCAAAGCCGAAAGCACGTGGACGCCGGAAGCGCAGCAGAGTCCCGAATTAGACTTGTACATTAAATCTGTCTCGAAAGAAATTATAGACCAAACAAAGCAAGCTCGAAAACGCAGAAACGTTACCCCAACGGAACAGGCTACTCTGAACCACTTAGCTTCTAGAACCGATATAGTCATTAAACCTGCAGACAAAGGAGGTAGCATAGTTATCCTGCCAGCCGAAAAATACAAAAAAAGAAGCTTTTAGGCAACTTAACAACCCTTGTCATTATAGGAAATTAGATTCAGATCCCACTTCAGAGTTCTGCAAATTGATTCTGAACAAACTGGCAAACTTACTATCAAGAGAACTAATCACGCAGTCCGATTACCACTTCTTAAATCCGCTAAACAAACAGGCAGGACGCTTTTACCTACTTCCCAAAATCCATAAGGTTTCCGCAGAAGACTTGTTTACCGCAGATATCCCCGGCAGACCTATCGTTTCAAACAATAACACGCCCACAGAGAACTTATCAATTTTCCTGAACAACTATCTCGCAGATATTCCCACCCACCTCCCTTCCTTTGTCGAGGATACACCGCACTTTCTCCGCATAATAGAGTCTCTGAATGACGCTTCCATTATCCCAGCAGATAGCATACTTGTCACACTTGACGTCGCCGCTTTGTACACAAATATTCCCATTAATGAAGGTATCGACGCACTCTTAAAAATTCTAACTCAAAGTCCTCACCCGCACGAAACTAAGTGTACCTCACGCTACTTGAATTGGTACTAACACTCAACTACTTTGAATTCAATTCTTCTTACTACCTTCAAGTATTTGGAACAAGCATGGGCACTCCCTTCGCACCCACCTACGCGAACATTTTTATGGGGCTACTAGAATCTAAACTTCTAAATTCATTTCTAAAAAAACCACTCATATACCTGCGGTACATAGACGATATTTTCATGATATGGGAGCATGGGGCTGAGACCCTGAAGGCATTCGTCACACATTTCAATTCATTCCACCCCAGCATTAAATTCACCTTCAACTCCTCGAAAACGCAAGTCAATTTCCTTGACACCACTGTCCATTTAGAAAATAGCAAGCTCAAAACCACACTTTACAGGAAGCCTACTGACCGACAACAATACTTAGATTTCACTAGCCATCATCCAAGACACTGCAAACAAGGTATATTCGTAGGACAGGCAACGAGACTAAGAAGAATATGTAGCGACGACGATGACTACCTGAAACACCTCCACTCGCTAAAAAACACACTAATCACCAGAAACCATCCACAGACAACCCTTAATAATGCGTTCCAACGAGCAACCACTTTGAAACGAGATGTAGTTCTTAAAAAACGAACAAAAGCTAACAGTCAACGACCTCCTGCACTTATAACGAAATACTCAAACGCGCTTCCAAACATAAACAATATCCTGCGGAAATACCACCCCATTTTAACTGGTAACGACCGTCTCAAGAAAATATTTCCCGACGCACCAAGGGTAACATACAGACGCAACACAAACCTGAGGGACATCCTGGTGCATGCTAGGCTCGGTAAGAAACCACCACCGACAGTAACTTCATGCTCTCGACCCAGATGCAAGACATGCAAACATTTACAAAGGGACACTACGGTTAAAAGTACGGCAAGCGATTTCAGTTTCGATATAAAGACCAGTTTTGACTGCACATCGTCCAATATTATCTACATGCTCCAGTGCTCCTACTGCCAGAAACAATATATCGGAGAAACCGGACAAACAATGAGTGCCAGATTAAACGGGCACCGGGCTGACACAACACGGAATGAACAGAAGGCAGTGTCGACCCATTTTAATCAACGCCATCACAAATTCGACGAACTCAAATTGTTCATTCTTCAGTCAGGCTTCAAATCGACTAGGGACAGAAAATACAGAGAAGCATTCCTAATCCACAAATTTAAAACACTGCAACCGACAGGGATCAACATGTCCAGAGGAAACCTGGAATCTCTCAGGTACATTCCAGGGTCAGCATAATTTTAAATTAACAAATGTCTTGCACGTGGTCAGACTATTTCCTAGAACCTCACATAAGTATATTGTCGCTCCTTGCACCCTTCCCAAGTCATATCTTCCACCCCATTTTCGGCCTTGTCACCCTCTTCCTTTGTTCACCTTTTTTTTCTTTTTTTTTCTTTTTCTCCTTATCCCCTGCTACCAGTTCTCGGAAACCATGACACTCCTGTTACCCCCTCTTTTTGGCTTTCTCAGAACACGAGCCATCCCCCCCCCCCCTGCCTAGTCCTTCCTTGGAAATGCCCCCCTTCTCTTCTCCTTCCAGTGCCAGCCCCCCCCCCCCTTTTTTTTCCCTTGTTATCATTTCCCTGTACCACGCTGACTAATCCTTTTATCTGAGTTTTGCAGGTTCACCCAGCGCCTCCCCCCCCCCCCCCCCGTCGCAGCCCCTTCAAAGCCTTTTGTTCATTGCATACCCCCCGGATATAGGTTGTTGCACTATTGCAGCCTAGCGAATGATGATTCACCTCCCTCCCCTTCCTGACACGCATCCCCTCCCACACCACTTTCCTTCCCCACCCCCCGGGGCCTTCCTCCTCGGAGCGAAGGCCCTATATAATCCCTGCCGATGATGAACGCTTTGCCCAGACGAAGACAAGTCCCCTTGTCGAAACGTTGGCTCTAGCAAACTGAGGTTTTCCCCTCCCTTGTTCATTTTGTGATCGCCAAGGACCATCTACCGCACCCTCTCTCTACCATGGACTATTATATTTTAGTTATTTAGTGCCCGACGGTTACGATTATTATCTCAGTTTGTATTCTCTGGTCGCATAGCTTATGCGCAGAGGTGGATTTTACATAGTCTTTGCCAAAAGTAACTGGTGACTGGCATTCATTTGTTTGTTGAGTTGCGAAGCACTTATGACACCGATTATGCTACAAATCTGTGTAGTGATATGTTTTGCCGTACTAGTAGCGTGTCCCACCAGGCATCGGGTCCAGGAGCACCGCCGCAGTGCCGAAGGAGGAAGGGACGTGGGTCGGAGACGGGGAGTAGGGGAAGTGAAGGAAAAACTGTATTCACATATTTACATGATTATTTACAAAGATGACAAACAAGGTAAAAACTGAGAAGTCTCAGGGAAACGTTGAGCGAATCGCTGAGGGAGTCGCTCCGGGAATGGCTCCTCGATGAACGGCTCGAGCGCTTTATATAGACCCTCCCGAGATCTTCCCGCCTTTTTCAACCAATCGTAGGGACTTCGTCCGGGTGCTCCAAGGTCGTTCACCGCTTCGTCGTCTTCCTCGGCTGAGGGCCGTGGGTACTCGGAAGTGGCCCGTCAGGCCAGGTGAATTCCACATCTTGTTTCGAGGAAACGCCAAGCGCGAATACCTACAGCGTCGTCACCTCGCTTCATCCGCTGAGGCCCATGGATACTTGGAAGTGTCCAGAAGAGCGTGTTGATGGGCTAGTCGTTTCCGGCCAGGTGGATTCCATATCTCGTTCCAAATAAATGCCCCAAAGGCGAACACCTGCCGTGACGTCACCCCGCGGTTGACAAAAGAGCGAGGACCGGTTGAATGGCAGGCGCTTGGCAGACGCTCGTCTCCGCAGGTGGCAGCTGGCTTTGAGACATGTCACGCTGACAGAGGCACACACACAAAGTCGCAGAGTCAATACTGCTGCCTTGGGTGCCGTTTAAGGGGAACTCCGGAAAACACGTTGTGGCAGTTAGGCAGAAGTGATGGTACCAGGAATCCAGGAGTCGAATACGTCCCTCGTGTTCGGTCATGAGGTTGCATGGGAGCGCGTGCATGAAAGAAGACCCCTTTCGCAGAATCACGCACAGCATCTGGGCATGACCTAAGTGGAGACAGGTGTGACGGGAACACACAAAGAGAGTTAAGGGGGGTAGAAACACAACAGCACGTCCGCCGCCGGAAGAGGTCTCGTAGTGGTTGCAGCCAACGCTGCTGCGCGCAGAGACCTGGAGTGGTGTCCGTTCGGCTTTTGGTCACAGCTGTGCCCAAAGGTTCTTCTTGCTTCGTTGGCAACTGTAACGGTCTCAACCAGCAAGGTACAAAGCCAAACAAGCAGAAAGCGCCAAGCCAACTTTAAGACCTGCCAAGCTGTCTGCGGTCAACAAAACCTCCTTCGAGTAAATGAGCTGTCGCGTGAAATTTACGTCCTCCTCCGAAAGTTTCGAAGTTTGACCAAACCAGAATACACAGAGCTTGTTTAGCCAAAAGGGAAAAATTTCGTAAAATTTGGGGGGGGTGCCGTAGCACGGTTTATGTCACAGAGAGCCACCTCCCGTGAGAGCACAAAGGGAAGGTGGAGCTGCTGAACACACATACAAAACAGACAAGAAATGATTCCCGCTAAAGCAAAAAAAAGAAAATACAAATTTGCATAGCGGATTAACGTCTGGGGAGTCAGGAAAGGGTATACACGGGAAAGCTTCGGCTGAGGCCATCAGCGTTGCCATTACCTCGCAATTTTCTGCAACGCATGTAAACTGAGTCCCGCAATGCCAAGCTACAAAATTTCGCTCTCATTTCGCATAGGAGAGTGTAATGAACAAAAGACAAAAAACAAGCATTAAACTCAATATGAGATTATGCCTCGTATCCGCCCCTTGCGCGGCCGCGGTCCGACAGCTGCCTTAGCAGATGAGACATTACATAATGCTAGGAATTTCAGCTTGCATCTCTGTACAGGAGAGTTAAATGAACAAAAAGAAACAAGCAATAAACTGAATAGGATTATTCCTCGAAACCGTCCAGAAACAGCGTTACGATTAGAGAAATTTACTGGTTCCTATTCTTCAGCCGCCCCCTGCGCGGCCGCGGTCCGATTGCTGCTCTAGCAGGTGCAACAGGACACAAGGCTAGGAATTTCAGCTTGGGACCCTTAACTGTTCCTCGTCCAAGTCTCGTGGTTCTGAAGTTTGGCTGACGCTCAGAAAGCAGAATGCGAGAAGGGAACGAACGAGTGCGAATGCCGTGCCAGCGTATCCGTCTCTCTCGGATTGCGTTCGCGCGTTGCGTTCTCTTGGCTTGTGTTCCCACGGGGCGGGTGCGAACTCTTGAGCACCGAGGTGCCAAATTGGGGCGGCTACGCGGTTCGGATTTCAGTCGAGCAGTCAACAAGAGCCGCACTTTCCCCTTAATTAACTCTTCCCGTTTGGCCACCTCTTTACGCTGCCGCTCCGTGGAAACCCTCGCTGTTGTTTTGTCGGGCGCGTCACTAGCCATCGCGGAACCGTCACAGGTTAAGTCGTCGGCGTTCGCCTCATTTACAATTTGTGATCCAGCCTGCTCTGGCTCACTACCGTGAGAGTTCATAAGGGTTACAGGGCCACGTTTGCCCTCTTCACCCGCGTGCTCTGCTGGCGCTGCGAATTCTGGAGCCTTCGAAATGGTAAGGACCTGCGCAGCATTATCTCCAAAACAAAGGCCTTTTTCTTTGGGCAGCATATCCAAGCGATTTGAGAAAATCGAGGGATATTGCATAGGCAGGTTTTGGGAGACGGCTGCCTTGGTCAGACGCAGCTCGAGCGGGCTCTCGATCGCGACGCGGGCAGAAAGTTGGTCGTGTTGGATACCTTTCCTATCCTTATACTGGCGGTACAGCAGGCCAGAACGGAGCTGGAAAGGTATGTTCTTCCGTGACACACCCATGTCACTTTGGTGACTCAAGTTTCGTAGAGTCTGGTCTTTCTCTTGCTCAGCGGTGAACGTTTCTCTGTCCACACGAAGGAGTTCGAGAAAGCCATCCGAGTGGGGTAACACAAGATTGGTATTCAATTCCTCACCTAGCTCCAGCTCATCACTTGCGCCTGATTCGGAAGACTCACTATACTTTGCACTACTATCGGTGCTCTTTACCCCTGTGCTAGAAGTGAGTAAGTCCTGGGCTGGCTCGTCATTAGGTAGCGCGGAGCCGTCACGGCTTAAGTCGCCAGCGTTCGTCTCATCGACAGTTTGCAATAAAGCCTGCTCTAGCTCATCACCGTGAGAATTTACAGGCTTCGGGCTTACAGGTTGAGGTTTGCCCTGTTCAACCACGTGCTCTCCTGGCGCCGCGACCTCACGAGCCTTCGAAATGGTAAGGACCTGCGCAGCATTATCTCCAAAACAAAGGCCTTTTTCTTTGGGCAGCATATCCAAGCGATTTGAGAAAATCGAGGGATGCTGCTTAGGCAGGTTTTGGGAGAGGGCTGCCTCGGTCAGACGCACCCCGAGCGGGCTCTCGATCGCGACGCAGGCAATGGGTGAAGACACACTGGTTTCATTGGAGCATAACTCATTTTCGGGTGTTTGGTCGTGAGCGGCTGTCGTTCCCTCATCGTTGAACTGATCATTGTTTCGAGGCAGCGCTGAGGCGCATTCCTCGCTTAGAATAGAACTTGCAGTTGCCGCTTTCAGCGCGCGACTGCTTTCTGGAGGACATTTTTGCGCTGCGCCTACGCCTTTCTGGGTTGCAAGGGTAATCTGCGCGGCATCGCGCTTTTCAGCTAACGCCGCGCTCTGGCTTGGAGCTCCACAGTCGCCGTCAGGTGACTGACAACGACGCTCTGTGCCGCAGATTAACACATCAACTTCCCGACTGCCACTGTTCTTCTGAGCACCTACATTGTGCGTAGCTGACCAAGCGAGGCTCTTTGGCTGGTCACTGACGCACTGATGGGAGCGCTGCCCGCTGCTATCACTTCGGCTTTTAGACTCGGTCTGTACACGAATTCCGAAGTATCGGTAGAGGGCACTTTTCGCTTTGTCGTAGTTGCTGGCATCCTCATCGGACAGTTGCGCTAATACGGCGCTGACATCGCAAGGAAGGATGGCCAGCAACATCATTGACCATTCGCCCTTATCTAGCTCCTCCTCCGTACATATCTGTTCAAAATTCGCGAGGAAAGTTCTGAAGCTCACGCCTCTCTGAAAAGTTCGCAACCGATCTCGCGCCCTTCGCAGTCTGAGAAACTGAGTCTTACGTGTGAGCTCCTGCTGCTCTCGTTCACGTAGTTCCTCGAGCTCAGCGTGTCTCTTACGGCATTGCTCCTGCCATTCTTTTTCAACCCTGTCGGCCTTCTCCTTGCGTTCCTTTTCAACCCTGTCGGCCTCCTTTTTAGCGGATTCATTGCGGTAAAGGCGTTCTTTTTCAACCCTGACGGCCTCCTCCTTGCGTTCTTTTTCAACCCTGTCGGCCTCCTCCTTAGCGTTCCTGATTCCCTCCTGAATGACTTCCCAGGTCTCCCAAATTTTGTCACCCTCCTCCTTAGCACCACATTCCCTAATAGCCTCAATCAGCTGCGGCTTTCGGTGACTTTTCCTGACCTCAATACCCAGCTTTTCAAACAGCAAAATCAAATCTGGCTTCTTTAGTTTGCTCAAATCCATGGCAACTTCCGAACGAGGACTTTCAAAACAAGCTGCTACGTGAAATGCTTAAGCGAGCACGTGCAGAAAAACAATCTACAGGTAGTGATAAATTTCCAGAGTTATCAAGCCTGGCAGATTCTTAAAGAAAGTCAGGCGCTCACCAGTGCTGAAGCCAGGACCAAGCGTGGACGATCCCGCCGCTGCACACTAGTTGATATATTTTGCCGAGCTAGTAGCGTGTCCCACCAGGCATCGGGTCCAGGAGCACCGCCGCAGTGCCAAAGGAGGAAGGAACGTGGGCCGGAGACGGGGAGTAGGGGAAGTGAAGGAAAAACTGTATTTACATTTTTACATGATTATTTACAAAGATGACAAACAAGGTAAAAACTGAGAAGTCTCAGGGAAACGTTGAGCGAATCGCTGAGGGAGTCGCTCCGGGAATGGCTCCTCGATGAACGGCTCGAGCGCTTTAAATAGACCCTCCCGAGATCTTCCCGCCTTTTTCAACCAATCGTAGGGACTTCGTCCGGGTGCTCCAAGGTCGTTCACCGCTTCGTCGTCTTCCTCGGCTGAGGGCCCTGGGTACTCGGAAGTGGCCCGTCAGGCCAGGTGAATTCCACATCTTGTTTCGAGGAAACGCCAAGCGCGAATACCTACAGCGTCGTCACCTCGCTTCATCCGCTGAGGCCCATGGATACTTGGAAGTGTCCAGAAGAGCGTGTTGATGGGCTAGTCGTTTCCGGCCAGGTGGATTCCATATCTCGTTCCAAATAAATGCCCCAAAGGCGAACACCTGCCGTGACGTCACCCCGCGGTTGACAAAAGAGCGAGGACCGGTTGAATGGCAGGCGCTTGGCAGACGCTCGTCTCCGCAGGTGGCAGCTGGCTTTGAGACATGTCACGCTGACAGAGGCACACACACAAAGTCGCAGAGTCAATACTGCTGCCTTGGGTGCCGTTTAAGGGGAACTCCGGAAAACACGTTGTGGCAGTTAGGCAGAAGTGATGGTACCAGGAATCCAGGAGTCGAATACGTCCCTCGTGTTCGGTCATGAGGTTGCATGGGAGCGCGTGCATGAAAGAAGACCCCTTTCGCAGAATCACGCACAGCATCTGGGCATGACCTAAGTGGAGACAGGTGTGACGGGAACACACAAAGAGAGTTAAGGGGGGGGGGGGGTAGAAACACAACAGTAGGGTAAGGAGAGTCTTTATACTAATCTTTCCATACCTTTACCTCGGCAGGAGTGCCGTAACGGCCCTAAAATGTAGCCGAGAAGCAAACTATGGTGCTCGATCACTTTTGGCAGATGACGTACGTGTCACCCCCTAATTTTATGAAATCTATAAAGCTTTACTTTGATCACTCTGTATGCTGTTCACAAGCACGCTGAAATGGGGATACATTTGCGACATAAGAATGTTCTCGCTTAACGTCAGTTTTTCATTAAACTCTGCAACCGCACCTTTCCAATAACCTTGTAGAGGTGCCTGTGGAAAAATTCCTGAACACAAGTGCCTTAATTTCCCAGTGAGAGAACCGTACTATCACGTCATGTAACTGTAGAAAAGACGTGGCAACGTTAAATGTTGCAGTTGCTATCTAGTGAGGGAAAAAATGACGGGAACCTACACAACTCTTTACCTACATTACATGAACTGCACTGGATAATGCTTCCTTTTTAAGAGTGAGAATTTTCAGATGACTTCCTTGTCATGTGGCAGTTTTTTGTCTAGATTGCGGACAGCGAAACTGCCAGACTGCTTCACAGCGTGCACTGTAGGCTTGTTCTCGTATCTGAGAACCACTGGCTAAAACACAATTACTAGGGCTAAAAAACACAATGCACAGAGAAAACATACCGACGAGACACACTCTAGGCATCAAATTAAGTTTCTAAGACATCCAGCTGCAGTTTGATCATTGTTCTTTAATCGTATTTATGAAGCCTCACGCAAGCTCCAATGTAGCTCTGTTTAGGAGTGTGAAATACCGTCCAAAGTAAGCTGCCTAAAAAGCAGGAATATGTATATAGTCTCTTTTCTGTCTATCGAAACGTGACGACTTTTAGGCGGATTCGTTTATAAATTGACATTTTCTATTGTAACGGTGTCCCTCCAAAAGCAAATGAATGTTAATTCCCATCCGATGTGGGGCTTATCACATGACCTTTTACGCAAGCAGTGGTGTTTATTGCTCAAGCACTTAGATTCCACTCGAAGTAAAGTGTCTGAGAGGGCAGAGGCGAAAAAAAATATCACAGACTGGCACTTATATGCCACTCATAGCAATGTTCGCGCACTTGAGTGGGAGTGCGTGCTTGTTATAAAGCCTTCTCACTAAAAGCAGTGACCTTCAACCTACTCGCCGCCATGAAACTAAGCGGCATTTTCATAAACCATATACTATGGTTCACAAAGCAGTTTGGGTATAGCAGCGACATATATGCTTTGTAGCAGAATATTGCTGTAGTATATTTTAATTCATGAATTATGCTAATTGCACAAGTCATTGTTTCATTGAGTGGCACATAGCTTCAGTTCTCTCAAGGCGCCATCACGCATCCTCTGGGACACCAATTTGGAAACTTCTCGCTCAAAAATGGACCTCTTGAAGCACTAACTGCGAGGATCTGTCCACTTTGCGGCACATGCGGCGGAAAGACGCGGTGCGTTCCATTAGCGCCTAAAGTGCATATTGAGTGAATTGAAAAAGTATGCCAGGGATGAAGTAGAAGCAAGCAGACTAGGCAATACATAGAAAGCATCGCTTTAGCCGCTGGCGATACCGAAGCACTGCTCAATTATCTACTAAGCGTGCGTTTTGCCAGAAGACGTTGAGGCAGGTCAACCGCTTTGTAAGATGTACGTGGTATGAGGTGGCGCCGCCGGATATCAAAAAGCACTTTGAGCGGCTCAACGCTGCTAAACCATATGTGGAGTGATAGGTCCGGTGGTATAAGACAGAACGCTGGTTTCAATGATTTATTACCTTGCCTGGTGGGAGCTTTGGCTGTGGGCGACATGTCGTAGCATGGAACACAACCAGCGTTCCGTTGAACGCATCAAAGTGCACCGGCATTCTATGCAGCGCCCACTTTCATTACCTGCGCATGAGGTGCCGGCAGACGCTTTTACGCTCCACCTTGACAAGGTGTGTGACGTCGCGGAGGGTGTACGCAGCACACTTGGGATCAAACCTACTGATCTACATACCTGCACCGATGGTGGGGTCCTGTTGAGCAGCGTGCCTCAACTTTCGTTACCTTTAAGAGAGTTGAGGGCTCTCGATTGCCTTCTTCGCCAGTAATCATCATCGTTTGCCAATTATTGCGCGTTTTTTGATACATTTGTTTTGTCTTTCTTTGCTATCTTAACATCAGCATAGGAAACAGCCATAATAACAACATTTTACGCTCTAGAAGAGCATAAAAACTGTCTTCCTTTTTGTCCGCTTTCTTTTTGTTGCCACCACCATGCCTAGCATATAAAAATGGATGATGATTACGTGGAGAAATGATAAAACAGCCTTGTTTGAAATAAAACGAAGCAGGAGGCCATCTTATCAACAGGTATATATGAGCGCCACGCTGCCCGTATTGTTTCTATCGTAGCGGCAAAAGGCATGAAGTAGAACATGGGCGCGAGAGGAGGGCCCTCTGGGCAGGTCTGTAGCTCAGCAGGCCTTGCTTGGGATTTCTCCTTTCCTCTGCACAACGCGGCGATGGCGACGGAGCGCACATATGCCGCAGCTCTCCGCGGGGCGCGCGCATGCCCAGTGCGGTAACTCTCCTCATCCTCTCCCCGGCAGCGAGCGCACCTGCTGAGAGGCCGCTACCTTCATCCCCTCTGCGGAGCGCGGCGTACGTGACTACCCTCTCCACTCGGCCTCTCCACAGCACCTGACACACTCAGCGTACGTGACAGGAAACACGTGTGAATTTGCGGAGCCAGAGGTCATACGCTGAAACTCGCCTAAGGGGGATCATGATAGTAGCAGAACTATCGAAGTAAAATGGGCTACCTCTCACGCTCAACTGCAAAGTAAAGGCGCGTTCGCACTTGCCCAAAAATCCGGCGAGCGAAGCGGATTCGGCCACTTTTGGCGCCGAGCGAGGCGGAAAGCGGCGCGGCGAGGCCGATCGGTGCAGCCCGACTTCCGCCGCGCGGCGAAAAACATGGCCGCGCCCTTCGAAGCCCGACCCCTCGCTTCGGACTGAGTTCTCGTTGTTGCTGCCTTTTTCAGTGCGTTCACTGGCCATAAATGAGGCACCGGTCTTTCGCTTCGTCTCACCTCGCCTCTAAGAAAACGTATAAGCAACAAATTTGCTTTATTTTTTTTTTATTCAGAGTGACTATTCTGCCGCTTCTAGGCTTAAGAGGAGAGTCGGTTTTTTCTTTCTTTCTTTCTTTCTTTATTTGTTTCTTAGAACGTGTCTAAGGGGGGGCCGAAGCTAAAGGCGTAACAACGCCTGACGGGGCCTCGGCCCCCCAATACAAATTCAGCACAAAAAAAAAATATTAATACATTTCGGCAAGCGGCACTGCACTTGTGAATCAAACAAAACATTTGCACATCTGATAATGAAATGTAAATAAATGCGTAAAAACAGGGTAGTAGCAAGGCTAAAATAATGAACTTTGGAACAGAGAAAGCACAAAATATTTTTTTTTCTATCTGACTTCCTTCTTTCTAGTTGATAATACGCATGCAAAAACACAATGTATTTACAAAGCAAAGGAAAAACCGCTTGAAACCAAAACATTTTTACACTCTTTTTTGAATACAGGAAATCTTTTGTAGAAATCTACATTGAAATTGGTTCTGTTCAACATCTTAATTGTTTGAAAGTTTAATGTTTGTCGTCCATAGTTTGTTCTTATAGCTGGTAGTCTAAGTGTAGGGTTTCGGATTGAATAGCGAGATGAATTACCTGAGGAAGTTGGATAGACTTTGTATTTATGAATCCATAGAAGTAACTTGAAATAGTACACCTGGTCGGCCCGGAGCATAGAATATTTTGTGAAAAGTGGTTGTGTGGGTAAGTTTCTGATGTTTCCATGGAAGTTTTCGCACATTCTTAACATTCTTTTTTGTAGGACCAATAACCTGTTGTAGTTAGAATATGTCGTTGTGCCCCATGTTAAGATGCCATAACATAACCTGGAGTAGAATAAAGAGTGATACAATTTTATTTTTAGCCACGTTGGTAATAGACTCTGTATTCTGCATATGCTACCCACTACTCGGGAGAGATCAGTGGTTAGCTTAAGAATATGGCACGTCCATGAAAGATCCTCAAGAACCAGACTCCCAGAAATTTTTGGTCACTTACTTGGCTGATCAGCGTGTTTTCAAACTTTATATTCATTGCATAGGAGTCTTTTTTATTGATTGGCTTAAAAACGACATATTTAGTTTTGCTAGTATTTAGTCCTAGCCGATTCATTCGTAACCATGTAGAGAGATTAGAAAGGTAAGTGTTAACTGCTTCTTCCAGGGATTCATTTGACTGGGCTTTGAAGAACACATTTGTATCATCGGCGTACATTATTAATTCGGGTGAACTGGGTATTTTTGTTATATCATTAATGTACACCAGGAATAGCAGCGGCCCTAAAATGGATCCCTGGGGAACGCCATTCAGAACTGTCAATCTGCTAGATAACATTTCGTTAGCAGATACACACTGATACCGGCTGTGAAGATATGTTCTGATCAATGCCAGTGGGACTCCTCTTATTCCATATGTTTGTAATTTATTAAGCAGTATATTGTGCTGTACTGTGTCAAAAGCTTTCCTTAAGTCTAGAAACAGACCAAGTGTCAGGTGCTTGTCTTCAATGTTTTCAATTATTTTATCTTTTATATTGATGAGTGCCTGTTCTGCAGACTTATTCTTCTGAAACCCATACTGAGCACTGCTAAATATATGATGTTTTTCAAAGAAGCTCGACAGCCTGACATATACGGCACGTTCGAATATTTTTGAAAACACTGGTAGAACCGAAATAGGTCTGTAGTTGTTAACATCGGTTTCTCCGCTACCCTTATACACAGGAGTTACTTTAGCAATTTTTAGTTCCTCGGGAAATTCTCCAGACTGAAGCATCTTATTTATAATGTCACTCAGTATCAGGCTAAGTGTATATGCAACATATTTTATGGGTGGGACTTTTATGCCATCGACTCCAGCAGCGACACCATTCGACAGACTTTGAATTATGTTATATATTTCAGTAGGTGTCGTTCCCGTTCCAGTAATAGTTCCCGTCCTGACAACCAGATGGTGCCAGTACAGGCTAAGTTTATTCTTGCGTCTGGGCTAGCATACGCTGAACGTAAAGTGGGAATGAGCTTGCGCTTAACGTATGTAAACATGCGTAGACTTATGGTACGTAGACAGCGTAAATTTATGCTCTAATTTTCTCACTATATCTGTGTATGCCGCCAGCAGCGACGTGCTGTGAAAAAGCGACAAACAGCAGCGACGCGGCGCATCCACCTCGCCTGGCGTCAACAAATGAGAACAGGTCCTAGTTTTCGCGGCGAGCGAATCCGCTTACGCTCGCCGCATTTTTGGACAAGTGTGAACGCGCCCTAAGGGGTCTTCTGCAACGTTATGTACAGTCCTGGTCAAAGTCTTTCAGGTTTTCATTTCAGCGGCATCAAAGAAACATTACGGCAGTATTAAAGACCGAATTACCTTGAAATTCCAGCAGAATATTTCTTCTTGAGATACAGAAGCTCCTGCTAAACTTTTGTTTTTAATGCTCTGCTAAATGGAGCATTCTAGAAACGTTCATTTCGCTGCAGCTGAACGCTGTTGCGTTAAGACTTTTGACACAGACTGTACATGTATCCATGATGATGATCCACTGAAGGATGGTGTAGTTGGTCTAAAATAGACAATGATGACTAGAGCACTGCACGGGCCACAATCTGAGGCCCAAGCCCGGCCCGGGCCCGAGACCTGAAACCCGAGCCCGGCCCAGGCCCGCGGCTTCAAGCCCGGGCCCGGCCCAGGCCCGCTAATTTATCGCTCTAGCGAGCCCGGCCCGGCCCGTGAATCCCGGAGTGAGGCCCAGCCCGGGCCCGGCCCGGCCCGTATCACAGTAACGCTTGAGGTATACTGCTCACTCTGGGCAAGCACACTGCGACTAGACCGATAAGGAACTCGCCGACAAAGGTTCTGAAACCACAGTTTGGCTTGAAGAAAGTTGGTCCTTTTTAACCGAGAAGGAAGTGATTAAGAGTAGCGCTCGCCAGGCCCGTCTTTTGGACAGTGATCTCGTGTACGTGCGCAAAGATAAACTCCGAAGTTCCGAGAGCCAAATAAAAAGGGCGGCATACGAGCGTAATAGACTACTTTTCATTCCCCCATGATTTTAATCAGTTATACTTTGCCGCCCGCGAAGTAGAAACATTAAAGCTGCCTAGCAAGCAGTGGAATGACATTTTTTTAGTGAACGCGATCTCTCAGGTTGAACTCATAGCCGAACTGGTCGCCTTTCAGCAGAAACGAAAAGATAAAAGGCTTGAGTATTTCGCGGTGTGTATCTGAAGACTATAAGCGTCCTAAACTTATATGTTCTTCCCGAATGCATTTCTAATAGTGTATAGATATGTTTTGGGATGACGAACGATCAATGGCCAATCAAGGCAGGTTGAATTTTACTCTTACTGGTGGAGCAGAAGATAACGCGCGAACCACGTGATAACTTATAGGGCAGAACACTTGTCATGACAACCAGGCTGAAGAAGCGAGGAGCAATAGATATGGTTATGAGATGAGATTTACAAACTCTCGCGAGCTTTTGTGGCTATTTAATTTACGAGATGTTCCGGTCAGCTGATCAAAAAGAAAACCAAACGCACTTTAGTTTGTGAATTTCCTCTCATGAGAAAAATATAGCTATAAAATAAAAGCTATGTTTTGGGGCTGTGAGAGACACCGAAGCAAAGGGCTCCGGATCATTTCGACCGCCTGGGTTTTTTCAACGAGCAATGATACTACAAAGTGCATGGCTGTCATGCTTGCCGCCTAAATGGAAATGCGGCCGCCGAGGCTAGGAGCAAACCCTGGTTCACCGGCTCAGTAGTCAAGAAACATGACCGCTAAGCCACCGCGCCGCGGAAATAGGGAAATAAATAAGTCAATGAATAAAGCTTAGTTTTTTCTCAGCGTGTAGTATAACCCATAGCTCATCCCTGTCGCTGCTCCAATGCCGCAGTTGTGTACTTCACTCTGCAATAGTGAATGAATAGTCAGACACCAACCGTTTCTGTACAGACCGAAGGCCGGCTCAGGTCCGCAGCTTTAAGCCCGAGCCCGGCCCGGGCCCGCAACTTCAGGCCCGGGCCCGGCCCAGGCCCGGCAAAACAAATCATGTCCCGGCCCGGCCGGGCCCGCGGGCCGGGCCGGGCCCGGGCTTTCGGGCCGGCCCGAGCCCGTGCAGTGCACTAATGATGACCGGTGAAGTATGATTTTAATGGCTGCGGGCCTAGCGCGAGCGCTCCGTCCCGCAACACAGCCCGCTTCTTCGTCATCTGCTTCGTAACGTCGCCCGGGGGCACCGCGCGATCGTCCCGATCGATTACGTGAATTGTGAAAAATGAGCTGACTGTGAGGATGGTCAGACAGGACAGAAACATATGAATGTCTTTCCACCACGATGGATGAGATGCTCTGGTTTGGTTTATTGGGGTTTAACGTCCCAAAGAGATTCAGGCTATAAGGGACGCCGTAGTGAAGGGCTCCGGAAATTTCGACCACCTGGGGTTCTTTAACCTGCACTGACGTCGCACAGTACACGAGCCTCTAGAATTTCTTCTCCAAAGAAATTCAACCACCGCGGCCGGGATCGAACCCACGTCTTTCGGGTCAGCAGCCGAGCACCATAACCACTGAGCCATCGCGGCGGCAGGATGAGATGGTCTGATGAAGAGTTGCTCGCGGAGCTTCAGGGCCAGCGTTCGGTCGTCCACAGCCGAAGGTCAAGGTTTATGGACTTGCCAGACAGGTCGGGCGGGGGTGTAGTCTTGGTTCTTGTCGTCTTCGGGTCATAACGGGTCTGGTCTTAGTCGCCGTATCTTATATTCGGGGCTGGGGACGTGGCATGGGGGGGTGGGGGAGGGGGGGTGAAGCGGCTGGTCAGTTCTGGTCAGGTGGAGCTGGGGCGAGCCGGGCGGCGGAATCCATGTCCCCTAGGCCGACGGCCAAGGCGAGCGGAAGGCGGCGGTGCTGCAGGGATTATGATGACGCTGTACCCTGCACCTCCACCAAATGATACGAAGTGGCAAGCCAAGGAAGAGAACGACATGATGAGCGATGAAATGTGATTTTAATGGCTGCGGACCTAGCGCGAGCGCTCCATCCTGCGCCACAACCCGCTCCTTCGTCATCTGCTTCGCAACACTATTAAAGGGATACAAGTAAAGATATCGATAGATGGTCTAGTGGGAAAGGCCGGAGTTTGAAATGCAGTTAAAGAAGAGAACGAGAGTTTGGTTGAAGAAACTTTTGCACCATCCGTATTTTCACACACCCTAAATATTGCAAGCGTATTGACGTTCGCGTAGATATGAGATTACGGTTTTGAGCGGGACCTGAGTTATGCCCTCAGATTTGAGGGCACACTAATTTCAGCAGTGTCATGTTAAACATATATAAAATGAATACTCTGAATCGGAGGTATATAAGCTCGATATATCATATGTAAAGCACTGTTAATAAATAATTCAGAAAATATGAGATATATAGATAATAGTAAAACCTAAGGTATCGATGACGTCCAAAAATAAACTAGGGTGTGCCCTAACGTGGTAAGCGCGCCCTTTTAGGAAAAGCTGTTTCGTAGTGTTTTTAATGCGTGGCAATTGATATGGATATGGGGACCGATGGTAGTGTGGGCCTCACGTTTTAAAAACCACTCTTTCCCTCCAATTAAGAAGGTGCTTGTGTTAATTACGGTGCCCTGCTGAAACCTTGTTTTATGTAATTTCAGTATGACGGAGAGCTGAGCTAGTTGGTACATTCTAAAGGAAAAAAAAAACAGTGCAGCATCAAGGAAGAAGGAAACCGATAGTACCTGCCGGATCCCGTACACTTCCTTGGCCCTTATCAATGTTCGCGTCATCGCTTCTTTTTCATAAAAGCGGATGTTTCACCTAAGCTGTAAACAAATTTTAAAATCAAACCTGTCCAACGAGAAGAGTGCTTTTTTCGGCATATCATTGACAGCTGCGTAGCAGTCAGAATACAACATATTGTGACGAAGACGATGAAGCTGGCAGTAGCGCGGGACGGAGCGCTCGCGCTAGGCCAGCGGCCATTAAATCATCTCTTCTTCATGGTTCATCACGCCTCATTCTTCGGCTGGCCGCCGCGTAACATTTGGTGTGAGGTGCTCGGGTTCCTTCATCGCCATCCTGGTCCCGGAGCTTCGGTGTCATGCGCCTGCCGTGGACGTCGGCCTTGCGTGCCTGGCCCGCGCCGCCCGGCCACGCCCCAGCCCGCCCGATCTGAACCAACCTTGCCGCTCACCCCAGCCCCGTCCCCCGCCTGGACCACAAGACACGACGACCCAAGATCCGACCGACCCGAGACCCGACCGATCCAAGACCCACACGTGAAGACACCGCCCCCCTGCCCCTGCCGTCCGGTGCGTCCACGGACCTCGGCCGTCAGCTCCTGGCACCCTCCGGCCCGGATGCTTCGTGGACCGGGACTCATCCTTCGATCATCTCATCCACTGTGGCGGCCAGCACCTCACCACTTTCTCCTTTCCGTTTCACCATCCTCTGAAACTCATTACCACTTCGCACGTCTGTTTGCCACCGATCGGGACGATCGCTCGGAGGCCCCGGGTAGCGTGACGAAGACGATGAAGCTGGCAGTAGCGCGGGACGGAGCGCTCGCGCTAGGCCAGCGGCCATTAAATCATCTTTTCTTCATGGTTCATCACGCCTCATTCTTCGGCTGGCCGCCACGTAACAATATAGGTTTCTACTAGTAGGCTGGTTAGCTAACGTTGAGTAGTTAACTTTCACCGTTGATCTGCTAATGAATTGAGAAGCGTGCACCCCACAGTAAGCATTATCCCTACTACTTTTTAGAATTTCGAAACATGGTGACCTCGGCGCTGTGGCCCAACGCATTTGGGCAACAAAACATGCGCTTTCGATAAGCTTGCATGCACAGCAACCCCTTCTATGTACGTAACTCATCGAAATAGCCGAGGCAGCTTAGTTAACCAGCCTACTAGTTAGCCCGTTATCACCTTCGCGCACTTGCCTGCGCTCTCCCAGACAGCCTTAGAGCGTGTGTGGTAGCGCTGTCAGCCTCAGCGGAGATGCCTTCGACTCAGTGCGGCAAGCTCCGCCAGAATCCAGCTACCAAGTGACAAGGGAATAGTTGTTTGGTGCCCAGATGGTGTTTGGTGCCAGACCTTGCACCTAAAGTGCATTAACACAAGAGGGAGGCAAACAAAGCAGAACACAATTTCTTCACCGCACACTGGGACAGTCCAACGACCGGCTGAGGCTGAGGCTGGGCGATCATGGTGTTCCCCGAGAGTCATGCAGCCGCGCTTCTCAGAACCTTGGCCTACGGCGCTGGCTGGCAGCGCTCAACGTCATCGCTACCTAGTTCGCACCGCGTCTGTTCGTTTCATCGCGCCAAGGCAGGGGCGCAGATACACACACTATTAGCCGTACAACTACTCTCACCCTTTCGCCGGGCGCGCATCATCAGTGGTCTAGCGTCAAGAGTGGCTTCCAGAAAATTCGAATTGCTTCTTCCGACCTGGCACCGCCGGCGCGCGAGCGAGGTAGAAAGAGAATCATTAAGCACGCCCGAGGTTACGCGCTATCCGTCGGCAGTGCCTCATATTTTCTCCAATGTTCGCCGAATGTGCGCCAAATTTCGTGACACACTTCTTAGCGATATTGTGCCCTACATTGCTGACAATGCTCTCCTGAATAAAGTGCCATGCTAACTAAAATTGCTTCAAAAACTGCAGAAATATGATGTGATACACCCTGTATGTCTAATAGTTTGATCAAGTGTACTTAATTTTAGGTTTTCTCAGCCCCTTTGCACTGGAATTGTTGTCTTAGGGGTGCGTGTATTTATTTTTTTTACGTCCTTAAATGGAAGCAATTAATGGTGCACTGTTTTCCAGAGATAAAATAACGCCGTTCTGTGATTGACTACAGGAACCCGTTATGCTGCGGAAGCCATTAAACCGTGATATAGCTATTCTCTAGCCGTGTACATATTTATTGGAAAGGGTTTTCTTTAATGTGCATAGGTGCGCCTAAGACGAAATTTTTAGTGGTTTTATGTGCGGAATGCACATAACACTCTTGGTGGCCCTGTAAGTATTAAGGAATATAAAGTTTTCTGTTCCGACATATTTCGCTTAGCCAAAACGATGACACGCTCCTTAACGCTGTAAATACTTGCTTTGCTATTTAACATTTTGGCTTCGGTCGACTTGGGGCCACGTGTAGCGCAGGACACCAAAGAGGACTTTCAAATATCAGTGGAAACCTCACTAAATCTGTACTCCTTTTGAACACGAAACAAGTTTCTTCTGACTCTACTCCGACAAGCGACGTCATATTTAATGGCATAGATATAGCGAAAAACAATCATACCGGAGTCGTGGCAAAAGTACCTGTACTAGTTTTGTGAAGTGATTCTTCGAGGTTATCTTTAATGAAGAAATGGGGAGTCCAAAAAGGCACCACATGGATCATTTGAGTTGCACAAGGTGGTTATACGGTTTTTTTTTGCGTCGATACTTTTACAGCACTTTAAATAACTTTGTACTGTTGCTATGCTTCAATCACCAAGGTTTCGATTCTACATCCAGGCTTTTTATTGCGCTAGTGCCGAAAGGTCCTGTCGCTACGTGGGGTCTAAAAAGGTGCAAATGGCACCACTATTACACATACATCCAATGACCTAAATTCGTTGGGCGATGGTACCAGCCTGTTAACTAAGTTCATCAATCATAAAATTTGTTCGGAACTTGGTTTCTTTACGAATTCTAGGTAAATGTGCTTTACAAACTTGTATGAGAATGTGCGCTGGCCTTCAAGAAGACAAACAAAACTAAAAGTAAGGCAAATCTCTAAAAAAAATTTTACGGTACTAGCTTTTGTGGATGAAGCCTGCATTTTTCAGCATGTTGGCTGTGTTTCAGCTCCATATACTAAACTAGATTGATGTCTTTGTCCTTGGTGCCATTCTTTTAGGTATGAAATATTACTGGCGTTTTTTTGAACAGAAGTTGTTTTGAATATTTTGATCATTTGTTCCGTGTTAGAAGCGAATTAGAAGTTAAACGCCCCCATACTATCTGTCCTTGGTATTCTTGTCTTCTGCGCTGTAGTTTCTATTCACACATTCGAACAATTGTCCCTATTAGGTTGAGCAAGAGACGATATGCTTAAAAGGAAGCTTTTTGCTCTGATTCTGATGTCTATATAATCGAGCGAAAAGCAGACAAAAATTCGAAATTCCACTTTTTTCTGTAGCTTGTTTTATCGGTGGTTGCGATATATTTTTTATTTTATTTGTGTATTGTACTTCTCCAAGTGTGATGCCCACTGCTATGTATCCTGAATCTTATGTAAGCCTGGCTGCTGTAATTCTTAACCGATCTTTGGCACCTCACTGACTCATCCTGGAATTATTTGCGCTTGCCTTCACTCACATGCTTCGCCCTATGTTACCGTGCAGGACTATGAATCACGTATAAAGGACTTATCAGTTGCCTTAAAGGGCAATTTATCCAGAAATTGGCCTAGTGCTTTCTGCCAAGATGAGTGAGGCACAGCAGGCGTGGAAAAGCTAATGGAGCCTCTCTCCATTCCTGCGCTCTTATGCCCTCTAGGAAAGCTCGTTCTGTCCACACAAACTGCTTTTATGCTCCACAAGTACATGTCGCTGGCACGTTGATATTGCAGCCAGCCGCTCGTCAACAACAAACGGACCTTAACAAAGTGCCTGGCATGATTGTCATTACTTTATTTTTGGTTTTGATTGAGGAGCCCTCTCGCGGATGGCGCCAGCAGCACCGTGGCATTAAAGCGAGATTGCAAACAATTTACCTTGTGTTGTGAGGAACGTTGACCGCCAACATGCATGTTCTGCAGACTTTATTTGTGGTTCCTAATTTTGTGCTGTTGATATGGGTCCTGGAATCGTCCATATCAGCAGGCAAGTATCATGATAATTATCGTATACCGATAGTATGCATGGCCTTGTAGCCTACATTTCTTCTGTATTACACCACCAGACTTCCAAACAGTGTGGTTTTGGTAGTTACAAATTTGCGAAAACCGCTTTCAATCCATATTTTCATCCTATTTCAGCTCACCAAAGCACTAACAGGACTAGTGCTAGTTTATTTGATTGTTTAGATGCCTGCAACAGAGCCAGTGCTTATTCTTACCTCAACAGTGCAACGTTGCTGGAGAATGGAAGTCGCATGCAGGAACGCTAACCTACTATATCCTGTCAATTTCAGGAGTTTGCAAACAAAAAGTCTGTGCCGCGGCTCTTAGTCAGAAATCTAATTTAAGTTGGCATTACTAGTTATAATTTATTACCCCATAAAAGAGTTTGTATTGCAAAACACACAATACGATTTTTGTCTTGGTTTTGATTTTAGGGCCACTAAAGAAAATTTGATGTTTACTTGCGGTAATGGAACAACACTGTTCTAGTTCTAAGAGGTAAACATTAAGTGATTCTGGCACTCTTAATAGTTAGAAATCAGTAAAGATTTGCCCCAACTGCTCCCACTGCATGCCTTTGCATGAAGAATGCTACGGTGACTTTAGGCTGAACATTCGCTGCGTAATATTCACCCCGAATGGTAAGCTCCTATATACATCATGCAAGCCAACAGTCTCTGAAACAAAGAGTACTGCAGATATTCCTTTTTTTTATTCTGTGGTGTTGATCAATAAGAGGTTACTAAAGATATTCTTGTATCGCTTAAAGATAATTGACAAGAAAACAGAAGAAAAAAGAACCACATGCCGCCAAAAAACACAGCGCAACTTTGAGACAGGGACGAAAAGGGACATCACAGCACGGTGGTGTCCGTCTGTCCTTCATCCCGGTCTCAAAGATTCATGGTTTTTTTAGCTGCCATGGGTTAAGAACTAGCTCGATCAGCCACGCTCACACATGCCACCAGTGGGGTCCGAAACCACGAACTCCGAATTTCGCGTCCGGTGTTCAACGAATCGAACTACAGCGATGGCTGTATTTTGAAAATTGTTTTTTTTTTAGAGAAGGGAATGGCGCAGCAACTGTCTCACGCATCCCAACGGACACCCGAACCACGCTGCATGGAAGGGAACAAAGAGTTGCCGGAGCGGAGGGCTCCGGAATAATTTCGACCGCTTGGGGTTCTTTAACATGCACTGACATCGCACCGGACAGGGGGGCCTTCTTTGCATTTCGTCTCGATCAAATCGCGGCCGCCGAGGTCGGGTTCAAACCCGCGTACTCCGGATCAGTGGCCTGAGCGCCCTAACCACTCAGCCACCCCGCCGGGTTGATGGCTCTTCAAAAATTCTGCTTTTCGGAGGCATTCACTCGTAGTGTAACCTAACGTTGACATTGCTCACCACTGCCACGCTGTCAGACGTCTCGGTAGGATACTGTCAGTTCAAAGCAAAACTTCACCGTGTAGCGTAGTTCAGACGGCCGCTCCACTGTTTCTTTAGTGCACCGATGAAGCATGGTGCACTATCAAGCACGTCCTCTTGCTTAGCCTGTTTCCCAATCAAGCGCACGCGCCCGCTACTCCATGATTTAGTGCAGCCGTGGTGGCTATGCCGCTCGGGTGCTGACCCGAAAGACGCGAGTTTAATCCCGGCCACGGCGGTCGAATTTTGATGGAGGCTAAATTCTAGAGGCCCGTGTACTGTGCGATGTGAGTGCAGGTAAAGAACCCGAGGTGGTCGAAATTTCTGGAGCCCTTTACTAAGGGGTCCCTCATAGCCTGAGTTGCTTTGGGACGTCAAACCCTCCGCCCCCCCCCCCCCCCCCCCGCCCGTAAACCGTCACCCATGTGCCATTGTCACCTTACTTTAAGGAAATCCTCGACTTTTACTTCGAGTTCTGCTTGTTCTGGTTTGTGGTACTGTCTCCGTTGCAGCCAATGTTGTGGCTTTAAAAAATTCAGTAGACACACTTAAGACTGCTTCCCTGTTGCAATGCGAAAGCATGACATGGACGAAAGGTGTACTCGTTTGGTTTCGGTTTGCGAAGCCAGTTGATTTCTGTGGATAAATATTTTTTTCGAATTATGACAGCGCACACACACAGAGAGACGTGCTACTTGAGCCAAAACGCCGTACGACCTATAAGTGCCTCACAAGTTTGGTACGAAAGTCTGGGAAGGCATAAAACTGAAGGTACCTATGGGTTGAGTTGAAATTCATGTCGCAAGCTAGCTTCTAACGTTTTATGTACGTGCAACGATAGATCATATAACAGCACCCAGCACGCTGAACGGTAAACTGATGCGTCATAATTTTGGTAAGAACGTCGGGAAAACTTGCGCAATGTTGTGGCCACCCAGTGGCGAGTACATATAGATGAATGACGTACAAAGAATCGTCTGACGTGGAAAACTCGAATATTCTTATTGAAATGTATAAAAAGTAAAAGTGCAACATACAACGCTGGAACACGTTAGTAACCGAATGAAGAACATTGAACCATTGGTAAGTAACCTGGCGTTTATATTTAACCTAAGAGCAGCATATTAATAAGCAACTTGGAATTCCTCAAGACCAATGCGCTGTGCAATGCACAAAAGCGCCGGAACCAGTCCTGAAAATGGCGACGAAAGTAATGCATTCAGGACAATGGAGTATGCACTAAGCTGTCAATACCCAATGCACAAAGACCTGAACCCATTTCGGACGACGTAGTTAATTCCGCGCTGTGACTGCCAGTCTACTGAGCTCATAAGTGGGCGCGTTAGACTACAGTCTTAAACTGCCCCCATTGTTTTGAAGCGAAGGCTTTGCTACGCTAGGTGAAGCCAAGGTCGCCGTGCTTGCAGATTTCGCCATCAACTAGGCCCCTGGATCAGCGGACACCTCAGTCCTGCTTTAAGGTTCGAAATCGATGAAGAGCGGATAGTGGTTATGGAAACATTTGTTTCCAAGCAATGTAGACGAGACAAACCCTGCCAACCCGCTTGCTTAGCACAAGGCCACCCTTAACATCCTTAAAACCCTTAAAGCAAACCTTAAAGGGCAAATGACAGCCATTGGAGGGCTATCCGCTTCAAGGCGCCGGTAATTATCCGGTGCTGGCCAGCATTGGCGGACCTGGCCAGGAGAGTCTCCCAGTAAGACTCCGCCGTGGTTGAGGATGGAGAATGTGGGAAGGTACGGCATGTCAGGAGAATGCCAATAAAGTCTCCCGGTTTCCCGCAGAGCTTACACGAAGAGAGGAACTGATCAGGGTAGGGGGCAAGGAGAATAGGGTAGGGAGCAGTACTGGTCTGGAGTCGGCGCCAGTAGGAGGGCTGGGTTAGGGTTAGGGAAGGCGCCCGTGGTGCTCGGTAGTGGGTAAGGATATCTTTGAAGATAAGCAGACGTTCCTGGGATGGCGGAGGGGGTGCAACTGCAGTCCGGAAAGTCAGAGCTCGGGTGAGGGAGTGGTCCTCGTACCCGGGAGGCCTGCGTGTGCAGGGGTCAAGATAAGGGTAACGGGGCGGGTGAGTTGCCAGAAACGCAGAATCCGAGCCGCGGTGCGGGATATCAGGCCTCTGGCGAAATGGGTTAGGGTGGATTTAGAGTCGGAGAGAATTATGGTGGCCGAGGTGAGCTAGGCCTTTGACGAAATGGGTTAGGGTGGATTTGGAGTCGGAGGGAATTATGGTGGCCGAGGTGATCTGGCAGAAGCCACCCTAACAGTACAGCTGCCTCGCCTGTCGGGTACCGCGGCAGGCGGCACTCTAATCTGTCAGCTAGGCATGTCCCCGATCAACCATTCTACCGAGGAGGTCCCCTACCTCATGACCTGCGCTCCCTTCTCATCATCCATCCCACCCCTAAGATCATGCACCCCGAGCACGACGGAGAACGCTCGGCAGCGCGCGCCAAAGCCCTGCACAAGCTGTACGGCGACAGCTCCGAGTTAACCTACGTGGACGTGGCAGCGTACTTGTCTGGCTCCCGCAGGGTCCTCACCGTCGCTAACAATCAGGCCCGATTACTCGCATCAGGCTCCATCAGCACAGACCCAACAAAAATTGTAGAGGAAGGAGCCATTGCGCTTACTCTCATCTCCGCTTCTGCCACCAAGATGAAGAACGGGAGCTGCGCTGCTTCGAAGGCGTAGGCGCATAACTGGCCCCCTGGGCAATGGACACCTCAGTCATGCTTTGAGTTACATGACGGTAGTGACAGATGTGCGCTGCAAGCGTTGGCATTAACGTTGTGGCAGAAACGCTGCACTGAACCGGCGTTCATTGCGTTCATTGGCGTTGGCATTGACAGTTTTAGACTTCGATGATTTGAAGGAAATCACTTCCGCATAACTCGCTCCCTGGGTCAATAGACGCCTGAATCGCGCTTTTAGGTACGCGGGGTGGCAAAAGAGATGCGGGCTGCATGCGTTGGCGCTGAGAACGTTGTGGCAAAAACGTGGCAGTGCAGCAATAGGCCGCAGTGTTCATCGGGTGAGCAAACTTTCCGATCAACTATAACTGTCACCTGCCAGGGTGCCAGGTTGCGCGCGCTGCCTATCTACTCTTCGGAAAGCACTCAGTGTTGCAGACGTCAAGCCGCGTATAGGTGCCCGATACTCCATAGCCTTCACTCTCTAACCAGGTTCAGCAGTGCTTAAACCGCAGCTATATTTTCCTTTCCGTTTCCTTTCGCATGAGCTACTTCATGTAGATGATTTTTCAACTATAACTAAAACTTACCAACTATAACTTATGAATAAACCAAACACGTTCTTTGTCTTTCCTACTGCAGACAAATGCACGTTTGAAACTGGCCTCTGCACCGATTGGATTTCTACAAACTGCAGCGATAAGAAAGAGAGCTGTTTTGTGGTGCGAAAAGTGGTAGACATGGAATATGGGCCAACCGAAGACCGCACGCTGAAAACAGGCGAGTTGACGAACTGAAAGTATTTTGAGAAGCGGCTATTGAGGGGCAGTTCTCTGAAGGAATGGCATTTATAGCCTTCGTATGATGGTTTATTATAGGAGATGAACTAAGTCAAACTCTTAAAAATCGAATTGTATGAAATTCATCTTTTAGCTGTCATAACATTACGGTAAAAATTACTTCTGCCCTGAGTACGGATGGTGGCCCCATGGCCATAGGTCTCATTAGCTGAGCCTGTATTTTGTACTACCCGCGTCGCATATGAATAGGTTGTAGAGGAGAGGGTAAAATCAAGCAGAATTATTGGTTAAAGCAGGTATCATCTTAAGCAAACAGGTCCATAAGCGTGCTTGTTTGCTCATCATACGCACTACGAGAAACAGCTGCTAAACAAGATGTCACCTTTTGGCCCACTTATGCTCGAACTTCCAAAGACCCTTAAAGTGTGTGGGGATAGCGGTCCCAGTCACAGAAGTGATGCCATTGAATCAGGGTGGCAAGCTGAGCTTGCGAGTCTGAAAAGGTAATAAATATCGACATTGTATGATACAGACGATAAACCACGAATGTTGTTTCATATTAAGAAAAGACTATTCCAAGACATACCACTGTTTAAAAGTATGCCAAGATGCTTGACACTATTTGAAAAATTAATAGGAATGAAACAACAACTAGGACAATGTGAAGAATGTAAAAACAAAGGTTGAACAAACGGAAGCTTTTTTGGGGATTATGAAAACAGACGAGTTTAGTTTTTGTTCAGTAACTGAAATAGAATCGTTTAAAAAATAGTCGACAACATGCCCCACATCTGTTCTATGCGCATACCTGGTCAGACACTGCGAAGCATTTCTTGTCAAGAAAAGCGTGCTATCGGCGTATTGAGAAATGGAACATTTGGCTTCAGAATTTCAGGAATCATTTAAAACTCAATTCAAAAGCAGTGGTGATAAAACAGAGCCCTCTGGAACACATGCATACAAAATGGACTCTGGACATCGATGTGCGCTTATTTCGACAACTTGAGCCCGATGAGAAAAATATTCAATCAACAAATGAAGGACCCTCAAACCACAAGACAAAGATTCTTGCCGAACATAATCGAAAGCTTTGCTCCTGTTCAAAAACATTGCACATTCGAATTCATTACTATCAAGCATGACTTAGTAAAACTTCATCTCATCAGTAAAACTTTTCAATAACAAAACCGTTTCTTTACTTGCAGTGAAACCAAATTGTGCCTATGATAGGATATCCTTAGTGAGAACAAAACTGCACACAACTCGGAATAGGTGCTTTCGAGAATCTGCGGAATAGCAGGTAGAATTGAAGTAGGCCTATTATTTTCAATAGCTTTTAACGAGCCACTATTGTGTAACTGTGTAACTATGGTAACTTTTAAATTATATGGAATGAAGCACTGAGTGACAAAACTGTTCAACATGAAAAGATGCACCGATTGCCATATCCTAAAAATTGCGTTAGAAGTCACTTATATTGATATTATCAATACCTGCAGCTTTCTTGCAATTGAAGCTTGGAATTGCAGCCTTCATTAAATCGCTGAATCGATCCAGTGCAGAGGCAGATGTTTGGCCACAACTCTGATTCACACATTAGGCAAATAACAGATAGGAAGACAGATAATTAATAGCATCCCCTTCGAACGTAACAGCTCAGAGCCCCTAGCGATCACTTTATATAGAGTACTCCGAGTAGAGACGGAGCACTTTCGCGTGAGTAAGACGTCAATCTCATAATTGTAATCAAATTGTATTTCACTCTACTGATCGCAAAGGATAATGCTACTACACTACAATTACTTGCAAACATATTGTCTTCAGATTAAGGCTACTTCCCAATATCCGAGCATACATAGGATCATACTGCTTAAACGCATCAAAGCGGCCGTCAACCAGTTTGCCCATTTAGAATAATAAGTATCCAAGGCAGTTCTGAGCAGTTTAGCTGGCGTAGGTGATGGTAACCGTTATCTATAAATTCAGGAAATGGCGGATATAGCTCAGTCCTATGGGATGCACATCACCACCCCATGTGTCAGAATTACCCTAGATGGCTGGTGAAATCGTAAGCCGGCGTCAAGCTTAAAGATGCGGTCTTGTTGATGGCTCGAACTGTTCCGGTGCAACTTCATTGCGCCTTGCATTAAATGCCCTAGCAAGGTTACAATGTCAGATCTCACGTGAGGGGACTTTATTCCACCGGTTACGGCTTGATGTTGCCTACACCAAACACTACCTTCACAAGATCGGATAGAAACAAACCAAGAATGCGTACAGTGCCACACTCAAGACACTATTGGACACCTTCTTTGAGGGTGCCCGAGCTACATTGATGAGAGGAGAATATTGGAAGCGATCGTGAGACAAGTGGACTCTCGCCCTCTCTCTGAAGAAACTCTTCTATGCGCCAGAACGAAACGTGCTGATTGGTGGCGTGTGACAAAGGCCGTTCTCAGGTTTTCAAGTGAAACAGGCCTGGATACCCGTCTGCGACCGCCTGTGCACTACCTATGGTTTAAACAGTTTACACGGTTTACATTTGCGTTTTCATGGAGCCTCTACTTCAGTACGTGTTAATGACATGTGTCGGTGTGTCTGTATAAGACGTGAGTTTCACGTGCTTCTACTCACCGCGATGAGAGTGCTACCCAGTGTGTGTGTGTGTGTGTGGACATCACCCCTGAAACTCATTGTATTATTCCATCATCAACCATCATTCGCACTTTCCCTTTAAACCCCTTTCCTTTACCCAGCCTAGAGTAGCAGGCCAAGGCCATGCTACAACCGGCCGACCTTTCTTCCTTTTCCTCTCATTCTCTCTCTCTCTCTCCAATGTGTCAGGTTGTCTCCTACTTTTCAATTTCAGGAATTCGTCGTCCGCATCGGTGGCAGGTGCTTCAGAGACTGCCTGTTCTGGTTCATCGTCTACGAAATGCAGCTGGTGCAAAGTGGAAAGAAATGCACAGAATTGTACTTTTACTTGTCCAGTTGCTCATTCCGGAGTCTCGCTCACAGATATAGCATGCGGACTGCGGTGACATTTTCACCTATTTGGCTATTAGGTTGAAAATAGGTTTCAAATCTTGCACACAAGTTCGTTTTCCCAGAAACTGATCACCACGTTTGTCAGATGGCAGTCAACAGCTGTTGCCAGTGCGACGATTTGTACAAACGAAGCATTTTAGATGCAATGACTCTATCAGGAGTTCGCAGTGCGTCTGTGACTTTAGAGAGCGGTGGCATCACAATCAGCCCCACCCCCCCCCCCCCCCTACATTTCATTGCCATGAAGCGCCCTTCACTACTAAGGATGCGGCCGACCAGTGTGCACGAGTGCGTAGTAAGGGCATCCAGTGCTCGACGATATGGAGCTGCCCCATAGACTTGTATCAAAGCGATGGCTGATGCCTGCAAGCACACTAGCTCTCCTCCGCGGGTGCCGATTCGCTCGGTCGCATGATGCTGGTTTGCCCCGCGTTTCTTCATCCTCAGTCGCCCGAGCCGCAAAAGAGAACAAACATGGCCAACATGAAGAGAAACAGGGCTGCACACTCGCCAAAAGTGTCTGCGCCGGTCATTAATTACTTTTAAACTAAAATTACTGTCCTAAATTACCTACGTACTTCACTCAAATAATATGGGAAGAAATTAATTAATCGCATGCCCAATTATCGAAAAACGTAACTGCATTTTTTTAAGGAAAAGACAGTAAATTAGTTATTTTTGCACTTTTTGAACGACTACCTGACGTTGGGAACTAAACGCAGAATAGATTTCTTCATTAGCAATAATAGCCAAACAGCAAGTGTAGCCCAAGAAAAGGACGTTAGGCGAAAAGCAATTTTGAAAGAATTTAACGGCCACGAAGGCTGAAACGTAATTCTCGAAAATGTCGGTGTCGGCGTCACTCTCACTGGAGGCAAGCGGGAGCCACGAAAGACGGTGTATTCGATCGCTCTTGCAAATGACGTCGAAGTTAATCTCTTGGAGGCGAACGGCCCTGCACGCTAGACGACCACAAGGGTTGCAAAAGTTCACCTGCCAGCAGAAAGAGTGATGGCCAGTAATGATGATGACTGTGGTCCGTGTAATTGGGAGCGAAAACTGCTGAACGCTAAATACCACTGAAAGACTCCATTGTCATTCCTCTATACTCTCTTCCTGCAGGACAAGGTTCATGCGCCTACGCGGATGGAGATGACGCCGTACTAGCGCTCAAAGCTAATGGCCCCTTCTGCTTCGTAGCCTGGTATCATTTATGGAGCATGCATCCTGCCCACGCTATCTTCTCAGTGCGGCGTGGCGAAAGCAAATCGCAGAAATTTCATGTCACCCGTGAGGAAATGACTGGCCGATGGCGGCGCGTGCTCTACTCTGAGAAGCGAGAAGGGGATATTCAGGTAGGTGTTTGCTGCTGTAGACCATGGCTCATGTAGAACAGTTAAGACCCCGACAACGATGAACTTCCCTACACCTCAGAAAAACCGTTTTCTGCTTCGGTAACGTGTATCAGTCGCAGCGATTTGGCTGGTTAGTCGCAGGGAGACGCGTGCTCACTTCTGGCGTCGTGCCACACATGTTTCTAGCATTCTCAAGGCTTGTAGAACAGAATACATTTTCCCACACTGAGGCACTGGCCTATACTGTGCCTATTTTTGACGCTGCTGTAGTCCTGATTCACAAGCCGGTAATACATTTGTAAATATCGCCACGAAGTAAGGCAGTGCATGGCTGGAATCCTGCTGCACCTCCAAGCAGCTAGAAATCTGCATTGAACACAATACATGAATCAGTAACTGAACTTCGGAAGGTAAACTTCGCCTCAATAGTGCGTTAGCTATTAGGGCCTATTCGTCAGTAGTGTCTTCGCTATTAGAAAAAACAACCAGACATCGCAGGTGGGATTCCAAAACACAACGTTTGTGTTTTTCTTCCCATTTCTAATCAAGTGCCTTTAGGCGATAAAATAATTGTACTAATAACGTCCCGATCGAATAAACACACTAATTAGAAGAAAAAGGGCAACATTCCTTTATGCTACATGGTTTCGGTGGCTGTTGGCTTGCTTCGTTCAGTAACTAATATTTCAGTAACTAATATTACACTATGTACCTATATTTATTCTGTGCGTCACTAATTAATGTGTTGTGTATTTTATATTATATTGCATATTGAAATTTATTTCCATGGGAGGTCCCGCCCGCGGTCTTGTACGATGGGACCTCTCGCTGTATACAATTGCAACTTTGATTGTATTCAATAAACTTTCAACTTCAACTTCGTATGTAAAACAGTTACTTGATTTCAGGAAGGAATAAAGTAGGAGCTGAGACTTTAAAACAAGTGTTTTAAGTCTCTGAGTGTCAGGGTAAGGTTTTGTGACGAGACCGAAAGACCGTAAATTGCATGCAAGTAGGTTTGGTTTATTGGTTTATTGGGGTTTAACATCCCAAAGCGACTGATGCTATGAGAGACGCCAATTGACAAATAAGTTATCACCGAAGCACCCCTTCACCACTTTTTGCATTGCATTTAGTCTGCAAATTAATACTGTCAGGCTTTCTCCCGTTGTGAAATAGCGGTGCCGTGAGTAATGGCTCTGTTATAGTCTACTTTCTCCGCGCGCCCAAGCCCGGCGGGTGTGGTCGGACGACGCTGCAAGGTCAATTGAAATAGGTCGCGAAGCCGGGGCTTGAATGCGGTCCAGAACCAAGTGCTAGCGACATCAAATTAGTGGTGGAACTAAAGCGACAAACTGAAATGAGTGGACAAACACGACTAGAAGAGGAAAATAATTAGGGCATATTTTGTGTTTCAAAAGCATTCAAAAACAATTGCAGTGATTCAGTTTTAAAATGTTTTAGTTGTGTGCATTTTGTTAGAACGTGTAGCGCTTGCTTTGTAAAAATTTTATGACAGCGTTCGCTCAGAGCAGCGGCAATGGCAGCGGGACGATGCCAAGGTTGACGGTGCTCTGATGTAATACCCTGGTCTTATCTTTTGACCATTCTGCTTGCTTTTGTTTGAAAGTCGATTCTGCTAGCCCTACTTTTTCCTCGTTGCTTGTTGCTCGAGTTCTTGGTGTGCATCGTTCGTGTACAGTTTCCGCTTTTCCCTTTTGCCAGCGCTTCTGTGTAGTTTCGTTCGGTTGGGTGCGGTTCTGTCGCTTTTGCCCCAAAAGGGCATCGTCTGTGGCCATGGGGCCCCGTACGCAAAAAAGAGGTGTGCGGTGCACGATGTGCGAGCGATAACCTGTCTGGCGGCGTCACATTTCATCGCTTCAGCGCTACACCTGCGACATTCAGCGCGACACCTCAGGCGAGGACGAAGGAAATAGGCACAACGAGAACTGTCTACCTAAAAATAGCGTTGGTGGTCGGCACCCGTCGTGTCTTCTTTCTTCGTTCTCGTGTCGGGTGTCGCGCTGAAGAGTCGCGGCGTTCAGCAGTTTATTTTTCCCGCCAAGCAGCACGTGACGCGGACGTCACGAATATGACGTCACTAAAACGCGTGACTTCGACGTCGCGTTTTTGTTTTAATTATGACGTCACTCTTTAGTTGTCCACGCATTTCGAAGACTGCGATGGCTGCGCACCACAAGCCGCCATGTTTTGAACGTATGGGCTTCTATGCAGCCTACGCTACCATAGTACATCTACCTTGGACGCTGCGCCAAGGTAGATGTACAGTCTTTGTCAAAAGTTTAGAGCCCAGAGAGTTCACTTCTAAGCTTTATATTGGGACTTCAGGAGCATTCGTGGAAGTCCTACCTATTGCAGGAGGCAGTACCAGAAATCTTCTCACGTTCAGGAAATTTGGAGCGCTAGAGATTCATTAAGAGCGACACAGTGTGGCTCAAAAGAAAACCCCCTGGGCTCCAAACTTTTGACAAGAGCGTAGGTAGCGTAGGCTGCATAGAAGCCCATACGTTCAAAACATGGCGGCTCATGGTGCGCAGCCAGCGCCGTCTTCGAAATGCGTGGACAACTAAAAAGTGACGTCATAATTAAAACAAAAACGCGACGTCACGTGTTTAGTGAAGTCATATTTGTGACGTCAGCGTCACGTGCTGCTTGGCGGGAAAAATAAACTGCTGAACGCCGCGACGCTTCAGCGCGACACCCGACACGAGAACGAAGAAAGAAGACACGGCGAGTGCCGACCACCAAAGCTATTTTTAGGTAGTCAGTTCTCGTTGTACCTTTTTCCTTCGTCCTCGCCTCAGGTGTCGCGCTTTCATCGCGGAAAGCGATGAAATGTGACGCCGCCAGACAGGTTATCGCTCGCACATCGTACTACAACCGCACACCTCTTCTTTGCGTACGGGGGCCCCATGGCCACAGACGATGCGCTTTTGGGGCATAAGCGACAGAACGCACCCAACCGAACGAAACTACACAGAAGCGCTGGCAAAAGGGGAAAGCGGAAACTGTACACGAACGATGCACACCAAGAACTCGAGCAACAAGCAACGAGGAAAAACTAGGGCTAGCAGAATCGAGTTTCAAACAAAAGCAAGCAGAATGGTCAAAAGATATGACAAGGCCATGGCATCACATCAGAGCACCGTCAACCTTGGCATCGTCCCGCTGCCATTGCCGCTGCTCTGAGCGAAAGCTGTCATAAAAGTTTTCACAAAGCAAGCGCTATACTTTCTAACAAAATGCACACAACTAAAACATTTTAAAAAGGAATCACTGCAATTGTTTTCGAATGCTTTTAAAACAGAAAATATGTCCTAATTATCTTCCCCTTCTAGTCGTGTTCGTCCACTCATTTCATTTGGCGCTTTAGTTCCACCACTAATTTGATGTCGCTAGCACTTGGTTCAGGACCGCATTCAGGCTCCGGCTTCGCGACCTATTTCAATTGACCTTGGCTGCGCCGGGCTGAAATCCGCCGCCCTAGCGCGCATGCGCTGAAATTCATTCGTGCGGCCTGATGCCTCCGAGTAGCGGCTGCGCCCTCCGCAGCCGACGCGTTCGGTGCATTCTGGCTTCGCGGTTTCGACGCGCCCGGCGCAGAATAGGCGCAAGTTCCATTTCGACGCCAGCCCCGTCAGAGCGCGCCGAAGCCGCCGAAAACATCGGTGGTCAAGCGGCGCCGGAGAATAGAGGGTCTCGTTGTGGCCAACGTGACGTGGCACTGCCGCGCGCCCGCCTTGCGTCGGAGAATAACAGAGTCCTAAATAAACATAATGGGACAGGCTTAGACAGCCCGTAATATCACTAAAGCAAATAGAGATTATAAAACTCAACGACTTCGTGAACTCCAGAAAAGCAGTGCGAACAATGTTGCCGTTTGAATACACTGGTTTGTGTGGTCCAATATTCTGATAGAGACGAAATCTGCGCACGACATGGCGCGCTTTTTAAACTTAATAGAATTAAATTTTAAGTAAAAATTGTTGAAGAATTTAAGAACAGCTTAGAAGAACAGCGAACAGAAGAACAAGAAGAACAGAAGAAGAACAAAAGAACAGCGTTTTAGAATATAACAAAATATAAAAAATGCTTCGTTTTGGCTCTGGTTAGAGCAAAAAAGAACTGCGCGAAGACGACAGGACAAAAGAAGACACGAAAATACACACACAAAACGCAGACTTCCAACTGACTTTATTTAGCGAAAGCCGGGTGTTTACAAAGGTTTTTTCCAGGTAACCACGTTCCTTTCTAAGGCCAAAACAAATACCGAAAGAGAAGTTATCGAGGTTTATTTCATTTCCAAAAGGGGCGACAAGTGCATTAGCGCGCCTTCTTTATCTAGTCTTAAATGGGCACATCCGTGCTTTTCACGGGTCGTAACCACACGTGGTCTTGTTGACACTGTAATTGCTGTGCGCACGTTGCCTTTGCTTCTGCTTGTCTCCTTGTTTGCCTGTGATAGCCTTTGTAAGGACCCTGCTTTCGCTAAATAAAGTCAGTTTCGGGTCTGTGCTTTGTGTGTATGTATTCGTGCCTTCTGTTGTCCCGTCGTGTTCGCTCAGTTCTGTTTTGCTCTAACCATGAACCGACTAGCCCAACATCATGTCTTACCTGGCTCTAGTATTTACTGCAAAAGTGAGAGTGTAAGAAGCGGAAGAGTCACTAATGTTCAATTTGATGTAGTAATGTCATCGACAGCCTGTCTGTTACGTTTAAGGTTCGTATGTTGGGTACATGCCCTTGAGAGTTATGAACAAAAGAAAATATCAACGAAACTAGCAGACAAGTCCACTATGAAATACAACATCTAAGAAATTGGGCACTAAAACTTTCTAAATCAATTACAACAGAGATGAGGTCGTTATAAAGTGTACCACTGTAACTCTTTCTTTACATAGGACGGCCACATAAAGACATGCTCCAGAACGCATTTCGAGATTTCTACTGTTTTTTTAGTGTTGTGAGCTTGTTCAGTAAATTCCTATTTCTAAGTGACGCTTTTCTGCACTTCGGATATTTTCTACAGCAGGGTGCCAAAGCAGATTAAACGGCTTTCTATAGATTTAAAAAAATTGTTTTTGCATACGCATCCGATTAAATGCCAAATTCCTTATCCGCTTGTTTAGGGGAAGCTACCACTTTTCTGTATTATTTTACACCAGTTGTACACGGGGATTTAGCACTGAAATGTTTATTGACAAAACAGTTTCGTCTCTCCTCAGCGCGAAGGACTGAACGGGAGTCCAGTCAGTTCACCTGAGTCACTCAATGAATATAGCTGCTCAGTAGGAGGTCAATGCCTTTATAAGCGGGAGGAATGAAGGCAGCATTTCAATTTTTTACTGTCGTGTTTTACAAAACGCATTTAAGAGAGAGCGTTTGACCGATTTCCGCAGGTTGAAATCTCATTCCATTCCGCTGGCTATATATCAACCGTGTTCGCTTTGGATGACTTGAGTACCGAGAGCGGGACGTGCCCTGAGGGTAAGCACTTGCATACTGGGTGTGACAAAGTGGGTAGAAGAAAAGTTTGCCTCGTTCAGAAGTGTATTCATTTTTATAACTCACAGTCACGCTTCGTATGGTCGAGTAAGGATAGAAGAAGGGAATGAGCTGGAGCAGTAAGGTAAAAACAGCGAAGGATTTATTTATTTACTTATACTACAGACCAATATCATCACCGAAGCGGAAAGATATGCAAATAAAGGACAGATAAAAAAATTGGCACAATTTGAAGTTAAAGTTAAGGAATGTCCTTACAGAATCCAATAAAGACCGATAACTCAAACAAATAAGAACAGGCAACCTCATTATCTGCTCAATTATGAGCTTGAGAAGCACTACAAAATAATGAGCTCCCCTCGAACGCTGCTGCAGAATTTACTGGTTTGAAAGCATTTATGCGAGAAAAAAGCTGTATTAAAGAGATCTTGTGGCTGCGATTCGCAGTGTTTAAATTAAGTTAATTTACATGCCTGAGAGAGGTATTTTCTGTTTTCCAGTTATGCACACAAGTAAGAAATAAATACGACTAAATTTTTTAGTTACTTCTTGTGTACAGATGTTTTTACTTTTTATCAATAGTGTCGGAGACTCCTGCCTCTTATGTTTAGAAGAGATAAATCTAACAGCTTTAGTGAGCATATTGTTACGCGGCGGCCAGCCGAAGAATGAGACGCGGTGAACCATGGCTATGAGATGATTTAATAGCCGCTGGCCTAGCGCGGGCGCTCCGTCCCGCGCCACTGCCAGCTTCTTCTTCGTCACACTACCCAGGGCCTCCGAGCGATCGTCCCGATCGGTGACGAACAGACGGCGAAATGGCGATGGTCTTGAGTGAAGGATCGAACAACATGTAGAAGGTGGTGCAGTGCTGGCCGCCACGATGAGAAAGATGAGAGAATGAGTCCCGGTCCACGAAGCATCCGGGCCGTAGGGTGCCAGGAGCTGACGGCCGAGGTCTCTGGACGCACCGAACGGCAGAGGCAGGGGGACGGTGTCTTCACGTTTGGGTCAGTGGGGTCTTGGGTCGGTGGGGTCTTGGGTCCGTCGGGTCTTGGGTCGTCGTGTAGTGTGGTCCGGGCGGGGGACGGAGCTGGGGTGAGCGTCGAGGTCGGTTCAGGTCGGGCGGGCTGGGGCACGGCCGTGCTGCGCTGACGAGGTACTCACGGCCGACGTCCACGGCAGGCCCAGGACGCCGAAGCTCCGTGACCAGGATGGCGATGAAGGGACCCCAGCACCTCACACCAAATGTTACGCGGCGGCCAGCCGAAGAATGACACGTGGTGAACCATGGCTATCAGATGATTTAATAGCCGCTGGCCTAGCGCGGGCGCTCCGTCCCGCGCCACTGCCAGCTTCGTCCTCGTCACAATATTTTCAAGCTGGTGGATATCTATAATTGTGGGAATCCCCCGCCACTGACGCGCATTCTAGTTTTGAACGCACACATCAAAAGCTTGCCAGAAGCTTAGTGCTCACTTCAATGCTTTTAGTCTATTTTTAAATAATTGAGGCTTTGGGGGGCGAAATTCTAAAAATTATTTCGTCATTTCTGGTTTGTTTCTGCATCTTTGATAAATGTTGCCTGCAGACTGTTCATTTATTTTAAAATGTATAAATAATCCGCATAGTTTTTAAATATTGTCGATTAGCATTACAAAACCTGTTGCTAAGTATGATTTTGGTTATACTACTACAACCGGTAGAGAGCTTTTCCAAAGTATACCTCACGCTGTCTCTGGAAACCTTTCTACAGTGGGCACGCGCTGGAATGAAGAAGACTGCGTATGTTGACAGAAAGAGAGATATGCAGTATGAGGCACGGTTCCTATTCAGCTGTAACTGCGAAAACAAGCTAGAGATACCTCCACTATCATCATCTTAAAAGAAATTTATAATCTTGTAACCTGCAGCGATGGAGGTTGAGATCGAAACACCGAAGCGAAAAAAAATGAAACTGTGGGTTTTACATATATTTGTTTGGAATAAACTGACCTGAAGTATAGAAATAATGCACTACACATGACCTAATGAAAGATAAAATGAAGCATTTTGCTAAAAAGCAACAAAAGCAAAAACCACTGGTTTAGTCTAATTTGACCAGGCCACTGGGCTCAATTTACATTGTGTAATTTCTGAGTTGCTAGATATCACATTCGCAAAAGTTTAGAAGGCAACTTTTAGAACTTTTTTTAAATTTCCTTTTCGGATACATGCTACCAAAAAACACGTATTCTCGACTTAGGCTTTCATTTGACGACATGAAAAAGAAATTTTCGCCAAGGATGCAATGACCGCCCATCTTACAATATTTAACACGCTATTCACCCACTTGTGTTGAAAGCTTCTTATTCTAAGTATTCGTAACTGCTAAATGGGGGAAAGTTAAGAGACTCGGAGGTGGCGGTCAAGTCTTCGTTGAATCTTTTCTTTCCTTCGGTTTTGTCAGTACCATTTTAATACAACAAACGAAACAAACTGAGCAGATGCTGTACGATCAAGCGTATCGGTATCCTATCTCACTGCAGCACCAAGAGATGGCTCCTGCGATTTTGACTGGGGCGACACATGTGGCTACGATCTCGGCGACGGCAACGACAAATGGCAATTGTTGAGTGGTTGGGATAACCGTGAGCTGACAGGAATGTGGCTCTACTCCTTATTAGCACAAGTGGGTGCGGACTACTCCACATTCACGGAAATGGGTGAGTCGTCAAACGAGAAAAAGCAACTAATTTAAATCCTACCTTCACGCTTCTGCGCAGAATGGGTAATTACGGGAATAGTTCAGCAATGTCACGTATTTTTCGAGGAGGCAGAGTGTGGCGATTCATATAAAGGCATCTTGGAGTATGTATTTTCGTATCGGATTTTTTAACTCCAATTAAATTTAAGCGGCTTATATTTAGGAAACCGGCAAGGACACCTTATATTGCAGATACAAATGTACAACATTGTTGCGCGAAATCCATCTGCTTTGGAGTCGTCAAAGTGAGGATACAGTTGGAAACGACTGTGCACAAAATTACCAGGTTTAACTGTCACCCAAAAAGACGTTATGCAATATTTAAATCCCTTACTGTTGCGCTATTTGTGTATACTAACAGTGCTTTGTCAGATTTTCAAGACAAATCGGTCTCGGAAGGAATAGACGCCTGACTACAATTTTGAACTGAGTAGTGCAGGATGTTGAGCTCCCAGGCCAGGTCTGGCATAGTCTACTTTTCAGATACGAGATCTTCTAATAGTGACGTGTCTTCCTTTTAGTGACTGAAAAGTTATTCGCTTTAAGCAAATTGTTTTCAAACATGAGAACAGTAAGAAAAAACTGCAGTTTCCGCGCCAAGTTAGCTTAGTGATTATGACTCTCGTTAAATGAGTAAAAGGACTCGGAAAAAATTCCGGCCGCGACGGTCGCGTTTCCATGGAGGCAGAATGCAAGAAGGGTGCGTGTGATGTGCGATATCTGGTCGCGCTAAAGAATCTCTGGGGACTAAATTAATCTAGAGTCCTCCATTACAGCGTCCTTCAGACCACATGTGCGTCTTCTTGTTCACGTCATACAGTCCAGTAGGCTTGGGTTGTTGCTTGGGGAAAAATAATCGTAAAGAATTAATGTGATGCGCCTTGAGTAGTACCATCAGCCCTGTGAAGTTTATCTTAATTCCATGAAGGGTTTTCGACTAAAAAGCTGTCTGACCAAAAGGTCATTTTTGTCATTAGTGAAGATGACCCGAGGCCTGGGCATCACACTGCAGCGCGCAGTTCTCGGCTCTACTTTGTTTAACCCGACACATGTAGCCCTCCCTAGCAGAGTAACCGAACTCATGCATATACAGATGGTTCGATCTTGTTTACTAGTTAAGATTACACCTTTGTCACTTCTGCTAGACAGGCCAATTAATTTCGCATCGCACAACCTCCAAAAATTACTCGCTCTTCGTGTGGCTGTGCATTACGTCGGTGCAGAAACACCCCATAAATGGGCTCTGTTCTCCAATTCAAAAGCTGCCCGGAAAGTCTCAGTTCTTCTTTATGCCATTCCAACCACGAGCAAATCGTAGCGGAGAAACGACTTCTGCAAGACTGTGCACTGGAAGAGGGTCAGGCCGTCATCTTTCAGTGGCTACCAGGACGCTGTGGCATTCATACCCAACTGTTGTGAGGAAAACCATTTTTGAGCGAGAAAGCGGTTATGAGCGAAATTTTTCTGTATAATGTAAGAGTTTACTATAACAATGAATATATCCCGAGATCACCCGTCGGCAGTGTTGTATTTTTTTTCTATTAAAGTTGTTCATATCGTCAAAGCGTTCCCATCGGCTTTCTATGGGAGCCTTAACCTTTGGATGCGATCGATGGAAATACGCTGAATTTTTTTTTGCTACACATACGAAGAATGAATAATTACCTCGAATGTCTCAGTAACACTGTCTTACGATTGTCCTAGTTTCATAATTTTTGTCCGAGAGTGTTGAAAGTCCAGAAACGATGCAGCCAACATGTCTCTCGATCCACCCTATCGTTGTATCTTCCAATATTTTCACATAGCACTCTTCTACATCCTGATTGCGCAATGCCTGCGTGACAGCTGAGTTTTCCACTGAGTCAAATGCTTTCTCGTAATCAATGGCGACTATATATAGGGGTTGGTCATATTATGCGCATTTCTCTATCACCTCATTGATAGCCTGAATTTCGTCTTTTGTCGAGTATCGTTTATAAAAGCCTGCCTAATCATTTAGTTAATTGAAGTCTAGGGTTGTCCTGACTCTATTATCGATTACCTTAGTAAATACCTTGTAGGCAACTGACAGTAAGCTAATCGGTGTGTAATTCTCCAAGTCCTTGACGTCTCCTTTCTTATGAGTTAAGACAATGTTAGCGTTCTTCCAAGCGTTCTTCCAAGTTGCAGCGCGGCTGCTCTCCCTCTACTCAAATCCAGAATTCGATAGGGTCCTGCGTGACGTAGTACACTATACAAGCGAATTGAGACAAGCGAATTGAGAGAGGTGCCTGTTATGACATAAATGACGGAAGCTAACACTTACCGAAAGCAAGGATCACAGGGATGTCCTTTTTGCAGTTTTTCTCAATGCAACATTAATAAAAGAAGCAAAAACAACCATATGCAGCCAATGGAATCCGAAATCGGGACCTCCGAATTTCACGTCCGGTGCTCTACCAACCGAGCTACGGCGACGGCTGTTCAGTGCTCTCCTTTTGGGGGTATTTAAGTGTATTTTAAGCGAACCTTGAGTGTCTTCACCAATGCCACCCTCGTCTATAGCGGCGGACGCAGTAGATAGGAACAGTTGGGGATAAGAGTTAATGGAGAATATCTGAGTAATCTGCGGTTCGCTGATGACGTTGCCTTGCTAAGCCACTCAAGAAACTGCACAGCACGATCCATTAGTTAGACAGGCAGAGGAAAATGGTAGGACTAAAAGCCTAGAAAGGTAACAGCCGTTTTCAACTTGTAGCAAGGTGCTGGAAGTGGTAAGAAATTATGTCTTTTTAGGGCTGGTATTGACCGCTGATCCAGATCATGAGAGGGAAATGACTAGAAGAATAAGATTGGGGTGGAGCGCATTTGGCAGGTTCTCACAGATCATGAATGACAGTTTACCAACATCCCTCAAGAGGAAAGTATACAACAGCTGTATCTTACCGATACTCCCCTATGGGGCAGAAATATAGAGGCTAACAAGGAGGGTTCACCTCAAGTTAAGGGCAACGCAGAGGGCTATGGAAAGAAAAAAATGATAGGTGTAACGTTAACAGCTCGGAAGCGGCCGCAGTGGATGAGGGAACAAACGCGGGTTAATGACATCCTAGTCAAAATCAAGAGGACGAAATGGTCTAGCACAGGGCGCGTAATGTGAAGGCAAGACAACCACTGGTCCTTCAGAGTAATGGAGTGGATTACAAGAGAAGACAAGCGTTGCAGAGGGCGGTCGAAAGTTAGGTGGGCGGATTGGATTAAGAAGTTTGCGGGGATACGGTGGCCGCAGCTAACAAGAGACATAGTTAATTGGAGAGACATGGGAGAGGCCTGTGCCCTCCAGTCGGCGTAGTCAGGGTGATGATGATGATGATGATGGAGTGGTACAGGGTGGATTGCTAAACCTAAAAAATTCTTTTTTTTTCATTGAGACTGTTCAAGCACATATTTATCCCCTTCTTTGCACTCGCATTCGATTTTCATCTCGGTACTTGCTGCAATATTTTGACAATTTTTGCCGGATTTCATGTGTGGTAGAGTTCCAACGACTAGATTTTCTCAGTAGTTATTCCGGTGCCCTAAACCCCGTTCATTACTTTAATAATGACCGTTTATTTCATTAGGCTGACGTAAGCTAAGCGTTTCTCGCCTGAAATTGCTGGGGCCTCCCGTGCCTAGACACGATAATCAACCGTTAATTAGCAGACCCGCAGATGAGAAAAACGAATGAATGCCGGTGTAGATGATAAACAGGAGAAACCATCCGAGCCTACGATGGCCGTCTAAATTACACGCTTTATTGCATGGCTGGACTCGCATTGCGTACAGAACCGCGGACATTGTAGTCGGCGGACGCCATCCTGAGCGTAGTGCGAAGGGTTCAGCAGTTTCCCCTGCTCCCCTAGGCTGGGACTCGCACTTTCATTGGCGGATTCGCATGGATGGTACGGGCACAAAGAGAGGTCTTGTGGGATAGAAATCCCGATATGTGTGAGGCTGCCGGGGACGTGTCAGTCTTCTTGTGGCCTGGCCGAGCAGATGCAGGACAGAGGCATGCAGCTCGACTTGCTAGATTATGACACCGGAGGGTGCAGCATGCTGTCTAAATTACGGCTTTCGCAAGGCCGACGACGCACACACTTGGTCCCATTTTGGCTGGCACTAGCCTTCAGAAGCTGTCGACGCTGACACCGCGAAGAGCGCAGGAGGTGACACGGCATTTGACGGTTGCGAATTGACATAGATACTTGTGGCACTGAACACCTGAAGCGTAATTCGAGGGCAGACCAAAGGGCAGTTGCAGCACGGCGTGGAATGATGACTGGGCTCAAAGTAGGTTGCCGCGGTTCTGCTTAGAGGTCTGTGGAGAACAAGTAGAAGGTGCCGACGTTGTGAGGTAGCAATGAAGCCTGCTAAACGCGAGTTTCGAGCGCCGGCTCGGCTTGGTTGTTGAGGGGATGCCATGCCATCGGGGCAGCGGGAGCTTGAGGTTAGCTTGTTGGAGGCTGATATTGAAAGGGTAGGCTTTCCCGCCTAGCGGAGTCAAATATTCGTGACGTAGGGAATGGTTGTAAGACATATCCGGTGAGCTGCCAAGCTGCGGGAAAATTGCTGGAAAATATTTCTGGAAAGAAAGCCGGCATAGGGTGATGGCAGGCCGTACCTACACGCATTGACACTCGAACTTTGAGGGCAACTAGAAATAGGTGGGAGAACCTGAGAGTGTGGTCATGGTAGCGGTCTTCGTTGTAACCGCAGCCCTGAGATCGTGGTATGGTGTGTACCTTAGAGGGTGCAGGGCGACATTTTGCAATAGCTCGAGCAGAAGCGTTCGAAGCAGCAAGCCGTTTTTAAACCTTCTTTGGTTATTCCGTTTAGCAGTCATGGGTAAGCTCAGTTACTGGCCAGGTCTCCATCTCAAAGCGTGAAGCCCACAGAAGGAGATGTGATCAGTATTTACCAACTGCAGCACGGTTGGTGCCGTTGTGCCAGCATGGTGTATTGCCAGGCCGTTGTTAACGTCAGGTAGGCCATCTGCGGCAGAGGACTATGAAGTGGGTTAAAGGAAGCGATCGGACCACGCACCAAGTTCTGTCGAAGTTAAGAGGAGGACAGACCAGCCACGCTTTATCTGGAGTGGTACTGAGTCGTTTACTGACCGCTCACGCTGCACGCACAAGCGCCAACGTTTTCCGCGTTCTCATAGTAGCGGCCTGCGAAGGGCACTGCGAGAGATTGTTGAGCGACATTTTACCTCGATTGGATATCGAAAAAAAGAACTCCTAACAACTTTGTTTATTTTTTCAGGGGGTCAAGCAGTCTTGTACAGCAGAGGCAAAACCACTCAGGCTGCTCTCACGTCACCGAGAATCATTGGAAGGCGTGGAGTTCACTGCTTAGCTTTCCACTACCATTATTTTACTCCCAGATTTGATGGCGAAATCTACTCGCTTATCGTCACTGCCAGAGGTAAATATTGCATTGCGAATTCTAAACTTATATGTTCTATTACTTGATATTGAAAGTACAATGTTTCTTCTGCATGGAGTCTTAAAACTCACCGGTTACTTTTTATAACGTTTCCTCTTCATTTCCACGAAACCCATTATTCTGTATGATCACTAGCCGCGTAGCCTTCGCCTCAGTGCACTCAAGATAACATGTGAACACTGAAATATATTAGTGTACTGCCCTACGACGTACCTCTGTGTCACGTAGGTTTTGTGCCAAACGAGAACTGAGTGGTCGCTGAAAGAAAATTCGATTTCATTTCGAGTGTCTCTGACAAGGAACCAAGAAAAAATCAGTGTGTTGTGGAGGTCCCTCAGGCGGAATTTGCGAGGAGAGGCGTTGAGTGCGCCCCTCTCTTCATTACACGTCAGTTCCAAGACGATAAAGTTCAGGTCTCATCTGCCTTTCTATAATCATAAAAAATTCAGGACGTATGGTAAGAAAGGTCCTGTGTGGCAAGCTTTTCAGGGTGCTGTAAATATGCGCATATAAATCGAGGCGGTTTGTTGATTCCTCATGAGTGTGTAGGAGGTGACCTTGGGCATTTGCGTTTCTCCGCAATTAGTTTGCCGTGTTCACTTTATGATATTCACAAATGACCCCTGACTAGTAGGTGTGCTTAAAATGACATTTGGGCTATTTCGAAAGCATTTCAAAGCGCGAGCATACATGTTTTACTCCCTACTACTTTGCGCAGTCACCTTTCTCTTCCGTGCCCAGGCCATCTTTGCCGCCATTCCTCTCTCTGACGAGGAGGTGAACAGAGATGCATTATTAATTTTTGAAGCCAGATAACGAATATCGCTAGTAGTAGCATTGAGGTAAGTGCCTGTTAATTTTGCTATCTATACATGGATTGAAGCAGCGCTCTCTGCATGAAATTAATAAGAAAGTATAGCTTCTAAGTTAGCACCTATGCGATATCAACACTTCCTTTTGACGCTTTGAACAAACAAAAATAGGATAGCGAGCAATGACTGTCCTTTCGGTCTCGCTGCGCGCCGTGCTGCCATGATTAGGGTGATAATAAGTGAAGGAAACTGTGATTGACAGCAAGGGAAATTTGGCATCATCAAAGTTTTGTAAAGCTTATTTTTTGAAGGAGGTTACAGAACTCTCCGCACTCCACAAACAACGTCAGGACAAACTTTACTAGTCTGCTGTGACGTCAACTTTCTTCCAGGAAGGCAGGACTCTTCAGCAAGCCCATTGAATGCCCGTTTTCATGATTAAACGTTCGGTAATAAATATCCTTCCAACTTTTTAGTTGTACCCTTAGTGGTCCGTGTTGCTGGCCCCGGAAATTTCTGCATACCGGGTTGCGCAAAGGTTTCCAAGATAAAGGTTTTTGTCTGCTGCATTGACACATGAAGAGTGCTACGAAATAAATATTGAATGACTTTTTTCCTAACCTCCCTCTTTTCTTAAGCGAGAAACCAAGAGGAACAAGTTGTCTGGAGTCGATCATCTAGGAATTTTGACAGCCGTAGCTGGAATGGTGTAAACGTTGCCTTCCAAATAGAAACTGACACCACTGTGAGTAGCCTGAACACTATTACTTGCTTTGGTTGCGGTTTGAGTGCATGGTGCTTTGTTTGAGCATGAGTCCAGGACAAAATTAGGCTCTCCAAGAAGCACCGAACCAGCTTCATGTACTTTGACTTCAATGTTGTAAAAAGGCTTCACGCACGATATTTCAAGAAATGCACCATTTGTAGCCATGGGTTGATAAAAACCAATTCTTCAGCATTGGCCGGGTGTTCTTTCCAAAACCAATCAGGCAGTTATTACTTGATATCAGTGGTAAGTTCCCTCTAGCGACAAAAAACCGCTACAGACACAGGACGGAGGCAGGCAACAACACCGCTATTTGTTGTAGCATGCCTCCGTCTTGTGTCTGTTGCCATTTTTAGTCCTTACGACTCGCCAACCGGCCTGTACATTTACTATCCCACGTTCACCCGCTCAGTAGCTGAGTTTTGGGGAAAATAGTGTGTACTTCGTTCGGGTTGGGTTGAGAAAGAAATGCCATCAGAAAGTGTTCATGGACACCAAAACAACGACGTCAGAGAAAGCATGGAGAAGCGAGGGAACGCAGGAGACAGATTCAAACCTTTTTATTAATTTTGATCACCTGAGCTTCTTGAATATAAGCCCAAACTGCACCGCGCACTGAAATCTTTTGCGGTCGACGCGATCAAATTCTTCTTACCAGTTGCGGCAGGCAGCTGGAGGTGACTTTCCTATCGCCTTTATTGACAACTGAAACAGTGTTAACGGCGTGGGCGAGGAGGTAGTGTCGAAGTTTTTTCTCATGCGACTGTGCTGTACGAAGTAAAGCACAAATTTTTCCTGAATTTATTGTATGCTGTTATACTTTATCTCGCATAAAATTTTATGCTTCCATGTGCCAGCTGCTTCTTGAAGGGAATGCATGTTTGTAGTATAAGATGAATGCTACTCCTAGTGTTTAAAAACCACGAAGACCGATACATCAGTACTGGCCCTGCGATGAATATGGTCGGCCTCATCGCTGTGGAAGCAGAGACGACGCTTCCAAGAAGTCTTCCAGGCATCGCATCTGGGGTGACTTGACCGTCGCTCCGTGGCACAGCGGGCGGTGGCAGGGGAACGGCGTTCTGAAACATTTGGTTGACGTCGAAGAGAAGGACTTAGGGGGCAACATGAACTGGTGGGCGAGTTGGTCTGACATATCTAGTGAAGCAGCGCTACGGCACAGGGCCAAAGGGAAGGAAGGGACGAACACAGCGCTGAACTGAAAAGAAATGTTTATTCCGGATGCTAACAGCATATATATACTCTTTTGCACCTCAGAAAAAACAAAAGAAACAGAGAAGAGCAGAAAGTATCAAAGCCAGTCACTAGGCGCATGCAGCTGTATCGCGTGTACATCAAGCATTTGAAATCAGGAAGTTGTGCTCTTTCAACGAGATGACAAATGAAGGAGTGCTGATACAATTCGCACCCAGCTTCATGATCTCAGATGCCTCGATAATCTCTCGTGTAAGCTTATCCTTGTGTTTAATAACTACTTGGCTGTTTTTGAATTCTGGGCAACATGAACAGTCACGACAGTGAATACCTATGTGGCGAGCCGCGTTCTTAACATTGTTTCCATGCTCCTTAAGTCTTTCATTTAGACACCGGCCAGTTTGGCCGATGTATGAACCACCACACTTCAACGAGACTGAATACACCACGGTATACACCACGTTTGCAAGAAAAACCACAGGATCAAGTATGTGCCATGCCAAGATAACGTGGTGTATTCAGTCCCGTTGACGTGTGGTGGCCCATACATCTGCCAAACTGGCCGGTGTCTAAATGAAAGACTTCAGGAGCATGGAAACAATTTTTAGAACACGGCCCGCCACATAGGTATTCACTGTCGCGAGTGCTCATGTTGCCCAAAATTCAAAAACAGCCAAGTAGTTACTAAACACAAGGATAAGCTTACACAAGAGATTATCGAGGCATCTGAGATCATGAAGCTGGGAGCGAATTGTATCAGCACTCCTTCAGTTGTCATCTCGTTGAAAGAGCACAACTTCCTGATTTCAGATTTTCGATGTAAACGCGATACAGCTGCATGCGCATAGTGACTGGATTTGATTCTTTCTGCTCTTCTTAGTTTCTTTTGTTTTTCCTAAGGTGTAAAAGAGTATATATATGCTGTTAGCATCCGGAATAAACATTTGTTTTCAGTTAAGCGCTGTGTTCGTCCCTTCCTTCCCTTTGGCCCTGTGCCGTAGCGCTGCTTCACTAGATAGACTTAGGGAGCGTCGTTGGGGCTTAGGACTGCGCACGCAAGTGGCGCAGATTGAGCTTCCGCTGGATGCGTCGATGATGGGAAGCCAAGTGCGTGCTGCACTTCTTCGCAGACGATTTCTGTGGCTGTGGCTACTTGACGCTGGTTGCAATATAGTAGCAGGCGACGCAGCTTTTCCTGTACAGTCTCAGGGACGGCATTCTGCAGCTTGCATGGGAATACTGCGCCATCCGTCAGGGCGGTTGAAGTTACTTGAAGCGGTCGATGAAAATGAAGGGCTCCAACTTCCGAGGTTTTCTCTATGGTGGCCGTGCCGCTAGTGGATTTAGCGGCGGTCTTGGGTGGATTGCTGGTCGTACCAGCGAAAATTGCCTCTTTAGCACCTCGCATCTAGAGTTCCACCTTCTTCTCCTCCGTCGTGTTACGATTGGTCCGTCAAAAAGGCACTTCTATTCTTCTACGTACGCAGTCACTGTCACATTCCGGTGTTGCATGCGTAACTATAAAAGCAGCTGCACTCTTTCTTTCCTGGCGATGCTTGTGAATGCCTTGGGGAAGTCTCGCCTGAATGTTTCCCACTTCGCCAGAGAAGCTTCGTGGTTTTCCAACCAAATTCTGACTTGGAATTCAAGGACGAAGAAAACATGCCTTACTTTCGGCCCTTCATATCAGTTGCTGACCGCGGCCACACATTTCAACTGCTCGAGCCATTCTTCAGGATCTTCGCCTGCTGAGCCGTTGAAAGTGGACAGCAGTCGGGACTGGTGAAGAATAATGGACGCTGATGTTGCAGCCGTGGTTGACTCTAAATAGCCCTTCTGCGCTCGCGTGCGATGCGGTAGTAGTCCGTGTTCGGGTGGCAGATTTTGGTAAAGTCGGCCGCCTCGCACTTCCTATTCGGGTGAGATGGCTTCGGTCGCTTTGCCGCTGCCGGCTTCGGGGGGGCTGGGGTGCTTCGGCACAGTTCGACAGGCGGTTGTGTTCGACACAGACAATCCTTTCCAGCATATCCAGCATTATCACGCAGTGGTGACGGCAGTCACGAAGACCGCGAAGAGGACATCCAAACGAGACTGTTCGGTGGGCTGACTCGGCCCATCGAAAAAAAAAAAACTGGACAGGACACTAAGCTTCGCGTAATGAGTATGACGCGATAGTGTAATGGGCTAAATGCCATATATGCCAAACGTCATTTCCACTTTACATTCACAGGCACCTGGGAGTCCCCTTACTACACCTGGAGCAGTGGTGCAGCTGTTAAGCGATAAGCAACTTCCCTGCGAAGGCAGGTGCTCCCAGCGGCTGCCCTTGGGCGACCCAGGTTGCTCTTCCCGAGCAATAAATCATTAATTTAACAGCAACGGGGCATGGTTGGCAGTTTTCTCACTATCCGATGAGCAGGCTGTGATGACGCCACAAGGTCATGTGACCTAGGTAGCCCACCTGCTTTCTAGATTGCTCTCTGGGAACACCTGCCTGAGTTATACTCGTGATTTTTCGCACCCAATGCCGATGCACGATTTTCTTTACAACGGGGTTTGAACGCTGTCGCGTTGAGACTCACTCGGCAGTCGTCGATGTGCAATCAACGGGCCCAGCAGTGGTTGTCAATATTGCTCGCCGCTCTCGACCGTGCTCAGTTTAAAGCTGACAATGAACTTTCGAGATGTGGCATGCGAAGAAACCATGACAGTATCAAAAGAATTGGAATACCTTCCTCCTGTCTACGAACATTCGAGATAAATCTGGTCGCATCTGGCATCACAGACAAAGTGAAACCCGCATACCGGTGGCATTCAGCCCGTTCCTTCACTTACACACTAACTCACAACTTGCTAGTCGCTGCTTTTCCCGTATTTTGTTCGCCTGCAGTTCTATCTCTACTTCGGCCGTGCTGAGAATTAATGCCTGTATTCGGGGTGCCCGACCAACACATATGCTTGGAGGAAACAAGGCGGCTTTATTTCGGTGTTGTTAACTGTGTCGCAGTTACGTCAAGCAAGCGCTTAATTTTCTGACGAAAATTAAAGTTTTTCAATATTCCGTAGCAACGTGTTCCTCGGTTAATGAATATTGGGGTACAACTCCTTCAATAGCACGAACTAAATAGCGATTCGTATTTCATCACATCAGAACTGAAAATGTAAACATATGGTTTTATTTTTTCGCTGGGCATGCTTTAGGGCAGACGAGATTATCACTCTTCTTAGCAGAAACGCCCCTTTCTGCTTCTGGGTTTCTCGACGCCGGCCCAGGAATTTAACTTTTTGGCTCCCTCAGGCCAGCATGTCCATTACTGTGCTTCTGAAAAACAAAATCCACTTCTCTATCCACTTCTACACTTCTCTATCTCTGTCCACATTAGCGCTACGATTTTTAAAACTGATATTTATTCAGGTAAAGAGAACCTTTTTGATTCGTAGTAATATCAGTGTTGGCGGATGACACAAAACAGATGAATCATGTTAACTAGAAGTGTGAATAAATAAAATCGAGTAATTAGCTTTTTCGCTATAGCCGATTGGCGCCTGGTTTTGATCAGACATTTGTAGCCGACACTTAGTATTAGCCTGTAGAGGTCTATGTCGAGGCCACCCAGCAGACGACCTCGCCCACATTTATTTGAGGGCTGCCGGAGAGGAGATAGCAGCAGAGCAGCGGCGGCAGCGTCCGACCGAGGCCAAGGTCCGAGCGTTCTCACTGCGCGCGCCCACAGCTTCCTCCTCTTCGGCATGTCACTGTCGGCTGGACGCGTGATTACAGGGCTTCCCTCCTAGACGGTTAGTCGGTATGTGTCAGGAGTACTACAGGGCGTCCGGGGTCCTAAAGACGCGGCTCAGGCGGACGAGCGACCCTTGCTGAGGCGTAGTGGCCGAACTTTCGGTAGGTGTAGAGTGACGCGTATTGGCAGGTGAGGGATGCCGGTCAGCCTGCTAAGTGAAACCAGTGCCGATGGTGCTGGTGCGGCAGCTGACGAGCAACGCATGAAGTGCGGTGCAGCAGACGTACAGAGGCCAAACGCTTCTCTAGAACACGCTCTGGGTGTTTTTCGGCCTGAGCATGCGATATCTAGCGACAGCATTTGATTAAAAAATGTCTGGATGTAAGCATGTGCAGTTAAGCTCCTATGATTTCATCTCCATTTTTTGTCTACCTTGTCGCAGCAACTTTGCGAGCTGCGGAACACACAGTTCGTTCGTTCTAGGCATGCGTTTTGCCCTCTGTACCTAGGCGGTCCAGGAGTACCGAGAGTAGCGCCACTGTTGCAGGGCCGATCTTACCGGTACCCAGGCGGGCGGCTGCGGGAAGCACAGCGAGGTGCAAGGCCGGGAAATGGCTGTGGGGACTGCATGGGGTTGATGGCACATGCTCACAGGCAGCCGGAGACGTATTGACGTCAACGGGACGGGCGGCCACACGAGTGGCGGGCATCTTGCCTCAGGCGCCGAGCCGGTCATGAAGGGGGACGCCAGCGAGGTAGTGTTGATCGGAGGCGGCCTCGGCACCCTGACAGCAACCAGGGGCATGTCCGCGAGCCTGGTCAGCCTACGGAGCTTGCTAGGCAGCGGTTGAGGAAGCGGCCGTGTGCTTGGAACCTGAAGCTACTGCCGAGAGGGTGTGGGCAGTGGTCTCCCGGTGCACTGACAGTGCGTAACGGCCGAGCCAGCGGTGTGAGACTTCCTTGAGGATGCTAACACCGGAGGTTGAAGAAGGGCCCACATCAGTGGCCTGGGTTGGCTTGGCAACAAGTGCTGGCACCGGTTCAGTGGCATATTCAGGCAATGTAGGGCGGCTGACAATCGGCATACATTGTAATGCTGGGACCGGTTTCGCCTTCTGATCCTGCTTCGCGGAACTTTCAGGATGGTGCAGACAGTCGCAAGGGCTGATGTTGTGGCCAGCAGGCTTGGTCTTGGCCGAGAGCTCTTGAGAATCAGCAGGCCGCAGCGTCGACGTTGTTTAGAGGCTTGTGGAGCTTATCGAGGCAGTGAGGAGGGAGATAGTGATGCCGGATGCCACGGCACAGCTGCTGCCGCAGAGTCTTCCTTGGCTGTAGGAGGCTCTGACGACAACGTCAGTGAGGGCCAAAGACTCAGGGCCAAAGGCGCTGGTAGGGCAGCAGGGTGAGCAGGATGTGAAGCAAAGCTCGTGCTAATCCCTCCTGGTGTATGGTCGAGAAGGAGGGCCAGGCCGGAGACGCTGGGTAGGAGGGGCGGGGAGGCGGACAGGGGCTGCCGAGGCGGGCAGGGTTCGGCTGAAGGCTACGTGCGCGCTAGCCTGGGCGGTGCAGGGCCAGAGGCTGGCAGCGGCGAAAGTGGGTCTGCTGAGTCGTAGAGTGGCAGCGGGACATAATAGGCGCCGAAGTACACCCGGGCTGCCGCACGCAGCTCATCGTATGGCCGGCCTCCCAAGGCAGAGCAGGTGGGCCGACGCAGAAGAGCGGGCGGGAGGATAATGCAGAGGACTGCGTGTTTGAACGGTTGGATAGTGACGCCGTTCATGTACAGCGCAGCCTCGAACTGAGCGAAGCACCCGCCAACGCCGTCGGGCAGGAACGCTGGAAGCGGCAGGTCAAAACCTGGGGCCTCCCAGTACGCCATCCTGGAACGCCGCTGGTGAAGGACGGGTGGCTCGCCAGGTCACCACGTCGTAGAGGTCGATGTGGAGGTCGCTCAGGAGAGGACCACGGCCACGTTTATTTGAGGGATTCCAGAGAGGAGATAGTGGCAGAGCAGCGGCGACAGAGTCCGGCCGAGGCCAAGGTTAGTTGGATGGCTCGCCTGAAATAAACTGGCACATAACCCCTACGAGGGAAGGGGCCAAGACACTGGTGGTGAACTGCTGGAAGGAGGAGCGTTTATGCAGGAGGAAAAGGAGTAGTCGAAGCGTTCTCCCTTTGCACGCGCCCATAGCTTCCTCTTCGGCATGTTGTCACTGTCGTCCGCGCGGGTCATTAAAGCCTTATTAGACTTTAAAATTTAGGAAACGCCATTTCCCTCGCCCCCGCTGCTTAATGAATTTGAGACGTTTCTCTCAAAACTCGAAAACCGAACGCCTGCGGAGAGAGTATAGCGACGTCCACAAAATCGCGCCACCCTGTGGCGAACCTGCACGTAACGTTATCTGCCTGGCCGTGCTGCAGTGCTTCCTGCTGCTCGCCACTCCGCTTCTCCAGCGAGGGCAGAGTACAACATGTGACGTGGTACGTTCTCCACCTCGTACCGCAATTTTACAGACGTCGCTATGCGCTCTCCGCAGGCGCCGCAGGTACTAGTATTGACGTCTGCCAATACTATTACTAGTGTGCCGTAAAAACTTTGACTGAAAATGACTTTTAGAAATTAATAGCGGACTTCCTTGGAACACCTGGTATGTCGTTGATTCTTTTACATTTCCGACTAAAGAAATAATAGCTTATCTCCGTAATGAGGTTGCACTGCCGGCACTGTGCAATGATGATCTGTAATTGCTTTTCAGGAATCTATTTCCTGATCAATCCTTTCGAATACCAGCGCTTTTAAAGAGTTGTATTAGAGACTTGGAAACGTCGTTAGGAAATATGGGATAATTTGAATTCTTTTACATATAAAACAGGCCTTGACTAGTACTGTTGGACAGAGCTTTTCCTCAGAAAGGGCAGAGGGAGTTTTTAACTGACATTTTGTGGTCTTTTGCAGATTGTGTTCCAAGGCTCTATCGTGGAAGGTAATATCAATATATCTCGCTTCGTAATTGATGCCATCAAACTTACTGACTGCAGTAAACACAGACGTGAGTCTTGCTTTGGTAATAGTCTATGTTCAGTGAATTTACATGCAGTGATTCTGTCGCCATCAGTTGCTGCTGAACACGTCTTGCCCTCTATCACAGATCACCTGGAGTACGGAAAACCGTATAGGGAGACAAGTTTCCATGCAGATAATTTCAGTTGAGTTGAGTGGAATTGAGTTTAATGGCGCATAAGTGGCTAAGGCTATCATGCGCCAAGCTCAGGGTATAGAAAATTGTTTTAAATAGATATTATACAAAAGTTTAAATGAACGGCGGTATAAAGGGCCTAAAAAGTTAATTCGTGCAACCTAGTAAAAATATAAGACAAAATTTTAGAAGAGACTTATAATAAATGCTTTAAAAAGGGTCGGTAACCTCAGCAGCCGTCTTTGGCTGTGCAAGGGTCTCGAGGTCCCCAACCGATGGAATAGTGACCTCAGCCATCTTCTCACGACGAGAGGGTGGCTGAGGTGTGGTTCGAAAAACATTCGCAAGTTGTAAAAATCTGACCATTATTCAGAGTTTCGAGAGTACATTGGCTTCTTTTAAAAAGTTAAAAAACGCTTGACTTATCAATAAGAGCTTCTTCACCTAAAATAAATGACGGATAAAAAGGGATGTGTTGGTTGTGAAACGGGGTAAAAAACTTGTTTCTGAGTGTTTCGAGTTCTTTGCATGAGATTAAGATGTGAGTTACTGTGAGTTCATCTCTGCATTTTTCTCAAGTAGGTTTGTCTTGTTTTGTTAGTAGAAAGTTGTGGGTAAGGTGTGCGTGTCCAATACGTAAACGGCAAAAAATAACTTCAATAAAGCGGTCCTGATGTGTGCACGATTTCCATTCTCCTAATATTGATTTTATTCAGTGTAGCTTGTTTTTTATCAGACTATTCCATGTGTTCTGCCATTTGTTCCTCAGTCTGCTCTGAACTAGCTTCATACAATCATTATGTGGCATGCTTATTTTCTGTATTTCCTTATTGTGGGCTTGAGCAGCGCATGCGTCCGCTCTCTCGTTACCATCAATTAACATGGCTTGGAACCCAACATATTTTTTGTTATGTCCTTGTGTTATGATCCTTGTTATGTTGTGTATGACAGTACCTAGTGATGGCATGACTGACTTTCTGGACTGTAGTGCTTTCAGTACACTGAGGGAGTCTGTTTAGATAATACTGTTTTCAATGTTCTTGCTTATTATTTTCTCCGTAGCAAGAAACACAGCATAACACTGTAAAAACCGATGCACACTGAGGAAACCTTACTATTTTTTCTTAGTTCCCTTCCACTACTGCACTTCCAACATAACCTGTAGTTTTAGATCCGTCTGTGTAGAACTTGGTGTAGCTATCATATTTTTCCTTTAGTGTAAGGAAATCTTGTATCATGTGTTCTGCTGGAGTTTCTCTCTTGTTGAACTGTGTAAGACTTATATCACAGACCGACGGAAAACTGTACCAAGGGGCGAATGTGTAGCAACGTTCTGCAACATTTGGTAATGTTTCCGATAAGTTAAGTTCTCGGCAGATTTCCTCCAACCGCATTAGCAAAGGCCTGGTTGCTTGGGGATTATTTGTAAATATTATTCGAGACGGGGATGTTGTGAAGATTGAATAACACACGTGTCTTGTTCGCGACCTAATTCTAACATTGTATGCACATGCAAGTGCTTTTCTTCTATCTTCTAGTGATGGCTCATTAGCTTCAGCAAGAAGGCTCATTACTGGAGACGTTCTGTATGCTCCACAAGAAAGGCGGAGACCTAGATTATGAACTGGATCTAATCTTTTTAGATATGGAATCCTTGTCGAGCCATACACCCACATAATTTCAGAGTGGACGTTACGCGAAGTGTGTGGTGAAGAAGGAGCAATGTTACTCGTATAAGTAAAATGAAAAGCACAATTAGGTGAATGTGCGCACGCGACATAATTGAAGCTCCCTTTAAAAGAAGGGAAAGTGAGCGATCCCCTTGTTCGGGTGGCCTGCACTGCAAGTTTAACAGCTAGGGCCAGTTGCACGCACGTGATCAGATGTATTCTCCAAATGGAAAAAATTGGAAAAAAAATTTGCTAAGTCCTCTAATGCGCCACATTTTGCCACTATCGCGGCGTAGACAACAGCGGTGCTTAACAAAGCAAGAGAAATTAAGTGCGCTTAATTATGGATTCGCCTTCGTTCGCTGAGTGCGCGTGGTGCTGGCAAGGAATAATTTGTAAGGTTTGCTTTCTATGTGGTCCAAAATTAACGTTCGACAACGGTTCCCACGCTGCAAAAAATGTTTTCTTTATAGTCGATGAAAACGCGATACGAGCTACCTTTTAGAGTCAGCAAATTATGCGAGTAATTGTACACGTGTATTGAAAACGGTCTCAACATAGTAGACAAACTTGTTATAATATTCTTTTGCTATTCTTTCCGTGGTTATTTTACCGCAATCTGTAACTAGATGAAAATAACCGAAGGCTTGGCAGATCGAAAATACTTAAGATGAATTGCTGAAATGCTCCAGGTATGAGAGGTCACGAAAAGACAACTTAACACTTTCAGGCGCGATATTGTTCTTTTAATAGGGTAGTACTGGAATCTTTGTAGAGGAAACAAAGCGCTTTTGCATAGCTCTCACGTGGCAGGGAGCGTTACCTGCCACCTCTCAACCGAGGCAGGTAGAGCAAGGAAAGAGCGGGTGAGCAGCATTGCACGGGAAGAGCAGCCCGAGTCCTGCCACTAAGTTCTACCATTCAAGTCCAGCAAAGACATCGACAGCTTTGAATGCTACTACACTGCCAGCACACTTTGTGTGCGTGCTACTTTGAATTTTCGGACGCCAGTTTCGTTAAAAAGGATCCTCCCAGAACAGCTTAAGCACACCACAAGAAAGATAATTACTTTCTATAGAAATATGTAATAACCACTCTTGCTTACCTGCCAGTATCTAATCTGATTTGAGCAACTGTCGCGATTATTGCGAAATTACTGCATATTCCTCATGACTATCCGAAACGAGTCGTAGAGGCACTATGCAACCACTCAAATAATACTTAAGAAGAGATAACAAGTTGCAGTGATGGGACGAACCTAGACCATCTGCCTCGCGTGCAAGAAAACCGGGTTTGAAATCCCGGCGCGCGCAGTTCTTCATCGAATGAAAAAAAAATCCTGCTTTCGATAGAATCGAATGATCATAACAGGGTTTGTCCACCCTGATGCAAAGATGCACCACCACCGCGTATATGAATACAAATAAATTCTATTCTTTGGTCCACTGCGGCGGTGCGCAACTTACCTTGGCTGCGGTCAGACATGTGACGCAAAGGACGGTGCAAGAAACTCTGGTTCCGGAAAAGCCTCCATGAAATCTGAACCTGGCTGTGTTTTACTCGACCATTATTATTGGTCAGGCAAGCCTACCAGTATTGTAGTACTGTAAGTGGCATGCTATAGAACTCAGTGATGTTATCAGGATAAATCAAATATCTACAGTGGTAAAGTGCGGATATGTACTATGCTGTCGTACTTTAGCAGACAGGGAAGAGCTGAGGCGAGTCATCTCATCAAGGGTAAAGCTGGTGAAATACAATTATTGTATAGTAATAGCAAGTGGCTGGCACCTGCCGCAATATAGCTTTTAAGAGGTACAATCTGAAGTTTGTGCAAGCCTACACGCTTACATCCAGTCTTGGTGACTAGAGAGTCTACAAATTGTATAGCGACTGCAGTGTGGAAATTATAGGTTTCGATGCATCATTCCCTAGAGGCTGGAATTCTAGACGTTGGCTGGAATTTTTGTGGCATTTTTAAACCAACCTTTCTTTTTTAATTTGTATATCAGAGAAAATGTAAGAGCTGAAAACGTACCTTTATTATGCATCCTTTTTTATGTATCACACAAGGGTGTTTTCGTATGAATTAGCAGCAATCGTTATAGGCAACAATGTTTCGCGGAGACACAGATAGCGACATGAACTGTCATCAAGTGCACCGGACCTCTGCACAATGACAGAGTATTTATGTTCGCCAAAGCAATTCAGCTACCAAAGTCTATGTCTGCGCCTACTTGCATAGCGTACCAGACGATATTTTCGATGAGCCTCGAAGCTCCCTGATAGTTTTCGACGAAAAGCGGTAAATGCTACCAACTGTTAGCAAGAACGCAGTTTCTGAGGAACGAAGCATCCTGCCCTCTAAAAACGCCTGCATTACTGTTATTGCAATAAACGGCGTAAAAGAAAACAAGAGGTAATTATTTTTTCCCTACAGTTCTAAGTGAGCAGTATTGTGATTTCGAAGAAGATCTCTGCACATGGCGCCCGACTGGAAGCGAAATAAGCTGGACTCTTGGTGGAGGAAACTTGAAGAATGCGATGCCAGCGCCGGCGGCTGATCATAACATTGGAAATCGATCAGGTGAGCTCTTGGAGTATGTGTCGCTGCGATATTAAAGCAAAAAAGTTTCGCTGCGATTTGAGGCTTAGTAATTAGGCTGCTCTGAGAGTCCTGAAGGAAGGCAATTACTTTATTGAGACAGAATACAGACTTCTTCTGAAACTCCATTCCTAATACGATGAATCGAACACTTTTTCTTAGGTTTTAACGTGTTACTTTCATATAGTCAGTCTTATGTTCATAATGCAGTTAATCTGTATGACTGTATTTAGAGAAATACGAAACACAGATAATATCAAAACATCTTTGAGTCATTCGCAAACGTTGATATTTACCTCAATTGTGAGCACCTTGGCACTTAGTTGATAAAGCCCACAAAAGGCAGGAGATACATCGATGCACCTAAATTTTGGGTGAATTAGAGCACGTCGAAAAAAATAAAATGTTCAAGCCAAACACAAAAGTGTGATCATTAAATAAGGTATTCACAAATTTCGCGTTATGACAGTGATGTTTAGCATACGCTGTTTAATAACTGACGCTCGCCGTGCATGGTAGTGTGCTTCTGAAAAGAAACTCCTTCTGTTTCACATGCAATAATTTTAAGACCTTTGGGAAGTCCTTCCTTAAACAGCCGGTGTATACCTTATCTAATAATGTTTAAAATTCAAATAATGGGATTATAGGCTGAAGTCTTATCACCAGACATTAAGGATAGACCTTTGGATTTTATGCAAGCATATTATAAAGCAAACAGTCTCAATACAAATGTCCCAAATAATGTGTACAAAAAACGAGATGAACTGTTCAGCGTCAGTCTAGCAGGTTGTGCGACAACACTGCACTTTCCAATATTGAGTTATCCATTGTCGTATGTAATGGTTTATCCAAACATTATTGTTCGATATTCGTAAGGAGCTTATTTCCTCGTTTACTGTTTACTATATACTCGTCCCCCAATATTGGGTGATTTAGCCAGGTGTCGATGAAATATATTATTTCTCAGAAGACTAAGAGGAACATTTTGTACATAAGCATTCAAATAGATCTAATTGTCCTACCAGCTGTTATAATCAACTAACAGGCCATCAACCGATGCAGAAGATTCAGAAGACAATAAATGAGGTGATATTTCGGGAATTATAGTTTCTCTCTGCAGTAACAGCATCCTGCCTCTAAAACCATACTAGTAACACAGAAACATACCAATCAGGCTCAGAGCCTACATTTCCACCTGCAGGCGGTGTCAAATCTGGAGAACTATTCACGTCTGATCCTGTCTGGAGGAACTGGAACATCCTCATTCACACTCTTCCGGCTTGCTATTAACAATGCGCCGGGTTATTCTTTTGGCATATCATATCGACTGCTTAACGTCTGCAAAATATATCGCATGTATAGCTGCCATACATTGCGAAAATTGAAATGTTGTTCCGAAATGTTTCTTCCACTTTTGCTACTCTCAATAAGCTACAGTGTTGGGGATTCACGAGTTGTAACGTCCCGAAACGATTCAGACTATGTGGGGCGTCGTAGTGGGGGGCTGTGGATTAATTAATCCGCCTGGCGTTGCTCACCGTGCGCTGACATCATACTGCACTCCAGCGTTTTCCTGTTCCGCCTCCATTCAGATGGGACCGCAGCGGCTGGGCCTAAAGCCGTTACCTTACGATCAGCAGCAGAGCGCGAAGGCAACAGAGCTACTGAAGCGACTATGTCATTAGGCTAGCTGAAGGGAAAAACTGGCTCTCTTGAGGACTCCGCAGCAGCATCCTATACGGGCCATGACCGGATAGACAATCTGTAATGAAAGCAGCCGCTGTCGTGACCCCGAAAGAGTGACGGTTTGAGTGTGTGGATTATGCATATGTAGAAATTTTGGCGTACGCTCAGTAGCGAATGTGAAGGATCAGAGACAATCGTTTTACTTCGATTGAACTTCATCTTAACTTTTTGCGGCATATATGCACTTTTAATGAGGTGACGGTGTATGGAAAATGCGGTATGTAAGTTCTATATCACTCAATTCAAGGGAGCGCTCACGCAGTAACACCTCTATTATTAATCTCTCCTGATCCAATAATGTCACGTGTGAGTTGCTTGATAAGCATCGCTCAGCCTAATTTTTCCTAGGTTGTGGCGCTTGATGGTCAAAAAGTGAACTTTCAATTAGATACAGCTCAGCACCAGCCACGACCTGTCTGTACAGTGTTGGTTCGTGTCTGGTTGAAGATTACCTCTTTGAAATTCACACCAGTGGTCATGTAAGGATCAAAATGGCACCCTATTCTGAATTTGAACGCGAGGTATTGTAGAAAAATGTGCCAGAACTTTTCGGGGGCGTTCATATCCGACTTTGCGAACTCACCTCGCTCCGGGGAAAAGAAGTGCACTATCCACTTCAGTCCGCATTAGATTGCTAACTGGCACACAGAGCCATTCACTCCCTCATATGTGGCGTTCTCAGCCTCTCAGCCCTGGCGCTGCCATCAATATCTGTCTTTCAGCTCTCCTGTACTTCTACCATTGTTCATTATCAGTGATAGAGTGTTCTGCAACATACTGTCTCTTTTCTTATTTGCAGGGTCTTATATCTTTGTCAGCGCTGTTGTAAGACCACCTGTAGGCTACACAGATCTCTACGGCGAATTTCTCCTTCGGGATACCAAAATCACCCACTGCGCCAAATTCTGGTACATCATCTATGGGTGGATGGATCATGCGGTGCTCTATGTAAGGCACAGAAATTGTAGTGTTCAATCTTCCCGTGTAAATGGAAAGGAGGGCGAACACAAGTCTTCAAAAGGCTGCTTATGCTGGCCCTTTGTCTTAAGTAACCAAGCTGCGCATGGTTTGGTTTTCAGTCATAGAAGTTAGCGCCTATGCCACCCTTGAATTTTCGAATCTAATGTAAGGAAACCCATTGACCTCACAATTCTAGAGCTATTATTCTTTGGGGAAGTCTTAAGGGCTACACTATGTAAGTCAGAAGCAAACCAGGCAGTCTGGTTACTTTTGGCTCACGCGGTACTTTTTGTCAGCAATTGATGTTACGGCATAAAAGAATCGCGTCAAAATATGCATGATATGCATGACTGTTTAATCCTTGCGCAGTCATGAAGATAAACACTACTCGTTTTTTTTTTCAACTAATGCCTTATGGAAGAAATAAACAACCACTGCGCTTCAAAAGTTAAATAATAAGTTTCTTCCAGGTTTTCGCTCAAGACCGTTACAATGTACATCAGAAAATTTTTCTTTGGAGGCAGAATGCTGAATATGAGCCATCTTGGCGGGAAGGTCGCGTAGCAGTCCCCCACAACAAACAGGTGAGGCACGGCACCGTTTCTGCTTCCATATAGTCCATCTTTTTGTTTGCTGTTGAAGAAAGGCCATTCTGCTTGTTAGGTCTCCCCGCTGGCAGGAAGGAGACCGCGGCTTGAGCAGTTGAAACTAGGCCCTTTTACTTATGAACAGCACTGCTGCTGGATACTTCTCTAAAATAAAATACATGCAGCATCTTGTTCGGAATAATTTTGTTCAGGTTATAATGCGTTTCATGCTCTTGGTTACACTAATATCTCTATATTGTTTCATTTCTTGGTTTTCTGTTTCTTTATTCTTGTAAGAACATTCACTGAGGGCTAAAATCAGCCATTCCTCAAAGTTCTTACTTTGCCTGTGAGCTTACTGCTCAGAGTGAAAGTGCACTTTCATGCAGACATGCTTTGCATGGGGTCTCAGCTCCCAAAGCAACGCATGAGAACGATGGTTTTCTATGGTAGCTATGTTTCACTAATTTCCAAGGTGTAAAATTCAAGGCTGCTGACTCGGCCCGAATAGTCATGACTGCTGTTTTGGGGAGTATTGATGAAGTTACCTTTGTGGATACGCTGCCTAAGAGCGAGGCTATAAATTCGGACGCTTATGTGAAAACCCTGCTAAACAAAAGCGGCGTCCCTAACGACCATTATGTAACAAGAGTGCTAGAAATATTGTTTTGCATATTGTCGACAACTGCCGTCACGCGACCCTGAAAACAGAAGCGATTGCCAAATTTCAGTGGACTACACTGCCCGTCTTCCGTGCAGTCCTGGCCTAGCGCCGTCTCATTTTCATCGTTTGGGCGCTGCATAATGCTCTTCCCGGGTCCTTAATTCAGGGTGACGAGATTTTCATTCCCGCGGCTGAGACACGGCTGCACCAGAAAAAAAATGGTATAAAGCGGGCGTGCACGCCCTTCGTCGTTGGGGCAAAGCGATAGAATATGGCGGAGATTGCATTGAAATGTAACGCAGATGCGGCAGACATGCGGTTCTAAGAACGCGCTCTTGAGTTCTTGAAGGACTCGGGGTTGTGTTCCAGTCTATAAACTTTAAGCTTTAAGTGTGCGCCCTCTGTGCCCTTGTCATAATGGTCGATGGACAATTGAAAAAGTCATTTCGTTGCCGCTCTTTTTTTCTTTTTTGCCAGATTGTGTTTCTCGAACTCCCACTCGCGACCAATGATTTACTTCACTGCCACTTGCCACAGTGGGCAGATTGCTTAAAATCCGGTGGGCAAGTAGCTACCTGCCACGGTAGGCAGGTTGTGACGACGTCACTAGATCATGGGATCGAGGTGGAAGGTCTGGTGGTGGTGGAAAATATTTTTATTAGTTAGGTTCAGGCAGATTATGGTCTTGGAGGGAAGCCCTTAGTTCAGAGCTCCAACGGCCCTCTCGGCCGCCGCAACCCGGGCGACCAGCTGGCGCTGATCAATCTTGTCGGATGACCGGAAGTCACGCTTCTAGCCGACTACATTGGGGACGGGCAGCCATCTGACATGGCAGTGCCAGACAGTGTGGTACAAAGTCGCATGCTCCCCGTATAGATGGCGATTGGCACGATAGCGGGTCTTCTTGGTGAGGTTAGGGTAGGTGCCGGCGTGAAGTTGGCGAAAGGAAACGGACTTCTCGCGGCCTAAGCGAGGGTGAGAAAGGGGTTATTAGCGTCGTTGGGAGGGAAGGCGCTCTAGAATCTCGGAGAAGACTGCGGTGATTTATGGGGTCGAAACGTAGCACCGGCTCATAGGAGGCGCCTGGAGAGGAGTAAGCCCCGTATGAAAGAGCGCGGTAGCCTCCTTTTTTGCTCATAACGCCGCTCTTACGACGATGACACCACCGACGACGCCGGAGTTTCTGTAGGATGAGAGCTAAATTACACACCCGTTAACTTAGAACGGTATTCGTTGTCCCTAGGAGCAGTATCATCGGGTGTATCATGAAATGTAATTTTAGAGCTATGCAAATGTCTTCGTTACTAAGATTGTAATCACTTTATATATTGTGCAGGTACTTGTATCTCACTGCTTAAGAGACTACATTTATCTTATCGCGGTACAGATTGCTTCAACATAGCTTCTCGGGATAAAGGGGAAATTGTACCCCATCTTTTAAGTAATACCGCCAAAAAGGGTGTCTTTAAGGGAAAAAAAATGAATGAAATAAATGAAATTTTAGCCAGAACACAGAAGAGTCTTTCTAATGATAGGAGGAAGACACGGGCTGTTCCGTACCTCCCAGTGTGGGCGTCGATTGGTTGGAAAAATTTGAGATGTTCAACAATCTGTAGCCATTTCCTTTTGAGCTCTCTCGAAGACTTTGCATATTGTAATATCTATGATTTTTAACTAGGCGGCCTGCCTCACCTTGAGCGCGGACCAGCAGGCGCATGGTGCCTCAGAAAAACGCTGCCTATCGTGAAGAGGCTCACACAATTTGCTACAGCGACACCACCGCATGTTCCAATTTTGAGTGGACCTCATTTTAGGCACTATTGGCTGCTTGCGCATGGTTGAAGGGAACGCAGTAATATTTTCTTCCATGGATTTTCAAGAATAACACTCAAATATGCTATATTTCAGTGAAGATCTCAACACGCAGAATTAAAGAGGCCAATTTAGTAAAAAAAAGCACCGCTTTCCCCTGAAATCTCATTCCACCAAGCTCTTTGTGAACTTTGTACGCCCGACGTACAATTTGTGCAGGACAAAACGCCGGAAAAAAACTTTACACTTTGCGTGTTACTGCTCATAACCAGATGAAATGATGCTCACTGAGATAAATCAAATAAATCTTAGTGTGGTCGAGAAGGATTCTGTTAACGTTGTTATATTTGACTTTCGCATTGCAAGCGTGGGGATTACTTGCTGATAGCTGTAGTTGTTCAGTCCGAAAACAAATTTCTCATTTACAAAGAACACACTTTCGCCTCGCAGCTGATAAAAAATTATTGGCCTTGCGGGTAGTTTTCCCGCACCAAAAATACTTATTAATTCCGAAGACTTTGTTTTCGCCTTCAGGTCATATTTCGCGGTGGTGTTAAATGGACTGGAATACCTACCTACATTGCCCTTGACGACATCACCATCTATGAAGAAAACTCGTGCAGGATTTCGCCCCCAGGAAGCGAAGGCACACCACCAGGTGACAAATATGCATTTATGGTTTTGTCTCGCCACAGCAAGTAAGGAAAGGAAAATTTAGTGGTCTGTAAAGTAATCTTATGTTAATCTTAAAAGCTGCTGTTTTTATATATATTATGGGAAGTAGGAATGCGCTATATTGAAACGACTTTTTTGGTATTCCTTGCCTTGCATCAAACACTCAGGGAAGTGATTCAAATGTGTAACAGTTTAGACAAGCGTTATTGTTGGCTCCTTCAAAGTATCCATCTCAAAACTTCTTGGGCGAGAACAGGAGTATTCATAAACATTTTCTTGGAACTCAATAAGTAATTTCAGAATATTTTATGTCACAGTGACCTACTCATCAGTATACATGTACAGGGTGTAACAGACCAACTAAGGGTTGTTGCCTTTTGCATGTCCTTGTCGGCAGTATTTTTGTTCTTATGCAAACGTAATTAATTAGCAGAGACCAATTAGCTAACTTTTTAATTATTGCCTTCAGGAAGAAAGTGTCAATGCCGAAATATAGATCGCATAGAAAAATAGCCGGTTGCCGTGTTTGCATCCAAGCCCAACTGATATAGCTTCTTTTTATTATTTATTTATTTATTTATTTATTCAAGGTACCTACAGCGCCTTGAGAGGCATTATTGTAGGGGGGGGGGTAAGTACATTAACAGTAAAATTCAGTATAGCACAAGAGAACAAAACAGAAAGAAAAGTTACAGAAAAATGTTAAGAACTTCCAAAAATATAAAAGCATTCTGATTGCACCCGACACGCATAACCAACACTCACAACAGCATAATCAGATTATTGCATGGTCAATTGCGGCCTAGAAATTCTCGCTCTCAAACACTTCATTAGGCAGCAGGTTCCAGTCACTTATTGTGTTGAAAAAAAATGAATATTTAAATGTATTAATCCGGCAGTTATACTCTCTAATTTTCATGGTATTGTCCCTTCTACTCGAAACGTAGTGAGGTTGCCTTAAATGTAGGCTTTTATTAATGCCTGTTTTATTATTGTAAATGTCGTACAAAAACTTCATTCTAAAAACTTTTCTCCTGTGGGATAATAACTTCCACCCAAGAGCTTCCCGAAGTTCAGAACTTCTAACCTTAAAATTATAATTCCCAGTTACGAACCTTGCTGCCCGCTTCTGAACTCGTACTAGCTTGTGTTTTAAAATATTTGTGAACGGGTCCCAACATACGCACCCATATTCGAGAATTGGCCTGACATTCTTAACGTACAATGTTTCTTATAGGCGTGGAGTTGTATGTTTAAAGTTTCTTTTAAAAAGGTTGAGAACGCGGGAAGCTTTAGAACTTATCGCGCCGACGTGTGCGGCCCAATCCAACTTCGCTGTAAATTGCCTGTTATTTGCGGTTATTTGCCTTAAAAGAAAGCCCGCGAAATACAAAAAGAACCACGTGATAGGGAAGCAGTTTCAGCGCTGCCAAACGACCATTCAAGCAACGACATTAGTTTATCTTTGCAACGCTGTCCCGAACGGTGTTCGGGGTTTTTTGATGGCTGCGAGATATACGCTAGGAACACTCGCATGGGCGCTAGGGCGACCGCTTCTTTAGCGCGTGACTCTGCAGGTTCGGCGGCACGGCCACATGCCTATCACTCGAGGCGAGGTTCCGCGTGAAAAAGCGCTCCATGCGAGCCGCGCTTCACTTTCTTGAAAGGCAGCGCCCGCTTACTTTCCATGACGCATACGCAGTACATGGCGCATATCTCGCCACCACCTCAAAACGCCGAACGCTGTTCGGCCAGTGTTGCAAACCTAAGCGGATGACGTTGCTTGACCGGTCGCTTGGCAGCGCTGAAACTGCTTCCCTATCACGTGGTGGTTTTTGTATTTCGTGGGCTTTCGTTTAAGGCAAATAAAAGAGGCTGTATCAGTGGTACTTGGTTGCGAATACGGCAAACGGTTATTTTTCTATGGGATATGCGATTCCTGCATTGACACGTTTTTCCTGAAGGCAATAATTAAAAAGTTATCTAATTAGCCTCTGCTAATTAATCACTTTTATATAATGAAAAACTACCCCAGAATAGGACACGCCACTGTGAACAACCCTCAGTTGGTCTCACTGGGCTAGGGAACATCCTCTTCTTTACAAGCTTGGTTACATTTAGCTGGGACCCCTTGTATAGCACTAAAATCGAAATCGCCATGACTTACACAACCACTCTAGGTGTTCTTTATTCGAACAGTGAAGTTACTGTTTAAAGGGGGTCGTCACGAACCACTTAGCACTGGCTCTGAGACCCTGAAGTGAATGGTAACGCAGTCCACAGGCGCAGGGTCACCCAAGCAACATACGCTACTAAACCAATGGAACAGGAAGTTTAGCGAAATCCCAAACGACTCATCACTATTATCAACTGGAGGCAAGCTGAGCGGCGAAACAAGATGACAGAAGGCTGAACCGGCCTACTGCCCGGTTCATTGTCTTCCGAGAACGCAACACGAGAGAGCCCTCAGAGATATCGGCCGGATCGGTAATTAGATAGAATTTCATAGTCCATGAGATGCAGAACATGAGGATGGGCGTGAGTGGATGGTGGTAAAGTGAACCGAAGGTGATGAGCATGCCACTACAATTAAATAAATCGGCTGATGATAAGCAGATGAGGTGTTGTGCAGGAAACGTACAAAGCACCCGGTTGCTAGAAGCCAACATCTAGGCCAAATGGACGCACTCAGTCGCAGGGGTGAGGGTGCGGTCCTAGTATGTGCGGTCTTCGGGTCGTTGCACTTGGTCGTTGAAGTCCGGGCTAGAGCCGGGGCGGGAGAGAGCGGCTGGTCGGATCTGGCAAAGTCGTGCTTGGGCGATGGCAGTAGGTGCGAACCGCCAACACTCCACAGAAAACCTCGCTGGACAACAGGCTCCGAAGCTCATGGGCCGGGGTGATAAAATACCCTACACCTCAACCCAAGTGTTAGTTGGAGGCTCGCAGTAGGAGGCGAGGGCGATAGAGGGACGTTTAGCACCTGCCAAGAGGCGGGGTAGATGTTGCTTTCTACGTTGTAACACAAAAATGCGGTAATGATCGCGTTGCGATGTTGTCCGGACCAGATAGGAAGTGGATGTGGCAAATACTGCTGCAGAACTGTCCAAAGCCATGATATGTTATTCCAGTAGTGACCTTTGCATCGAGGGGGTGGGACGCGAACACAATAGGTGCTCTTTTGTCTGCGCGCCTCCGCACAACGCGCAAACAGCAGCGGGCGTTCTGTGCAAACGCTTCTTTCAGACAGCTATCTACAGAAATCTCACGCGCAGGCGATGGAGCACGGGGTGATCGCAACGTGCAAAGTGGCACATGTTGATGGTGCAGAATGGGACGCTGCCGCCACGCGGGACTCAGGGTGTAGTTTTGAGACGTGGTGCCATGTAGCGAGCCATCCGCGGTCGTAGGACGTCACAGCTTTCGAGAGCGGGACGCCACAACCGTGTACTGTGTGCGGTAGTTGGTATGCAGCTTCATTGCCCTCTATTGCGATGTGTGAGGCGCTCCACTGAAACACAACGTCGCAGCCCCGCGGGTCCAACTCTTGTAACTTCACTGCAGCAATTTGCAGCAATGCATTACCGTCTCGGGTTAGAGGATTGATAAGGGAGCAGTCCTGGAGTCTGAGAGGACGGCGGCTTTTTTGCTTTCTGCATGTTCGAGCAGTAGGGCAGCTGCCAGGCATACTACAGCGAACTCTGCCGTGAGGGATGATGCTGACGTTGCGAGTCTACACTTTCGGTACTCACGAACGGAGCCGTCCGTGAAGACGACGACCTGATAAGTGAAATCTCTGTCGATTTTTGGCGCCGCCTCTAGTGTCAGGCCGCAATGTGGTGTGTTTCGCTTTGAGATCACCCCTAAGAGAGACGTGGTGACGCTAAGCGTACTGTACTGGTGAGGAGGTGGTCAAGGAAGTGGCGCTGGTTGTAGAGGGGCCAAAGAGCTGGCAGAACTTCACCCATCGCCCCATGATAGAGAGGGGTTGGCACGAAGCATGGCAAGCAGCTCCCCGCTGTCGCTAAGCGTGGTTGAGGGCGCTTTGTTGCGCTGGTAGTGATACAGGCCTAGAGCGCGTTTCCGCATAAGGTACTACTATCTAGGAGCTCCGCGGGAGACGGATTAATTTCAGAATGGCATTCCGGTGGACAGCATTCACGCGGCTTCTGTAGGCAGCTCTCATCTTGAAGCTAACATTAAAACAAAGACGAGACGCAGACAACAGAAGAGCAAGAAATTCCTTTTTATTTCTTTTCTCCTGGGAACAAGATGCCGAAGGGAAGCCATAAGTGTCGCACAGGCACTCGCACAAGCACACACAACGCACAGGCACACACAACGCCGAAATCACACACAACATGGTACAGTATTTTTTTAAGTAACGACACATAATATGCTTTCACAGCCTGAGTCGATTTGGCACGTTAAACTCCATAAAACCAACTTAATATGCTCTTGAGAAAAGGTACTTCAGCAGGTTCTCCACTGAGAACACTGACGGCTCGCTGACGAAGGAATAGCCGCGCTTTATACGTTTTGAAGACTTCCCAGCTTACTTACTATCCTTGACTTTAGAGCACAGTTTCGAATCCTGACTTTAGAGAGCATATTCTCAAGTGCCATTTTCAGCGTTTTCTTCGATGCACCTTTTTGGGGATCCTTTTTATTGGCATTAAATAACGTGCGTGAATTTCGTAAGTATTCAGATCACATCCGCTCCAACATAGCTAGGATAGCACCTTTAAACAAAAGCGCCCCGATTGAAAATAACTCCATCACTCAGAGCAGCAGTGAATAAGCACACAACCGGCCTCAGGGCGATGGTTTTAGAGTGAACGCGAGAATTGTTTCAATCAACGTTTAGCAACCTCCTAGCAAGCATATCGTTACCGTTTTATAGCATAACGCAAACATTTTACCAGTTTAAAGTCGATGCGTCAATGCCGCAGCATGTAGATATTTGCAAAAGAAGCTGCCCGAGCTTCAGTTAGGCTATCGCAGGAAGATATAAACAATTGAAGAAATCCTAACTATTACAGCACATTATATAGATTTAAAACATAAGGAAATAGACAGTAAGGGGCTACTAATCGCAAAATCCAGCCATTACACTGCGATGGCGACTCTGTGCCAGAATAGACTTTTCTCAAACACTTTCCTACTAGCGTTCACCTCTGCAACCATCGTCGTCTCTCGTGCTCTAAAGCTTCCGAGGACTGCAAAAGATTTCATTTACTTCGAAGTATATACATTTCTCATATTGTATCAGTAAAGGTCTACATTACCAAACTTAAGAAAGCAGGCTCAAAGTGTAAGTCTTTAATAAGGAGCAGTGAGAAAGGTCTCTAACACGAAAACGGCTCAAATTTATTTATGGTTGTTTTCTTGTATTTTCATGTGACTGCAGGTTTTTACTATAGCAGTTTAGATTTTCTGTTGCATTGTGAGCTCTTGTATTTGTGTGAAGCTTGACGGAAATTATGGCAATTCACTCAGTTGAGCTTTTCCAGTAGCAATTGTCTTCTAATAACTCCGCCAGTTTTGCACATTTCTGTAGTGTTGGGGTAAATCGCTGCTAGTTCTCAGGACTTAGCAAAGTACATCTATTTTTGCGGAAAAATTAGCTCATGCGACCAGCTATACCATTACTACCAGCAATGCAAGATAACTTTCGTTCTACGGCGTGCTTTCATTTAATGAAAACATTAATTTTTCATGCGTCAGTTCACTTTGTCGGCTGAACATCCGCCGCCACTAAATGGCAATAATCAATTGGTAAGGTTCTCGCTCTGTAGTTGAATGAGCTCTTTGATAAAAAACTGCTTTGTCCTACGCAGAGGGGTTACTCACTTGCGATTTCGGCAACGATCGTCTTTGCCACTGGTGTTGCCTCACTGAAACGGGCCAATATTTGTGGGAGTTCATCTGGGCGAACTCTTCGTCACTGGGCCCGCAACAACCTCCCGAAAGGAATCTGAACGGAATGCGCTTGTTCTGGAACGAAAACATTGCTATTGGTAGGTTTCATTTTGGTGAAGGTAAAAAAAACTTATGCTTTAGAATGAAAAGCACAATAATCACCCTTTTGTGCATTACGCTAAGTTGAAAGCTCGAATGTAGTGCTTCTTCGCGGAAACCAAACCTGGACCTAATCTCATTCCGCCAGCAAGATTTTGAAGATCAAATCAAAGAAATTTTATTTGTGAATATTAAGTTGTTTTGTGGCGATATGTAGACTTCCTATTGTAAAGACAGCCTCTAACAAAGAAACTGAAATTTTTTTATTAAATCTTAGATGCATTACAAGTCATGATGCTGCAAAAAAACTACGTTATATTGAGCCTGTTTGAGACTTTGCGCTTCCGCTGCTTTCGTGGTGGTTCCGGAATGGTAGAACAAATATAAATGCATTGGAATGACGGGGCTTCCTAAAAGTGCAGAAGACGACGGCAGAAGATATGACGTGGGAAGGGCCATATCCCACGTCATATCTTCCACCACATTTCCGGCCTTCTCACCATCTCCCTTTGTTCACCTTTTTTTTTCTCCTAATCCCCTACTATCAGTTCTCGGAAACCATGACATTCCTGTTACCCCCTCCGCTCCCACCTTTTGGCTTTCTCTGAACTCGAGCCATTCCCCCCCCCCGCTGCCTTGTCCTTCCTTGGAAATGCCCCCCCTTTCTTTCTCCTTCCAGTGGCAGCCTATTTTGTTTGCCTTGTTCTCATTTCCCTGTGCCACGCTGGCTAATCCTCTTATCTGAGTTTTACAGGTCCACCCAGCGCCTCCCCCCCCCCCCCCCCCCGTCGCAGCCCCTTCAAAGCCTTTGTTCATTACACACCCCCCGGATATAAGTTTTTCCACTATTGCAGCTTAACGAATCAAGATTCACCTCCCTCCCCTTCCTGTCACGCATCTCTTCTCACACCACTTTCCTTCCCCCACCCGGGGCCTTCCTCCTCGGAGCGAAGGCCCTATTTAATCCCTGCAAATGATGAACGCTTTGCCCAGACGAAGACAAATCCCCTTGTCGAAACGTTGGCTCAAGCCACCTGAGGTTTTCCCCTCCCTTGTTTATTCAGCATATATGGGAATTAACCCATTACGCTATCACGTTACCGCGTCATACCTTTAAGGTCGAGCTAAATAGTAGCCTTTAATTTTGCTGTGATATTAGAAATTTTACTATGGTGTTGGAAAGCCAGAACCCGTTGCTCGACACGCAAGTGCTCCGCACGCAAAAAGAGTTCCTGCGGAGCGCTTCGTATCAGTCAAGACATCGTTCTGTCATGTGCCGAGGAAAATGGCCCACTTGAGTAAAAAAATTCGCGGGATTTTTAGCTCCACATTAAGTATAAGACGCGACAGCGTTCGCGGTGGTTTGCTAATTTTTTTTTCATTAGTACCTTTTTCTCCTTTCACACAATCGCTAGATTAAAGTAGGCTTACTAGGCAACGCGATGCACCACAAGACACTCAACGTCCCTGTAAACCTTGTGGAACGAATGTGCTTCAGTGGCTTAGGTGTAGCCCAACTGATTACAGTAATTTTCTTTCCAGCGCAATGAATTTACATTACGTCTTTACATGTCATATGGATACGTGAGTCGTGCTACGTCCTAATAGTCACAATTTAACTCGAGTTTTGAGCCTTTTCATTGCGCAGATCAACGTGTGACATTCCAATCCTGTACTAATACTGAATTAGTGCATTGATTTACTCAATACTCGGTTAGTGACAGCTCACACTGCTTTTCCTCCGAACTCCCTCTCTAACGCAGTCTTGCTAAAACTGATCGGACTGACGAGGCAATGAAACAAGCTTTTTCACCCACAAAGAACTGAACGACTTGGCGGTCTTCCATGTAGCGAATCACCGCCGCTCCCGGTTGCGTCTCATTTAAGTTGGTGAAGAGTGAAAAAATGTTTAGCACTGCTCCTGGACTTCTTGGGGGTGTCAATGGGTTGAGTCCCTAGTCGGGACTCCTGCTGCGGCTGCGGCAGTTTGGACCCACTCTACCGGAGAAAGCTGATTTCCGGGCGCCCAGCTAGACAGCCCTTCCTCCCGCTGTTCCAGCGTAGAATTGTGTACGAGAGGGACTTCAAGGTTGTGTGCTCTGTGTAGCGTGTATGTTGTACGTTCATCCGTCCTGTACTTGCGCTGTTCCCTTTTAAGCACGGGGGTCTGTATGTAGTGGCCTCGTTCTATTTAAGATAAATTTGAGAGGTCTGTGAATAAGCTGCGTGAGCGCTTTTTAAGCACTCTAGTTGGTTGGTTTATGGGGTTTTAACGTTCCAAAACGACTAAGGCTATCAGAGACGCCGTAGTGGAGGGCTCCGGAAATTTCGACCACCTGGGGTTCTTTAACGTGCACTGACATCGCGCAGAACACGGGCCTCTAGAATTTCTCCTCCAAATAAATTCTAGCCGCCGCGGCCGGGATCGAACCCGCGTCTTTTGGGTCAGCAGCCGAGCACCATAACCGCTCAGCCACCGCGGCGGCTGGACGGGTGCAAAGGCGCTTGAGTCGTCTGTGGATGCATAACCTGTATTTGTTAGTTCTTGTTGTTTCGTTAGTAGGGGCTGCATTGCTGGCTGTCTAGCTTGTTGTATCACCTGAACCATTTTAACGTCTTCCTCGCCGCCCTGTTTCGATTTAGGTGTGACTGGTGGTGCAACGGGTGGCTGTATACTTTGATTGGTCACCTCCATTCGCTGGATTGCAGCTTGAATGTTCCGAGCTCTTAGTGCTTGCAATAGCTTTTTAATGCGCTTCTTGAGCTCCGCGTTTTCGAGATCTAGGAACTCTATCATCTCGTCCCAGTCAGTAGTGGTGTTTCATTTGCACGCAGCAGGGGAGGCACCTACTGTTGCGCAGCCCGCTTTGCTGCGCAGCGGCTGGTTCTCCTTAGCTGGCTGCTGCTTGTTGCCCTGGGAGGCAGCAGGACCCGCGTTGTTCTGCTGCCTTGACATGGGTTGTGCTATCGACCTAGACTCCGACTTGGATCAGCAGACTCTGGGGGAGTGCCTTCCTTCCTGTTGAACCAACTTGACTGCTTGATGGCTCCGACAGCGCTGTCCCAGTGGCTCTACCTAGCCTGGCTGTTGATAATGGTCTTGTTAGTTGGCTTCACATTCTTCATGGAAGCCTTGCATTCTGTTTTATTCACTCGTGATGTGTTTCTCTTGGCAAGGGTCGGAACCGCCGCTCACACTCGTGGTTTGTTTTGGGGCATCTTCTCTCAGCACCGCGGGCTGGCTTGGATGTCTGGGTATGGGCGCATATCAAACCGGTGCCCTGTCTCCATGCAGATATAACACATGTTATCATGTTATTTTCCAATATAATAAAGGATATCATGGCCCTCCCTAACAAGTGTGCCTGAGAGCCTCTCGCCCCTTGAGTCTGCAGACGGATGTTTTCCGCAAGTCTGTCCAGAGACGTGCCGGCAGTGGTCCCGTGCACGATATGGCGTGCCACATCGTCCGGCATAGCCACATAGACGTTGACCTCTATGGACAAAGGTGAACGTGTCTATGGACCGAGGTTTCCGTAGGGACAGTTTTGTTACCTGGCAAAGCAAAATCAGCGCATCCAACCTCTATGTACTGACGAGTAATATGCTCGACCTGTTATGTGCATGTGCTATAATATCCTCTAGTTTGCGAAGGTCTGGAAAGTTAACAGCTCCTGCTAGAGGTTATGCTACGCAGACATTTTCAAGCTCCTTTACCTTTAAGCCTTTATTCGGCCTCATGAACACTTTCTGGTGCGTTTTTAGTAAAGGTGGTAGCCGCCGCCATTGTCACCTCGATTTTTCATTTCCTTTCTTCCCTTTTCCGTTATTGAGAATGGTGTTCGACACCAGCTGGGTTCCAGGTACCGGTGTCTTGGTTGCTCGCCTGATTCTTCTGCCTTCTTTCTTGCGGTTCACAGTCTTTTAGTTGATAGACATGCTCAGAGGCAGCCCATGTGCTGCCGCTTCTGCGGCGTTAAGGGTCCAGATTTCTTCAAAATATATCCTCGTTTGGGCTAAAATGTTCGACGCACTCCTGGTGTGGCCTCCAGCACCTGCCATCACTACACAACTTAGGTCTTTCCCCGCCCCGGGTGTCCAGTCTGCAAGAACAGAAATTTTGAGGCCGACATTCACCACCTGCTGTGGGTTTGCCCGGCGTTGAAGCCGACAAGAATTCGGCACCTGGCGGCAGCGGGTCTTTCGCCCGATAATAGTGCTTCGTACACCGTTTGGACACAAGGACCTCATCATCGTTCACTGCTCGATTTCATTAGATCAGCGAACCTTTACTCATTTATTTAGGCATCCTCATTTATCATTACATGCCGTTTTATGCCCTGAGGCATTCAACATCGCATTAAAAAAAAAAAACCTTAGGTCTTCGCCGTCTTCGATCGCACTGTTAGACATAACCAGGTCTATGCATAGCTCCCCCCCCCCCCCCCCCCCCCAGGAAATCAGTATGGGGGAAGCCATCGCCCGTCAGGTCTAGGGCGGCGGCCGCAGCTTGGAAATACCAATGTCCCTTACCTCCAAAAATATTACACTCATGAACCTTAAATTTATATCCATGGCTTCCGAAGGTTAAGCTTTCTCGAGTGGCACCAACTTCGAGATACTGAGGCGATATTATCCGGGGAAAATCAAACTTGGGATCGTAGCCTATACGAACCGTCTCCGCTCAAGGGCTTCCTGGCGAAAAACTTCCAAGGTAGCTCGCAGAAAGCAGCTACAGCTACCTCGATCAGCGTCGAAGCAGTTGCACGACTGCTATCATTCCAGAAAACTCTGGTTCCACCTCTCGTCAGAAACGAGTAGAAAAAGTCGCGGGCCGGTGGATATAATTATGAGCGAATAATTACTGCAAACCTTTCCAGAGTTACCGCTTGTATAAAGCATTGGATCCATGCTTTACAAAGCAAATAAGGGTGAGCAAAAATAGGCATTGATAACTGAAGCACTTACGGTTATGCGTGCTAATAGCTGATTTGTGCTTCCATTCTCAGTGTTTGTTTTGCCCACTTTTGCATTCTTAGTAAAGCATCGGGCCAATTCTTCATTCGAAGGGGTGGTGCCGCAAACCATTCTAATTTTTAGTACCTCATGTAGAAAGCCGACTGCACGCAGCTTTATCACTTTTTTTGCGGACGAAAGGTGCTACTCGTTCAGGAACTGGATACGGAACTGAAAGACTAGCTGAAGTTCCTCTTCCCGGCAGATTTTCAGAACGTCTCGAGCACTTCATTCCTGAAGTTGTCACAGATGCCGGCAGAAGCCACATCCTGACTGGGGGCTTCCAAACCAAATACAAATTCCTAAGCTTCGCAGCGTCATTCCAGGTGTGCAGCCTAGACCCACGGTCATACAATCAATCCGTTCCTCTGCACCTATATTAGGCAGCCCTTGGAAAGAAGGCGGCATGCGAGGCTGAAGGACAGCCACGGGTTATCCAGCTACATCTTCGGGGGTAATGGAGCTCGACCACCCGATAAATCGCCTAAAAATTAGTGTTTAATCTGCTCTTCCAAATATATATTTCTCGTTCAGATGCTCTCCTGTCGCACAAAGGAAAGTTCAGGCTTTGCTAACAGACTGGCAGGCGTAATTCACTTTCCTCACGGACTAAAACACCCCAATGAGTCGTCTATCTGCACTTCCCGCAGTACTAAAAATTCAGGGGGCACTTTGACTGTCTAAAGTGGGTAGAGGCGGAAGCGTTTTCCGCACCACCTTCGCTGTTTCTGTGGCACTGGTGGCGTCACATGTAATTGAGTACTAATTACTAAGTGATGACAAATCACTAATTAATGGTTAATTACTGATTAATGCCTGAATACTAATTAACTGCTACTTAATTACGCTTAAGCTTCGCCTTTAGGAGTGGAACGCGACAGCGCGTTGTAGCGCTGCCAGGGAGTCCACGGAACGCCACCACCCGTTCGGCGCGATGCCTTGCCCATTGAACGCAACGCTTTTTGAGGAAAGGAAATGGCGCAGTAATTCTCTGTCATCTCGGTGGACACCTGAACCGCACCGTAGTGGAAGGGAGGAAGTGGGAGTGAAAGAAGATATATAAAGAGGAGCCGTAATGAAGAAAATGAAAATTGTATTTGAGGATAGGAAATTACGCAGTAACTGTGTCACAAAATTCAGGGGGGGCACTTTTTTGACCTAAAGTGTGGTCACTGATGTGTGGTTAAGATGTTAAGCTTCGCCCCTAAGAGTGGAACGCGACAGCGTCTTGCAACGCTGCCAAGGAGTCCATAGAACGCCATCGCCCATTCGGTTCTACGCCTCGCTCGTCGGTAAATTGGTTTTTGAGGAAAGGAAATGTATCTGTCTCTCATTTGTCGGTGGACACCTAAACCTCGCCGGAAGGGAATGGAGGAGGATGAGAGTGAGTGAAGACACCGTATTCACTAGACGCGCCTTTGTTCATTCCAAACCATCGAGCTGGCAGTCATTCGAGCTTCCGGCCACCGAGCGTGACGGACGCAGGATCATGAGCTCCGGCGGAGCGGCGATAGCGGCACTTGCTGGCCGCGGAAACAGGTTACCTGCCGACGCAGATCAGGAATACGAAATTGTTTTGCCTACCTTGCCTACAGGACGTGTTGTTCTTAACACGGTGTTTCTTCACGGAGACGTGAGAGCGAGGCCCTACAGGGTGGAAGATTTTCGGGACGCCCTGGCCAACGCTGGTGCGCTCCCCGACGTCGTGGCGTTGGGGGCGTATCAGATTAACCACGTGTGGGCGGTGACGATGAGCACCTCAGAAGCTGCGAAGAAACTTGCTGCCTGCAAAGAGCTACAAGTGAAAGGGCGCCGGTGCATTATTTTTGACCCTGAAGATCAGCAGGTAAAGCTGCGCCTGCATTGGATGCTGCACGGTGTGGCGGACGACGACATCCTGACTGCTTTCGCGGCGTTCGGCAACGTGACGGAGGTGACGCGGGAGCGTTGGCGTGTCCAAGGCTTGAAGGAGATAGGCTCGACCACCAGGACCGTGCTACTGAAGCTGAAGCCGGGAATTAAGGTGGATGATTTGCCACACCAGGTCCGAGTAGCCGGTGAGCTGGCCCTCGTTGTTGTCCCTGGGCGACCGATGCAGTGCCTGCGTTGCCACGGCACGGGTCACGTTCGCCGCGACTGCAAGGTGCCCAGGTGTTCCCTGTGCAGGCTCTACGGACACGTGGACGCGGACTGCGTCCGTACCTACGCGTCAGCTACCGGGCTCGGAAAGGCGAACGACACTGCGGAACTCATGGACATCGCCGAGGCGGAGGAAGCAGCCACTGGTACGGACGAGGCGGGCAAGTCGGCTTCCACACTTGCGACGTCAGGGACTCCCAGTGACGACACCAAAGCGGCCGACGAACCAGAGAGCCAACAGCCGACGGGAGGCTCCCTCGGCGTCTCTAACGAGACGCCAGAGAACGGGGCATGCCCATCAGAGCCCGTAGTCGTCGAGGGAAAGGACCTGAACGAGGACCACCACGAGAATACCGGCGCCCGCACAACAAGCGTCACGCCCCCCCTTAACACCCCGGCGAAGCGTTCCCATGACCAGGCCAGCCCTGAAGGGGACAAAGTGGTAGCACCCGGCGTCGAGGAGCCCCCTGCAAAGGCGACTCAAGCCCGGCGTTCGTCGTTACGGCCACGCCCAAACCATGCGGCTGACAAACGGTACTCCTCCGCAGGCAAGGTACTACTCGAGCAGAGTGATGTTCTTGCGCCGGATGATACCGGCGGCAACAGTGGCGTCTAGCGGCGCGCTAGACGTGGAAGGTAAGCACCATGCTGTTGGTTCCTTCCTCTTGCGTAAAAAAGGCTCCCGCCTCCGCCTTTAGAGTCGCTACATTGAATGTTAGGGGCCTGGCGGCAAGCAAAAAACAAGGTCAGGTGTACCGACTTATTACGGAGCGCGAGATAGATGTATTGGCCGTGCAGGAGACGAAAGTGGACGGCAACGAAGGAACCGACAGCATGGTGCGACGTTTCACGACTAGATTTTATGCTGTCGTCAGTCAAGCAGTGGGAACATCGGCTGGCTGTGCGCTTTTTGTAAAGAAGATGCCGGGGCTAGAGGTGCAGGCTTATTTTTCGTGTGGTTATGGCCGGTGTATTGTGCTTGGTTTGTGTCTGAACGGCAATGAGTGGCGCATTGTTACTGTGTAGGCGCCGAATGTGGTTGAGGAAAGGGTTGCCTTTTTCCAAAGCCTCCAAGAACGCCTTTGTACGGAGAGGCGGCTCATTGTATTAGGCGACTTCAACTGTGTTCTTAATGCGCGCGATAGGTCAAGCATCCGGGGGTTTCGAGACAGGAGCACTAAAGTGCTGATGCGAATGATCGAGAACGGAAACCTTGAGGATGTGGCTGAACTTATTGAGGGTGCGCGGACAGTGCAGTTCACTCATTTCCAGGGCTCGAGCCATGCACGGCTGGACCGCATTTACGCATCAGTCAACCTTGCTCCTGTTTGTAACCATTATGAAGTTGTGGGCGTCTCCTTCTCAGACCACTATTTAGTTGAGTGCTGCCTGGGAAGTGTGAACCGAAGCAAGGCTTTTTCGTGGGAAATGTGGAAGCTAAACAACACGCTTCTTCAAGACGAAATCTACTGCAGAGCAGTAAAGGATGAAATAGGAAAAATAAACCCGCGCAAGAACCTGAAGATTTGGCAACAGTGGGAGCTAAGTAAAGAATCTTTAAAAATCAAAGCAATAGAAAGGGCGACATGTATCCGTTATAAGGAAAAACAAGACGAAGCTGAGCTAAGGGCACTGCTTCAAACGCTGATGAAGCAGGAATGCAAAGAGCCTGGTAAATGGATAGAAGATGTCAGGAAAACAAAACAAAAGATAGAGCTTATGGAAGAACGGCGTTATCGCGGAGCACTAGTGAGGGCAAGGGCGGAAGACACAGCTGCTGGCGAAGCGCCATCGAAACGTGCTCTTGGTGTAGAAAAAGCGCGCGCTGAAAGAAATCACATCGATAAAATAGAATTGGGGGGTATCTTATCGGCAGACACTGACCACATCAAAGAAGCCTTTAATGAATACTACCAGAGGCTTTTTTCATCGACTCCTGTAGACGCAATAGCCTTTACGCATCAGTTTCTTGGTGCAATGCCACGGCTTGACGAAGAAAGCAAAAAGAAAATGGAACTAACAATAACTCACAGCGAGGTAGAGCACGCGATAGATCAGTTAAACCTAGGAAAATCACCAGGACCAGATGGATTTAGTGCGGCATTTTATAAAGAATTTAAGCACGAAATTGCCCCAGTGCTGTGTACAATTTTCAATGAAGCCTATAAAATAAACGTATTGCTTCCGTCTTTTGGGATCTGCCATACAGTGCTCATACCTAAAACGGATGATATAGAGAAATTACAATTGGGTACAGCGTATCGACCCATAGCACTCACTAATGTGGACTACAAAATTTTTATGAAGGTGTTGGCGCGTAGACTGCAGACAGTGATATCGGATATTGTTGGACCCCACCAGACATGTGGAATCAAAGGGCGCTCAATTTTTTCCAACATTCACAAAGCGCGCAGTGTGCTTGAAAGCTGTGACGACATCAATGGGCGAGTAGCGTTGCTTCAGATTGATCTTGAAAAGGCATTTGATTGTGTTTCTCATGAAATTTTGTTTACCATTTTAGACCATGTGAACGTCGGTTCAGTTACCCGTAAGGGTGTAGCCCTGGCGTATCGAAACTGCACGACGAGACTGATTGTTAACAAGAGTTTGGGGGCCCCCATTAGCGTGCAGCGTTCGGTGCGTCAGGGCTGCCCCCTCAGCCCTCTCTTGTTTTGTATTTACATCGAAACGCTGTGCATGAAAATCATAGAAAACAATAGTATTAATGGCTTTAGGTTACAAGCAGCTGAAGTTAAGCTGCTGGCCTATGCAGATGACGTTGCAGTATTTACGGTTGATCAGGGGAGCATAAGTGAAGCTGTCGGGTGAGTACGCGCGTTCAGCGAAGTCACAGGTAGCGGGGTTAACTGGTCCAAGTGCCTTGGGCTCTGGCATGGATGGTGGCCATCCCACCCGGACCATTTCGCCAACGTACCGTGGGCGACTACCCCGGGCAAGTATTTGGGCGTTCCGCTCGATGCTTATCGCGATAGCGAGGACTATTGGAAAGAGCAAATTAAAGACGCACGTGACCGAGCTACAGTCTGCAATCTTTTTTTTATTAGCAAACTCTGGTATGTGATGCAGGTTTTGCATTGCTCGCGTGTGAACGTTCAGAAGCTACACAGTATTTTTGCAGTTTTCATATGGGCGTCCGAATGGGAACGTTGTAGCAGAACAAACCTGTTCCGGAGGGTAAAAGACGGGGGGCTAGGGCTAGGGCACTTCTTTTTAAGGCAGCTGGTGAACCGTTTTTTGTTTTTTCGCGACGTCACAGACCCGTTCTTGCGCACCGTGTGCCAAGTGAAGCTGCGGCGATTGCTGCCGGAGTTTGTGGTATCCACAGAAGAGCTCTCTGGTGGAACTTTTGGTTACTACAGAGAGATTGTAGCAAGCGTTCGGTTTCTTTCGGCACGTTTTTCCACTGATTATTTGTGGAAAAGCAAAAGGAAAAAGTTGTACAATGATCTTTCTGATATTGTTTTCCCAGAGCCCATGTACAGGGCCTTGTACAGTGGAGGCCCGGGAGGGGATGTTTTAAAAAGGGTGAAGAAAATGCAGGTGCCACCAGGAGTAAAGACTTTCTTTTTTAAGTTACACACCGGGACGTTACCAGTTAAAAAGTTTCTAGAGGGAAAGGATTTCTTTTTACCGTGGGGATCGAACTGCTTAATTTGTAAACAGCCTGAAACAATAGACCATGTTTTTTTGCATTGCTGGGAAGGGGTTTATTTTTGGGACGTGTTACAAAGGACCATCAAGAAAGAGCTACCACTTGACGCGCACGGAATTCGCTATTTAAGCACTGATAATGAGGATGGGGCACCTTTTGATCTCATAATGCTCTTGGGCCTCCACTGTATATGGCGCTCCAGAATGGCAGGCTACCATTGTGACAAAGACGCACGACCGGCCCGAATTTATTTTCGGGAAAGCATGGACTGGTTTCTTGCAATGCAAAAAGCAGCTGCGGAGCCTCCCGAGTGGCTCTCAAGACTAGAGCCGTTGTGTTTGTTGCGGGAATTTTAAGCTGACGAAGCCAGTCTCGTGCTGGCTGACCACGGCATTGTCGTATGTATATAGCGTTATGTGTATTTTTGTTGTGCAATGTCATGAGCCAAAGACAGGCAATAAAGAAAAAAAAAAGCTGGCATGGCGGAGTGGATAGCATGCTCGTCTCTCACGCCGAAGACCGGGGTTCGATTCCTGAGCTCGACCAATTTCTTAATCGGTTTTATTTATTTATGTGGCCTGACTAGTAAAGCTAATTAGGCTAATTGGGTAATTAAGCAATTAACTAAGCTCAGTCCCACTTACTTGGAGCATCACTATACGATCCCTTCAATTGGTTGCATGGTTACTAGCCAAAGTACAATTGGCCCCGTTTGAAATTCGCGCACTGGGACGTCACGACCGTTTCCTCCAATTGAAAAGCGTGACATTTTCTGTCGACAACTGCTGCTTACAACGATGAGACATTAAAGGCTTCCGCCTTAATATCCAAGTTCGCTATTTAAACTCTACCTTCATGACATGAACGTTAATGAAGTTTTTTGTCATATTCACTTCAAACAATACAACCCAACTTCACAGCCTCTGCCTGGTACTACTTTCGACAAGTACGGGACCCTTGTTATTGCTAGTCTGATGATAAAATCGCTAGCGCATGCACAAGTTTCGGCTGAGGGAAGACACAAATGGCGCATTCGCAAGGTTGACATAAAAGGGACCGACGTTACTTTGAGAAATATAAAACTACAGGATGAATTTTTTGCCCCCTTCATTTGTTTTTTACAGAGAGCTGGATGCAAGGTGTAACATGTTGAGATGTTGAGGACGAAATTCGAGATATGACAACCGGTAGGCACGTTTTTCAGGCTATATATTTACGGCAAAAATTTTGACTACGAGCACATTTACGTTTTTTCGGCTCAATCTGAAAACGCAAAACACAAATAGCTGTTTTAACTACGGCTCAAGTCATTTTTTCTGCAAAGTACATTGAACAAACTTTAAGGAACGAAATTTCTTTTGAAATCGACTCTAAGGTGAACTCGATCGAAACATTGTCTCAGTAAAAATTGATTATCTGGCCATTCCTGGCTAAAGCAAATTTTGTCCAGGAGCAAAATATCCTTTTGGAGCTCAGAAAATTGTTTTTAAAATTTTTTACAACAGTTGATCGAAACTAGTGACGTTCCTATGCCCGGTTGCCACCGTTTTGAAGCGACTGGTGGAACAGCGTGACATCCAAACGCGGCTCCCGACGCATGCATTTCACTTGCAGAGTATTCCGGCAATGGTCACAGTTGTATTTCATTTTATGGTCTTTCGTAGCTCTAAAAGCTCTGTTCTCAATCAAAGAGACCTTTCTGTGATCAGAACGCGATACCCAATCGACAAAGGTCAGCTTCGATTTCTCCTCAGTGCCCTTCATTTTAGCAAGTAACGTACTAACAGCACCCTTGCCGTCGATAAATGTTTACCGGTTTAACCACGCTGAACTCGAAAGAAGAGGCGCACATGAGACAAAAACACAAAGTTTGTATTGTAGATTAGAAGTCGTAAAACTTGAAAACGTTGGCGATGCTGAACCGTAAAATTCTGTTCTCAGTATTTGAAGTCATGTGAGAACATGAGAAACAAGTGAGAAACAAGCATCTTCTACCGGTGATGTACAATCTATTCAGCAAAGAATGGAATACCTTACTTGCATGACATACTAGCGTAACGAGCACTGAGAATATTAGAACAGCGGTTGAATGATATATTTCGTAAGTAATTGCAACGATCAATATCTTATGTGTAAGTTTCAAATGTGGCTGATCGAGCTAGATGCTAATTCAAGGCAGCTAAAAAACATAGCACAACTTTAAGACAGGGACGAAGAAAGAACGGACGCCAGAGCGTTGACTTCAATCTGATAATCGCGCAACCTTGAAGTCAGCGCTGCGGCGGTGCCCGTCTTTTCTTCGTCCCTGTCTTAAAGTTGCGCTGTGTTTTTAAGCATGAAATGCTTTTAGCCCCCGTTGTCGGCAGTGTGGTGACGTCACACCGAGACCGAGAGCCATCATCCGGGCACTGAAATCCACTCATCCGGGCACTAAAATCCACTCATCCGGGCACTGAAATCCAATCATCCGAGCACTAAATTCCAGTCATCCGGGCACTGAATTCCAGTCATCCGGGCTCTGAAACGAGAACATCCGGGCACCGTACGAGACTTAACGAGATTTAACGAGACTCTGTAAGCCCTCCTACGCGACCGGCATGCAAGCGCCGGTTGGTCTCCAAAGGAGTCACAAAAAATAACTGCTGCCAGTGCCTTCAATGTTTATCAAGATATCAGTCGCTTTGCGTTTGATAATGCACGGAATTATAATTTCCGATTTGTAATAACGCGTGCAAAAAGCACATAAATGCCACGATACACTTCGTCGTCATACGTGATCTCTTAGGGGCTTCGCGCATCGAAGCAAAGCCGCACAGGCGCACAGGGGCCCGGGGGAGAAGCGCTGCGTTCAAAGGGCAAGGCATCGCGCCGAACGGGTGGTTTCGTTCCTCCCTTCCATTACGGTGTGGTTCGGGTGTCCACCGAGATGGCAGAGAATTACTGCGCATTTCCTTTCCTCAAAAAACCTTGCGTTCAAATGGCAAGGCATCGCCCTGAACGGGTGGTGGCGTTCCTCCCTTCCTGTACGGTGCGGTTCGGGTGTCCACCGAGATGACATTAGGCCCGTAAACATTTCATGCTTACTCTACTCTCGGTTACGGGAGAGGCAGAGATTTTTGACGAAAGGAAATGGCGCAGTAATTCTCTGTCATCTCGGTGGACACCTGAACCGCACCATAGAGGAAGGGAGGAAGTGGGAGTGAAAGAAGAAAAAGAGGGCCCGTAATGAAGAAAATGAAAATTCTATTTGAGCAAAGGAAATTACGCAGTAACTTTCTCACATATCTCGGTGGACACCCGTCAAAAATCAGGGGGGGGGGGTGGGGGGGGGGGGGCGGGGCACTTTTTTGACCTAAAGTGTGGTCACTGATGTGCGATTAACATGTTAAGCTTCGCCTCTAAGAGTGGAACGCCACAGCGTCTTGCAACGCTTCCAGGGAGTCCATAGAACGCCATTGTCCATTCGGTTCTACGCCTCGCTCGTCGGTAAATTGGTTTTTGAGGAAAGGAAATGTATCTGTCTCTCGTATCTCGGTGGACACCTAAACCTCGCCTGACGGGAAGGGAGGAGGATGGGAGTGAGCGAAGACACCGTATTCACGAGACGCGCATTTGTTCATGCCAAACCTTCGAGCTGGCATGGCGGAGTGGATAGCATGCTCGTCTCGCACGCCGAAGACCGAGGTTCGATTCCCGAGCTCGACGAGTTTCCGACTCGGTTTTATTTATTTATATGGCCTGACTAGAGAGAGAGAAAAAGGAATTTTAATGAGGGAAAGGTGGAGAGGTCGGCCGGTGGTAACATGGCCCTGGCCTGCTACTCCACACAGGGGAAAGGGAAGAGGAGGAAAAGGAAAGTGCGAATGAAGGCTGATGATGGCATAATACAATGAGTTTCTCGGGTGACTATAAACGTTAATTAAGCTAATTGGGTAATTAAGGAATCAACTAAGCTCAGTCACACTTACTTGGAGCATCACTATACGATCCCTTCAATTGGTTGCATGGTTACTAACCAAAGTACAATTGGCCCCGTTTGAAATTCGCGCACTGTGACGTCACGACCATTTCGACCAATTGAAAAGCGTGACATTTCTGTCGACAACTGCTGCTTACAACGATGAGACATTAAAGGGTCAGTCTACTCACTGAGATGAGTGTATAAATAATGACATATTCTGGTAGTTGGCACCCTATAACATCAATAACGAGGGGTCTGCGCCCGGTTTAGGCAGGAATTTATATTTTATTTCGGCGTTAAAAGTCGCGTAAAAAGCATGGTGGCGACCCCAAACGTTCATTTTGTTCAAGAAAGTGGTAGTCTTTTTTTGTTGAAGCATAAGTGAATATACTACGCACCATTTGTATGCCCCAATGTCAGAGAAACGCACGTTTTAAGCATGAAATGCTTTTAGCCCCCGTTGTCGGCAGTGTGGTGACGTCACGCCGAGACCGAGATCCACTCATCCGGGCATTGAAATCCACTCATCCGGGCATTGAAATCCACTCATCCGGGCATTGAAATCCACTCATCCGGGCACTGAATTCCAGTCATCCGGGCACTGAATTCCAGTCATCCGGGCACTGAATTCCAGTCATCCGGGCACTGAAATCCACTCATCCGGGCACTGAAATCCACTCATCCGGGCACTGAATTCCAGTCATCCGGGCTCTGAAACGAGAACATCCGGGCACCGTACGAGACTTGACGAGATTTCACGAGACTCTGTAAGCCCTCCTACGCGACCGGCATGCAAGCGCCGGTTGGTCTCGAAAGGAGTCACAAAAAATAACTGCTGCCAGTGCCTTCTCAATGTTTATCAAGATGTCAGTCGCTGTGCGTTTGATAATGCACGAAATTATAATTGCCGATTTCTAATAACGCGTGCAAAAAGCACATAAATGCCACGTTACACTTCGTTGTCATACGTGATCGGGGGGAGAAGCGCTGCGTTCAAAGTGCAAGGCATCGCGCCGAACGGGTGGTGGCGTTCCTCCCTTCCTTTACGGTGCGGTTCGGGTGTCCACCGAGATGACATTAGGCCCGTAAACATTTCATGCTTACTCTACTCTCGTTTACGGGAGAGGCAGAGCTTTTTGTTCTAGTAAACTGTAGAAGGCGTACCGCTCTCTTTTTTAGCTATCTAATGTTTAAGTGCTGTCTTCGTTGTGCATCGTATTTTTAAGCATGAAATGCTTTTAGCCCCCGTTGTCGGCAGTGTGGTGACGTCACGCCGAGACCGAGAGCCATCATCCGGGCACTGAAATCCACTCATCCGTGCACTGAAATCCACTCAACCGGGCACTGAAATCCACTCATCCGGGCACCGAATTCCAGTCATCCGGGCTCTGAAACGAGAATATCCGCGCACCGTACGAGACTTGACGAGATTTCACGAGACTCTGTAAGCCCTCCTACGCGACCGGCATGCAAGCGCCGGTTGGTCTCCAAAGGAGTCACAAAAAATAACTGCTGCCAGTGCCTTCTCAATGTTTATCAAGATATCAGTCGCTGTGCGTTTGATAATGCACGGAATTATAATTTCCGATTTCTAATAACGCGTGCAAAAAGCACATAAATGCCACGATACACTTCGTTGTCATACGTGAACTCTTAGGGGCTTCGCGCATCGAAGCCAAGCCGCGCAGGCGCACAGGGGCCCGGGGGAGAAGCGCTGTGTTCAAAGGGCAAGGTATCGCGCCGAACGGGTGGTGGCGTTCCTCCCTTCCATTACGGTGTGGTTCGGGTGTCCACCGAGATGGCAGAGAATTACTGCGCCATTTCCTTTCCTCAAAAAACCTTGCGTTCAAATGGCAAGGCATCGCGCTGAACGGGTGGTGGCGTTCCCCCCTTCCTGTACGGTGCGGTTCGGGTGTCCACCGAGATGACATTAGGCCCGTAAACATTTCATTCTTACTCTACTCTCGGTTACGGGAGAGGCAGAGATTTTTATATTCCTTTTTCTACTTGCGCTACTATGTAACAATTCTGGGACCAATATTATTTACATACTTTATTCTTCCTGTTTGCCTTATCGTCTTTGCTTAAATGTTTGCGCTATTTGCGTTCTGTATTTCGTAATATTAGTCAGCTTTTTGTATGACTTGCCTCTTGTTTTGTATTATTTGTTTTCTGCCCTTCTCCTCTACAACATTCCATGCACACGCAAGTTAAAATAAATAAATACAGTTGCAAGCCCTGTCACCAAACCCAGCATTAGAGTGGCAGTGTGGCGTGTAGCCCTCCCTGCTACATTTTCCCTAAATTTTACCTCTTTTCTGTGCGTTTCCCTTGTTTCTTGAGACAGTTGCATCGAAAAGTAAAATTCATTACAATTGCCAATAGTGAGCCACCCGACTTAACAAAATCACCGATTCTGTGAGCACACTTCAGCGTTTTCCTGCTCTTGTGCTCCGACGCGACACGCAGGTTACATGGCCAAAGTCGTCGGGGAAACTCTGAAGAAGCACAATCACACTGTGACGTTGACTTCACCTATCTTAGGAGAGACGAGAGAGCCGGTATGCTTCTCCTTTTGGTTTCATATGTTTGGAGGCCGTGGTGCTGTTCTGCGTCTTACACTGCTGCGATCTCAATTGGAAGCAGACGACTGGGAGACGTCCACACTCTTTCGCCAGAGGGACCGCACGACAGCCGATCGGTGGCACATCGTACGGAGGACTTTGCCGCTCGATGCTGTACACAATAAGGTACAAATTTATTATCATTGTCAGCAAGAAAAAAGCAGAGTACACGGGGCTGAAAGGCAACTGGTCAGGCTAGCAACTGCCGCAGAATGGTCCCTGCTTGAGTAAAATGTGTATATCTAACACGATGCCATTCCTCCTTTTGCGGCCTTGAGAATAGTAATAAATCTACAATGGGAAGTCTTCAATGTGACTGTGGGCCATCAATTAAAAGCATCTTATAGAATCGTTGCAAGTGGCAGATAACACACAGCCACCCGCCGCATAAGTTCACGAGACCCTTAATGAAAGGCTCGACACCTGAACCAATCGAAAACAACGATTTTATATGAATGACCTAGCACTTTAACTTTGTTAGTGCCGTAGCGGTACCGCTTTTGTGTCCACTGTTGACTACTAATCCGAATCTACGGCTAACGGAAATGGGAGGGCGCCTTCGGATGTATCTATGACGAAAAAGACAAATAAATTGAAATCGGAATAGAAAAATATATAACATATTGCTCAGTGTTTTCTAAGTCTTCTCTTCTGCTCCTTCGTTCCTTGCAGGTGTAGAACTTTTTTTACAAGTTTACTGCAATGCTGACTGCACTTTGAAATCATCACGCAGCAGAAAGGCCTACATTTTCACTGCCTGAAGCATTCATGCTATGAGCAGTAAAACAGCAGCTGCTCCTGGTTTTTGAAGGGATCTCTCAGAAATCATTCGAAAACGAACTTACGCATTTGTACACGGTAATTTCAACTGGTATAACTGTATGTCTGTTGACCGCGCACGCAGCGGCAAACGCCGGCTACTTTTCAAAAGTTTACTGCCATTAGAGAGAAGATCTCAACATTGCGTGCCATTGCAAACGTCTCAAAGCCTGTTTACACTTTAAGGTGTTCAGGACTGGATGATACACTTTTTCGAATGGTGCTTGTATGAAATAAAGCGGCAAAGGTGTCTAGAAAAGGTGCTTCTTGATATTTTTATGCGTCTTTCGTGAAATAGCACTTGGTAAATATCTCCTGCCTATAACATGCCGCACCTATATTCAAGGCAATAAGCCCAACTTTATTCTTTAACAGTTGGTTTTCGTGGTGACGAACCCCGGATCACGGCTATTGGGAACAGTAGTTGCCCTCGCATTCATGGAGTTCATGCCTGGCCCATGTACTGGACATCTGCATGGAATGGGTAAGATAATTTGGGTTGGTTTTCTTCTTTTACCAGGATTAGTTGTATGGTCGCTACTGAGGCGGCTACGTCTGTGCCGCCGCCATTTTGTGCCGTAAATGTACACTTGAGTTTCAACAATTGCCCTAATAAGGCCTACCCAGACAGGTCTGACCTTTGGTCCAATGAGGTATATGGTTCGTCCTGACCACATGAGCCTGCTTCCAGATGGACCTCACAGCAGGCGTTCTGAAGACCACTCAGATTCTCAAAAGGCGAGAGGGAAACCAATAAAAGTTAACGCTCTTACTTTCGCAGCCCGTTCTCTTATGAGGACAGCACAACTGTACCTCTTTAGTTTTGTGCTGCTGCATAATTTCAAAACAAACACCAATCATGGTACAAAGGCTCTATCAATGTGGGATTGGTAAGTTAAGGTACTGATGCAAACATTAAGCGCGGCAATAAATAGGGCGCAGGCAAGTGGCAAGTGTTGCTCTTAGTCCACCTTATCGCTCGAATCAGTAGAGTATTTTTGTTAAAATCTTTTACGGTATATTAATGGCAGTGACGATCGCCGGCTCATCCCACATTAGGTGGGCGTTATTGCTGCTCCTCCTGGTGTGTTTAGAAGGACGCAAATGCCGAGAAAAGGGGCGTGCGATGTTTGGTATGCACAATTGTGACTCTAAGTTCTCGGAACTATGACTGGAGTCCGATACGGGGGCGTGTATAAATTACAACAACGGATTTTGTTAGGTAAAACTCATTCAGAATACCTGCATAGCTACGCAATGTTCAGATCGGCGAACTCGGTCCTGGAAGGAATTTTAGCATACCAAGGTGAAGGTGGACGAGTCATCACAAAGCAACGTTGTGGCGAGGACTGGCGGCAGCGGAAGCAGCGGGGGAAGCAGCAGCGACGGCGGCGACGTCAAGTGGCCGAGTCTGCCCTCGGGTCGCCGGACGGAGCCTGATGCTTTTGGGGTGTCAAGCTAGTGACTTTAAACGAAAGACGGCTGTGGCCTCGACAGAGATCTCATGTTCAAGACATCAGGCGAAGGAGTACAAGGTCGTTCATTCACCTGCTGGAAGAAGGCGTGAAATTCCTTTCCCAGGGAAGCGCCGAACAAAAGACTTCCCACAGTGGTAAAATTGACACAACAGTGTTCGATGACAAAGTTTCCCCTTACCACTGACCGGTCCGCGAGAGAGCATCAGCACCGCCCCAAGCGGCGGGCGGTGCCGCCAGTGTCCACAACTACCTGCCTGATTGGACATCGTTCACCAAACTTTTATTGCGAAAGCAATACTACGCCAGGTTTCAGCTCATCGCGTAGCTCACGGTCGGTGGTAGCTACGTTTGACCTTGAACAACGTTGCTTCAGCCGCGCTCTACCAGATAGCAGCACTGGCGGCGCGCCGCGCGGCAGCGGCGCCGAGCAGTTAGCTCTTTTAAAGAAAAAAATGTGTCAAGGCTGGGATTCAAACCAGGGCCTTTGGCATTTGAAGCGGAGACGCTACAACTCCGCCACGAAGGCTTAGGGTTTGAGCATGAATAAAGGCTCATCTAGTGAATGCATGGGTCTCATAAATAGAATGAAAGAAATAAAAATAAAAATAAGAAAAGAAAAAGTAAAAAATAAAATGAAAACAAAAGGGAACAAAAATGCAAAGAAAACAAAGCAAAATATAAAGAATAAAAACCAAGCACCAGCAAACTCTTCCGCATTGCATCGATGGCATTCGAATGATATCGGTAGAGCAATTAGCCTAATTTCTAGTCAGACCACATAAATAAAAAATAACACCGAGTATGAAATTGGTCGAGTTCGGGAATCGAACCAGGGGTCTCCGGAGTGCGAGAGGAGCACGCTAACCACACTTCCACGCCAGCTTTTTTTTCTGTATTGCCTGGCTTTGACACAAAATATTCAACAAAACAAACAATCTGAAAAGCACACTAAACGCTATGTACATACACACGGTACTATTGTGCTCAGCCAACATGAAGGCAGATTAATAGTTTGCAATGAACAAAGGCGCGTCTAATGAACACGGTGTCTTAGCACGCTAACCACACCTCCACGCCAGCTCGATAGTTTGCAATGAACAAATGCGCGTCTAGTGAATACGGTGTCTTCCTTCACTCCCATCGACCCCCCTTCCCGTTACGGCGACGTTCAGGGGTCCACCGAGATATGCGACATATCATATACTTTTTCTTTCCTGAAAAACCAATTTACCGACGAGCAAGGCGTACAGCCGAACGGGCGATGGCGTTCTGTGGACTCCCTGGCAGCGTGGCGGAATGGTCACGTGACCAAATATGGCGCCGCCCATGCTCCCGCGCTGTTAAGCGTCTATAAATTCGCGCCGCTTGCCTTGGCGTGAATTCTATGCAGCGCTCTAAGGAGAAGTGACAGCGACAGGAAGAAGCGAGAACGCCACAACGTGCACAAGAGACACCAGAACAGCGTGAATAACGTCTTGAAAACCGTCGTGCTAAGGATGCAGCTCGGCGACAACATTCTTTCTCCCAGAATGGTTCGACGTCTTCGGTCACCCATGAATCTCAACACCTGACTGCTGAGGAACGCCGCAATGCTACCAGGCAAAGGCAACGCACCGCAAAATCGCCAGAAGAACGCGCACACCATTGCTTGCGCAATTTACCCGGTTTAACCAGAGCTAATCCACTGCCAACTTCTATTCTCCAGCCAGGGATCTGAGGATTACGAACTGTATTTAACGGGCTGTTTGTTACCGAGACACTATTATCATGACTGTAAATAAGCAAAAATAAACAAGCTGTGCAGTTTCCTTCATAACTGAGCCCCACACCGTCCTTCGGAGCTGGCACCTGCGGGGCTGAGCGAGTCAGTCAGCCGAACGGCCCCTCAGCCCCATGAATGGGTAATTACCTAAGTAACAAATTTCAGTTTTCTTGTGCTTTCCTAGCCAAATACGCCATGCTAATTATTATAGCTTGTTCGCGGTTATTCTTGTCTCTTGCGAGCATAACGCCTAGCGAGGCTGTGTTCTTTGAAAATAATAAATGATTCAAGTAGAGCAGCTGTCCGCAATACTTACGCTAAGTGTTTGCTAGGAACAGTTTTAAAGCAGCAGCAATAAGGCTCCCATTTGGCCCAAATATCCTCCGCCGGCGTTGGGAATGAAAAAGCACTTGGTCTACTTCCCACCTAAGTCACATGACGTTTTGACGTCATCGTAACGGGCCCACCGTGACAGGTGATAGTCTGCCCATTGCATTTGGATCAAAGTGCCGCCGTAGCTGTCGTCAGTTAGGTTAATGATTCGGCGCGAGATGTTAGGGAAGAGCAGCCTGGGTCTCACAAGCCGCACCAGTAGCTGTCTTTGAAAAAGCCACCTGCCTGGGCAGTAGCGCATTGCTTAACCGCTGCATTAGTGCGCCAGCAGTTGTATGAGGAGTCTGCGCAATCTATGAATGTAGAGAGTGACCTTCACTCGAAGCTATACGCGAAGATGGCTCCAGGGTGTTGCGGTGACCGATTAACTCTATCCCGTCATGCCCTTATATGTCCCCCGACTTTTATCGCCCAAGCAACTTTATAAGACGTACAGGGGCGTAGAATGTGCTACGGAAGCAAGCATGCAGTAAGGATACTTCTCTTCTGACCCGAAAAACTTCATGGCGGCCAGAAAAAAACCACAATGCAAGCTTTTCCTCTGTGGACAAAAATCACTTTTAAGCGAAATAGCGAAGCGGTGTCCAAACTGACTCATTTCTGCTCCTGAGCTGTACACAGGTTAAGTTTCTCAATAGAGATATACTAATTGTTATATATACTGAATGTATTTCTTAAAATAGCCTAGTCGCATTGGGACGTTAAACCCTATAAACCAAACCAAACCTAAAAATAGTGTGGATTTCAATACGCGTTGAGCATATAGTAAGCATTTTTTTGCGAGTCACCAATCCTAAGGCGAAGGTTCAGAAACGCAATAGATTCTGTAATTCGAGAGTAGGCGGCCGTAAGAAAGTAGATATTCGGCCACATACAAGCTCGCTATGCTTCTTGCGTGAATTGATATTGTAAAAAATAATTTGTTTCTTAATTTGTTTTCCAAAGGATTTTTCTTCTCGGCGAAGTACACCTACACTGCATTCGAAATGAACGTAAAGGCAAGAAAAATGACACAGAAATAAGCGTAATTTCAATTCCAAGTGGTTGCAGCAATCCAGAAATTACACATTTCGGGCAAAATTCTTGGCTTTATATAGACTATGTTCTTGAAAAGTTTGGATCTCTACAACGCTATTGCCATTTGCTCTAGTAAAATAATGTCGAGTATTTATACGCTCGAGATTTGCTACCCTTGACAATAATTTAGGAAGTTTTCGTGATATATCACCTCTCCGCAAATGCTGTTGTCTCGTATATTACTCCAGCTGATCGAAATAGAATCACACTCTCTCTAAGAATGCAACAACTGAAGAACTTGTATGCCTTAGGAATGAGGACGAGAGGTTAGCATGAATTCCAGCCCCTACACTGTGACTCGTAGGGGCTACACTGTGACTTTACTCCTCCTTCCTTTCTTGTTTGATATTTCATTTGTGATTTTAACTTTTTGTATTTCTCACTTTGTACATTTTGCTGCATTTTGTTTCCTTGCATTTTGTGTTTTTCCCACTCCTTCCATAGCGCATATAAATTGCGCTGCAGTATGTATAAATGAATAAATAAATAAATAAATAAATAAATAAATAAATAAATAAATAAATAAATAAATGTGTAAATAAATAAATAAAACAAGTGCTACATATTTTTGTCTCAAACGTATTTTTATCACAGTGAAACAGTGTTTTATGTCGAGTAATTGTACATAAACTTTTAAGCCATGGCACAAAACCTCAAGGCGAAATCACTTCAGAAGTGGGGCAAGGCTGAGCATGCGCCCACGAGGAGGCCTACACCTGTTTGAAGTAGTGATACACTTTCTAAGATGAACATTCATTAGAGCTAAGTGATACTTTATTGAAATAACAGGTTCATAATGGTTTCGATCAAATTTTTTTCATAAACTGTCCTATCGACGAACACACAACACATTCCGCGGGTCACAAGCATATTGCAAACCAGTAAGTCGTAGGACAATGTAAGAAATCAAATAAATCAAGGTCTTCTCCGAGGCATTGTAGAAAATATATTTGACATTTTTCGAAGCGCTAAAACAACAAGGACGCAGAGAGAACAGACAGGGACGAGCGCTGTCCCTGTCTGTTCCCTCTGCGTCCTTGTTGTTTTAGCGCTTCGAAAAATGTCAAATCTGCACCAACTTGCCCGACCCGCTACCCTTCAGAAAATATATGTTTTCGCAAGTTATGGTAATGCTCAATTGCATCTGGAGCATTAGAGGAATGACAGTTCGCTGAGGACACAAGAATGCTCTTTCTCTGAAGCCATGATTTCACGGACGCTTCCTCTCAGTGTAGATGGCAAAAATACTCATGGTGAATAGTAAAAGTAACAGTTTTCCTACATGTTCAATTGTATTAAGTTGCAGCAAGCCGAACTATATTATGCTTTAAATGGTCCGAGCGAAGAACTTAGAAAGAAAATCATTGCAGAATTCTTTCCACGGGAGTGAAAGCTAGTTTTCAGCGTAGCGTAAAAGGAATACGAAAAAAACGTTAACCAATTACACGCCTTCCATAAAACCCGATAAACACGGACAAGAACAGAAGTTTGAATGTGCAATCGTTATGAGGAAAGCATTACTCAGCTATGACTGCAGAAGCGCGCGAACTGTCGCATAGGGAGAGTCTCAAAAGAACATGCATGAAACAGTTTTGACCGCATAAATATAGACTGAACCTGTCCATCAGCGCCAACGTCTCTGAAAAGATAATCGCTCCTATTTCTCTCAAAGGCGAACCTCACAGTGAATTCACATTTAAATATTGAAGCCGGTAAATATGAACCCTGTCGCTGAGAACAATCTACCAAACCTACTGCGTTTGCGCGAGAGGACGGTGCGTATCACTTACCCCAAGACCTCAAAAACAGATGACAAGACTAACTCAAAGATGCAGTTGAAGAGTATGAATGCCGTAGTGCATGCCAGGCTTCACACATCTTTTTTCTTCCACTATAGTGTCGACTAATGGCCACAAGAAAGTACAGTGCGACTTCGAGTTTGACAGCTGTGGCTGGATACCGGCTGGCGGATGGAAGCGGAAGCAAAAGATTCCAGTGGACGACGTCATGGACGTCCACTCTGGACCATTGAATTCAGGTAGGTTGATTCTGCTTCAGTAGATTTGTCGGGGCTTTATAACAATAACTATAACCGTCCTCTATATGAGGCGGTGTAAAACCAACGCCATCGGTAGCTTTTACTGAGCCCCAGAGTACATCGATGCAGAGTACTTCATGTCTAGTCATGGAATAGTTACAGATTCTGCTTCAGTAGATTTGTAGGGGCTTTATAACAATAACTATAACCGTCCTATACATGAGGCGGTGTAAAACCAATGCCATCGGTAACTTTTACTGAGCCCCAGAGTACTTCGATACAGAGTATTTCATGTCTAATCATGGAATAGTTACAGATGAGCGGCGCTACGATAGGCAGCTGAGCTGCTTTCGGATTTGGTGCGACCTTTGATTAGCTTACTTCTTATATATGCAAAAGCCCGTTTCAACGAAGGAGAAATTTATAGGTGGGTGATCATCTACCGAAAGTAAAATAAGGCCATTCGCATGCATATACGGCAATAAAAGCAGTTGCAACCGTCGCGTCAGATTCATATAAGCAGGAGAGCACTCTCTGCAGCGAGCCTGTCTCAACCGATTGAATGATTGAATGGCATGCTTTATTCTTAGAGGAACAATTCAGTTTTATCGTTCATATTTCAGAGCGGAGCTCTTTGGATATTTAAAATTAACTTGAGTTTAGTTACTTGACCTATAGATCAAGTGTTTAAATTTTATTCTGAGTAAACTTGTCGAACGTAGTCAAGAAATTTCGCCAAAGTGGAATCCTAAATGAGAATGGAAACAAAAGGCGAATAAGTGCAAATATTTTATGAGAGCAGCATCCAGTCGAAAGTGAAAAAAATATACCACTCCAAAGTCATATGAACATACGGCTGTGAGAGCCAAGAAGCTGTTTTTCAATGCTTCAAATCATCCTACCTCCGCCGTCATGACTCCCGCTGAGAGTTGCAATTGTTCTGATTGCAAACTATCCCACTGCTGGCGGTGTAAGGACTGCGTGACTTCGAAATCAATAATTATCTTTGTTTTAACGCATGTAGCAAAGTTGAGTGAGTTTGTAGTTGCTGCCTGAAAGCATGGGAGGTGCAGCTGACCTCCTTGAAAATAGTCCCAGCCCATACGAGTATGTAGTAGTAAACCTCAGCTGGAAGCTCGCTTTCGGAAAAGTCCTCACCACTGACCGGGAATATCGGCAGCAAGTCGCCCTTTGAAAGTTAGTTGCTGTGGGGGCGCTCTAAAACGTATGGCGGACTTTGGATTATGCTATAAAGATGAGCCGTACTCGCACGCTACGTTATAAGGCTGGTGGAATAAATCTCCCCATTTCTTTCAATGCAAGTTACATGTAATGGTGATGACTGTCACCGGTGATGACAACATCACTGCGCGCACGCGCATACTGGATTGTCCAGAGCATTCCTATTCACTTGCTTCTGTATATTCAGCCACTGAGTGTGCTGTTACGACAGGTTTGTCGCTGCGCGGTTATGCCCATAATCAAAAATTTCATAATATGTACAAAATCGCTTGAGCCTGAGTGGGCGCGCCTGGAAAAGGGCCTAACGTTGCCTAACGCAGTAGATAGTAAGAAATTATGACCCTCGCGTTGTGAAGAGCGCGAATTCATATCGGCGTACATGCCATCAGGAGTAATTTGCGTCTGGCACATTGAGCCTAACTAATCCACTTTAAGACATTTTGCCAACCCGAGCCGAGGGTTCTTCAACAAGCTTTCGGTTACCATTCAGTTGAAACTGAATGTAAACTTGTGTAAATCATTTCGACAGGGTTGTCTTCGAAGATGTACTCTTTTTATTTGCAGAGTACATTATGGAATCCTTACCTGAAACTTCACCTTCGCCTGGTGCCACGCTAATAAGCCCGCCAAAACTTGGTGGGCTCCAACCACAGTGCCTTGAGTTCTGGTACAGGACTTACCGTACCAGTAATATCGACGCCCACCTGCAGGTGACTTCGACAAGCATGATGGTTTATGTGATTTAATACGACTGCCATTCTTGGACTCCCAAAGTCGTTTCCCCATAACAGTTCAGGAGGTTTCTACGAAGAAACCAAGCCAGAAGGCTGCTCACAATGCTCCTATTGCTACACAATATCTGAAAAAGCGGTTCCGTGGGTGCGCACTGGGTGCGACACAAAAACTTGGGGGCCTCCTTCACCACATTCTCAACGAATACAATTCCCCACCAGTTAGGTTGCCTGCCGCGATGTCTACAATGGGTGACTAATAGTCTTGGGGTTTTCTCGCCATAACTCCACTTGGGGGCCTCCTTCACCACATTCTCAACGAATACAATTCCCCAGCAGTTAGGTTGCCTGCCGCGATGTCTACAATGGGTGACTAATAGTCTTGGGGTTTTCTCGCCATAACTCCGGTTGGAACCGGTCCATGGTAGACATGAGTCTTCAGGTTCTAGAATGTTCGAGTAGCTTCCATCACGGTATGATTTCGGATTATGCTACTCCGGCACTCTGATCCACCTTAATCCGCCCACTAATCAACCTTAACCAATTTTCTTGGGAGTGCTCAATTCCAAATAATGCGGTTTCTTTGATATTTTGGGAGTGGGCCAACTTACAACTTTTTAGGGGTCCTCGGACTTTTATAATCTGCGGTGGCTCAATACTTGTCCACTGATGGTAGCGTGGTGTTCATGACAAGGCCCTCTCAATCGCATTCAAAGTTCCCGGGGAGTGCTGTGCTCATACTGGCGCAGTGGGCAGCAGTTAAGCGACGCGGCACTGGTCCTGCGGATGGCGGTTTCAAACACTGTCACCGGTACGCAGATTTCTCTTCCCGAGTTCCTCTTCCCTAGTCCTGCCCATAAAGTTTGCCATCAGCTTACGCATCAAGTGCGCTGCATTTTGAATAATCATGTCGGTCTACGCAAGGGTCGAGTCAGAAACTCAGTTCACGCATTAGCCCTAAGCAACCTCTACATACAATGCCATATCTTACTCTAACCTGTCATCAAAGATCTCAGACTCCGGTTGCGCTTCGGACATTGTAAATGACCGCGCTTAACTTTCCCATTCACACGTCGACTGAGCGCCTGTAGTCTACAGGACGGCTCCTGCGCCTGGGAGGCCTCATACAACGACATCGTGACTGGCGAGTCTTTCTAGCATACAACAGAGAGACTATACTAGACCAAGTCGCTCTGAAACCGTTTCACTGCCCTATCTTTTACTCCTCTTTCTCCGCTTCCATATATCCTCCGAATCGACCCCATTCAATAAAACGCTGCAGCCGATACCCACCCAGGCCGACGGTCCTCTCGCGTTACCAATCAAACCATCCTATTGATTCCACGATCGTATACGCAGACGCATCATGAACACACACTGGAGCAGGTGCTTATGGAAAAATAAATTATTTAAAAAAGATTCGAATGAGATTGTTAAAGAATACATATAGCATTGCAATGCTTTCTCATTAAAAGCTTAAATGTTTCTTAAATATTGTGCTTTCGCAATACTCGCACGTAAGTTCCTTCAGTGGCCCTGGCAATTGCTTGCGATGTTAATCAAAACAGTAAAATAACTCACGATCATTACACAGCGCACTGCAGAAGCGGTTCGTTTCTTTCACACATGCCCGCAGCTGACGATTATTTATGGAACTTAAATCGACTCTTCTGAGCCCTATATTGTCATTGCACTCATGAAGGAAGCACAATTTCTCTAAAGTTTACATTTTGGAACCATGCAGCTATTGCATGTTTATGAAGCTACTCTAGGAAATGTGATTTTACTCGTGTAGAAACAGAAGGCGTTGCCTTGTAAGCTTTTATCCCGCAGAAGCTATGGTGCAATCAGCATCAACATGGTATTGAAGACAAAGACCAGCGGTAGGTGGCAACGTTCATATGAGGATGAGACTGACTTAAAGATACTTTGTGCATCTCTTGAGCGCTGTATTTTCAGTGCAGCTTTCTATCCACATATCTTGGTCTCACCGCAGGTGGAGCTGTGGGTTGAGGGCGCAAACGAGATAGTCTGGAGGGGAACCCCGCTCGTTGGTGGTGACTTGACCCTTGGACGAGTGCAGATCACGCAACAGAAATATTTCCAGGTAAAACGCACTGTTTCATAAACATAGACACCATCTTGTGCAAAGTTTTGTGCCCTCAATCCCCTAAATGTCGATTACACCTCCGCTTGGGGCCCATCTCAAAGGCAAGTCGACCACTTCTTTAGCAGCGTTCAGCCTGTAGCCTTTTCGCCCTCTCAGTATTGATAGAAAGAAAACAACTGACTACGAGTAAGCCAAAACATTCTTCCATGTTTCTGTCAATAAACAAAAAACTATGCGTCACAATACGGAAACCCTAGTAGTCGACCACTGAGGATGGCGTTCGCGGCCTTCATTTCAAATTCAAATTGAAATTAAAATTGAGTTTATTCCCGTTCAAAACAACGAAGGGGGCTCGAACAAAAGTGAAGCAAGTCCACTTGATGACGTTCGAGCCCCATTTTCATGGCATTCCGTGACGACCAAATTCTAGTTAAACTATAGATACATTTACAGATTGTAGAACAGAACAAAAAATGTTAATTATGCACAGAAAATCTAACAAAATAATTTACACTATGCCGTTATGCAATTCCAAGTGCAATGTTAATAGAAATAAGTACGTATAGAAATAATATCGGTGGACCAAAGCAAAAGAAGTATTAATTATACAAAGCAAGCCCGACAAAACAATTCACACAGTGAAATTATACAATTGTTGGTTGGATATGTTGGGAGTGCAAGTTGGGAGTGAAAGCATTTATTTCACCGCAACAAAAGCATAAACATCAGGCAGTGAGAATGATCACATTACGTAAATGTAAACAGTAGTGCTTGTGAAGGTGTTAGTATATTCAGTGACTTGATTCTAGCTCTTCAAGGGAAGCCTTTTACCTTGGAAATGTTAGCGCGGTTTATAGCAGTTTGAGCTGTGAAGTTTGTTTAATAATTTGGGAATGGCGTAACATTTGTTAACGTCGGGAAATATGAATTTCCCAAAGCTGTGAAAATCGCAAGCCACGGCAACCTGATGACATGCTTATTTGTGCTATTGCACTAAGTTCTTGTTGGTTACTGCGGAGTTGTTCGTAATTTTTTGCCAATATCTGTGAGTATAAGCAATGGACACTTGTTATTCGAAGCTGAGTAAAACATTCTTCCGTATGTGCTTGGGGGTCAGACCCTAAAATATGACGGACTTTCTTGTAATATATGTATACGATTTATATTAGTTGTGGTTGTTGTCTCCCATGCAAGAAAGCAATAGTTTACATGAGCACATAGTAATGCACTGTATATATGTAGTTATGGCTTGAGGTAAGAACGATTGAAATTTTGCGAAAATTCCAACTGATTTATATATCTTTGTTAAAACATAATTGATGTGGTTGTCCCATGACATGTTTTTTGTGTAGATGTACCCCTGATGTTTTAATTGTGTTTACTACTTGTATTGCCTCTGATCCTAAGGTAATACCCAAGGTGTGCTGTATCTGGGACTGCCTGGGAGAAAAAAATGAAGGCTTTTGTTTTCTTAGCGTTAACTTCAAGGGAGTTCGCAGTGCTTCATTTATGAAGATTTTGCAGCGCGTCGTTTATTTCAGCCTCCAGCACTGGAAAGTTACATTTTAGAAATAATATGGTGGTGTCATCTGCCTATGATACCAAATGAGCAAGTGGGCTAATTCTAATGATGTCATTCACGTAAACGTTGAACAAGAGAGGCCAAAGAATGCTTCCCTGGGGTACGCCAGTTTTATTTTAACTGCGCGATGACAGGCGGTCAATTATTGAAGCTCTTTGCATTCGATGTTTAAAGTATGATGTTTTAAGTGATAGAACTGTTTCTGTTATTCCATATATTTCAAGTTTTTTTAACAATGTTTGGTGTTTATACGATGAAAAGCTTTTGAGTAATCTATGTATTTACCAACTATAGTTTCTTTTTCTTCAAATGCTTTTAATATTAATTCTTTCTGCTTTAGTAGAGCTAACTGTGTTGATTTCTATTTACGAAAGTCAAATTCTGTAGCTGCTAATATGTTGTGCTTTCCGACAAATTTGGTGATGCGAGTGTGAATTATTTTTTCTAATCCTTTTGAGAAAATCGTTAGCAGCGAGATCTGGAAGTAGTTAGACAAACTGTTGCGATCTCCACCTTTGAAAACTGTTACTACTTTAGAAATTCGCATCTTAGCTGCGAAAACGCTTGTGGTGAGGGCTTGATGGAATATATATATAGGTAAGATGTGGAGCTAGCAGGTCCAGTGCGGACTTATAGGCCATATTTGATAATTATGAATATCACATGCAGAACTGTTACCTAGGGACATAAATGCTTCAAATACTGCACTCTCATATACAGGACAAAGAAAGACAGTGTTTGGATTCTTAGTCATATTTCTCACTGCTTCCGCACAGTGACCACTGGTAACCCGATTTACAAAATGATTGTTAAATTCTTCAGCTAGTTGTTTCCCATCAATAACTTCCCCATTTAAGATTACTTCAAGGGGATCCTGATTAGAAGATTTTCGATTTAGCTGTTCGTTTAACCTCTTTCACATGATTTCTGATTTCATGTTATGACCTGCTTCAAAAAAGTCATATAGGTACTACTGTTTTTGACTCTGCTGTATGGGATTTGTTTTTTTTTCTATATATCTTTATTATTGTCCAATTCTCAGTTTCTCGTGTCGCTAAGAATTTTTTGAAGAACTTTTCTTTCTTTTTCATCAGTTTTAAACACTCCGTAGTAATCTATGACTCACGTCTTTTTTTGTGCGCTTCTTACGGTAACAAGATGGAATGATTGCGAATATGCTTCTAATATGATACTCAGAAAGTTATTATAGGCATCATCTGGTGATGACGAACGGTAGACTTGACTCCACTTTCCTTGTGCCAGTTTAAAACAAAAAGCCGTGATTGTTTCTTCATTAACGTTTTCATTTTTTCTCACCGTAAAGGTTATGGTAAGGGTACGTTTGGGCGCCGTTTTGTTAAGCAAGAATATCGGCAAGGCTCACTGATACTGCAAGAAAGTGCTTCTCCTAAAACATTATCTTCAGGCAAATTTGTTATAAATAAATCTGTTATTGTGCAAGAATTGATTGTTACCCTTGTGGGCATGTGAATCATGTTACTGAAGCCATGAGAGGCGAGTGCTGTTCGAAATAAGTGTTACGAGGTAGACGAGTTGAGAGAGTCTATGTTTGAATCTGACCCTAGGATTAATGTGTAGTTATTTTATTAGTTAATTCGAACAAGGCTTGAGGGTGACCTATAAAATCCCCCACACGCCCATGTGGCGGCCTGTACACTATAGCAAAAATACAGGGCTCATTAACTACAGCTAAAAATTCAATGCAATCATTAATCACTGTCAACTGCTTAAGTTGGTCAAACTGAATATATTTTATGATGTTCAGTTGCATTCCTCCACCCCGTGACATTGAGCGCTTGAATACAAACGTCTGATAATTTTTGTATGATATGGCGTGGCAGTCTGCAGAAGACCACGTTTCTGTTAAATAAATAAATAATAAAATAATAAAAACTTTCCTCAGCATAATAACATCGAAAGTAAACGTAAATTGAGCAAGAAATCAAGTCAGGACATCTTTGTTGCGGCTTGATCTTATATTCAAGTAAAAGCACTTGATACCCTTAATATTTCTAGTTTTGATAAGATCTCCAACCTTAGCATGCTGTGAAGCCATTTCAAACGATGAAGTAGAAAAGCAGGCAGTACTTTCCGTACTTTCCGGCAGTACTATTGAATCTTATCAATGTCGTTTTCACACACGAAGGACTTCTGATGTTTCATGTTTCCGCGCAAACACTTTTCCATCACGAACCCAACCAAATTTCCAATCGTATTTCTTTTTCTGTTTTTTGCCAAGCTATGGAGATTCTTCATGGTAGGGCAGAGGTGCTCATTAATATACAGTTTCAGAGTCATAAATATCCTAGGTTTTTGTTCGTTAGGTTAGTCGTTTTGGCTTCTGCGAGTGCAATGTGTTGCTTAGTGCGAGGCTTAAATTCAATGACTGTACTCTCTTTTTTGCTGTTGTCACGAGTGGGGACATGGTGATATCTTTAAATATCATTCTAACTGATATTTTCAATGATGGCATCTTCAATTTTGGAAAGGATTGATGGTGTGCTTTCGTCTGCTTGCTGCACTACTCCTTGAATTTCTATGTTTGTGCTGCTTGAGTATTGTTCCATTAACACTGCGCGTTTTTCAATTTCCTCATTTCTTCTTTCTATATTCGCACATCTTTCCTCAGAATTGGCATTTTCAGTGCTCAGATTCGCGTTTTTCACTTCTTTTGGAAGTTGCTGTTTTAGCGCTTCAATTTCAGCACGGGCAAAATCTAGGCTGTCGGTCAATCTTTTTTGCTCATTCCGAAGCTCTCAGATATCACTTTGTACGTCCCTTTCGAGTGTAAAGCGGGCAGTTTTTATTTCCTGCTGAAACTTTTGCTTTAACTGAGAGAACTCTTGCTTTGGCTCTTCTTTTATCTTGGCTAGTTCCTTTGCCATCGGGACTAGGCTCGCTACAGCAGATAAGAATACACACACGCACAGCGATACACACAGCTGTTATCAAATTGTCAATGTCGACGATCAGAAGGGCAATAAGGTTTAGAAAGAAAGTCGTTACACTAACCTGCAAAACGCAAGTAGTATATTTACACTCTGTTCTTCTACGTCGTCGCCAGTGCCAAGTGAGGGCCTCTGGCAGTAGGTGGCGGGTTATGTAGCTTCAGCCTTGTGACGTCAGTGCTGAATTCTTTGCCTTTCCGCTGGTAGCGTTGGTACACGCCTCCCGGTTTTTGATGGCGTCTTTACGTCGCTTGTTTTGTCACGTGCAGGGTTTTCGTCTAGCGCAAGATTAAGTTCGTGCAATCGTGAAGGCCTGATTAAGTTGGATATTCTTCGAAGCGTAATCCACCAATGCCCTAGTTAGGTGCTGTTAGATTGCTAGAACTCCCATTCCATACCGGACAGCCGGCCCAAAAATCGGTTTCTAAGAAGGCAAGGACACTTTGAAAGCCTCACATTTCGGCGAACGCCACAAGGGCACCGCGAAGAAGTGTGGGTGAAAGAAGGAAGTGAGGAAGAGGCTCCATTGCAGAAAGTTACCCAATAATTTCTACCACTAGGGGATCATTACGGTGCATTTACAATGCACTGCACACCGGAGCCTTGTGCATTTAGCTTCAATCGAAACTTGGTTGCCGCGGCCGGGATTGCACTCATGTCTTCAACCCCACCAGAAGAACGATCTGACCTCCGAGTACCCTGCCTAGGGCTGTTCTTGCAAGGAGCCCAGGTCGTAAGTATTGATGTGAATCCCTCCACAACAATGCGCATTCCTGTCTTTGCTTCACTTCGCACACTCCTTCCTTCTTTTCACTAAGGGCGGGGCTCAGTTCTCCAATGAGAGTACGACAAAAAGCTGCGTATTTTGTCCTTTAAAGCGTTGCAGTTGGCAAGTGCTTTAGCTTGGAAGGGGTGTAGGCGTGCCTTATTAATACCAGGTTTTTTTTTTTCCTGGAACAGCTAACGTAAATGTTTTTCTCGGCAGTAATCTTCAGGGAAAACAGCAGCAAAGAAAGACTGAATCCCAGGAAATTACGTAGCGAAATTGAGAGATGCCAACACCTGGAGAAAAACCAACCCCTTTTTCACATTATCAATTCAATGTGTATTTTGTCGTTAAAAGTGGCATTCAGCATTTACACTGTTATTTCAAATATTTATCATGCATTTTACATCTATATTAATGCTATCCTCAAGCCTGTAGATATGTAAACCATTTTCGTTTTGATGCAATTGTTGTGCGTCGTTAGGCATTGATTGACGAGTAAGCTATTTTGCAATGTAATCCACTGGAAATGCACGAGGACCTATAGAATACAAAAATTTATGTGCCCTCTGACGGGAGAACTTTCGCATCTGTGAAACTTAATCACTGTGGGCGGTTGGAATACTTGCTACAGTTTACATAAAGATTACAAATATTCTGGTGACACTCTGGACATGAAAGCACTTATTGCTGGTTCAGTGGAAAGCGTTCAAACGCCGCTTGCCTCCCGGATACTAAGAAGAGCATAACAGCGGAAGAAGGCATCACCACCTCGCACGCCATAAATAATGTTAGCTTTATTAACAACCCCCTCATGTCTTTTATGTAGTTTAATCAGCTGAGTTTTGTGACTACTGATTCCGCCTGCTCACAAAAAACGCGGGTGTAGGTTCCGATGTGATGTTGCATACTTTTCCAGATTTGTTCGTTTTATTTTTATAGAGCTCCTGACAACACCTTACTAAAAAGAGTGTAAATAATGGTCAGTGAAGCTAGTTCTGTTTAGAGCTGTTATCAGTTGTGTGCGCTCCCTAAGTTTCAAATAAAAATTTGTGCTAGGCCCTCCTTTTTCTCCAAATGGGGTGCACGGGAAAAGTGTCATTCAGTCGGAAAATACCAGCAAACCCTGTAAATTTTTTATTTGATGCAGTGAAATCACTCAGATTTCAAAGTGTGTAACATAACATACAACTAATATGAAGACGTGGCACGCCGGCACTACTACCATTCTGCAAGAAACGTTCCGACCATTACGTGCCGAAGGTTGCAGCCATGCTTGTTGAATCTGAAGGAATTTGAAACAATGATGACGATAAGGACTAATTTGCCCAAAAAGAACTAATTCGCCGCCAGGAGAAGTACTGGAGCAAGAAAGAGGGTGTTTACAGTGGCAGCTGCACACGCGTATTCCTCGACAACCCACATGCTCCTCGGCTGCCCAACCACGGCACCACCCCTGTCACTACCTTTGTCATCTTTGGGTGGTGCGCCAGCTCACCATTGATCACGTGACTACTCTCGGCATTCGTTCACAATTTCTTCACTGAACGGGATTCACGGTACTCCTCGAAACAACTGTCAGACACTGCACGAAGACTACATGAGAGACAAAATTCAAGGGGGCACTTTGTTGACCTAAAGTGTGGTGAGGCGAAAGCCTTAAGCGTGGTGTTGCTGCTTGTGTCAGTGATGTGTGGTGAAGATGTTAAGCTTCGCCTCTAAGAGGCGGTTGCAGCCTTCGGGCTACGGCCGCTTATCTGTTTTTTCAGCCAACATCCGCTTCGGCGGACGCGGTTGTTGCGACGCGCGTCTTTACTCTTTGTTTTTCTTTTTCTTCTTATCTTTCAACTCTCTTCTATCTGCACGTGGCAGCGGTGGTGGCTCGGCTTGAGCCAGTCCGGCAGGCAGGCTCCGTGCACTTTCCTTTTCGTCCTTCTCTCAGTCGAAACCAACCAACCAACCCGCCTCTAAGAGCGGAACGCGACAGCGTCTTGCAACGCTGCCAGGGAGTCCATAGAACGCCATCGCCCATTCGGTTCTACGCCTTCCTCGTCGGTAAATTGGTTTTTGAGGAAAGGAAATGTATCTGTCTCGCATATCTCGGTAGACACTTAAACCTCGCCGTAACGGGAATGGAGGAAGATGGGAGTGAACGAAGACATTGCATTCACTAGACGCGCCTTTGTTCATTTCAAACCATCGAGCTGGCATGTCGGAGTGGTAGCGTGCTCGTCTCGCACTCCGGAGACCGGGGTTCGATTCCTGAGTTCGGCCAATTTCCTTATCTGTTTTCTTTATTTATCTGGTCTGACTAGAAAGGTTAATTAGGGTAATTGGTTAAGTAAGCAATTAACTGAACTCAGTCCCACTTGGAGCATCACTATACGGTCGCTGTACTTGGTTGCATGGTTCGTAGCCAAAGTACAATTAGCCCCGTTTGAAATTCGCGCACTGTGACATCACGACCGTTCCGGCCAATTGAAAAGCGTGACATTTCCGTCGACAACTGCTGCTTACAACGGTGAGGCATTAAAGGCTTCCGCCTTAAAAGTGGCGAGTTAGATGCAGGAAGCAGTCACTGTGAACACTGCCTGCACATGTCCGCATGTGTACGCCTACAGAATTCATACACAAAAATTCACAGCGCTTAGTCCATGCTGAAAAATGATGCTGAAATGCGGGAAACTCAATGATAGTATTGTGGCCTGTCGGCGGCGCTGGTACGAAGTGTGCGTATGATTAATAAAAGAAGTTTTAAGGAATTGCACAGTCGGATATATACCGCGCGCACACATGCATGTATATATGTAAATGCTCTCTATTCGTAAGAAGATCTTGCGCGAAGGCCGGGTAAAGCAGGCTGAGACAGGTCCGGTCCCAAAACAAACATCTGGCGCTCTTGTCTCGCGGCGTGTGTCATCGCCGCTGCAGCTGCCAATCATCATCCTCTCTACAATTGGCTCCGGAGGGAAAAAGTGTCATCCTGGCGACTTAGGGCGACAACAAGACGTAGGGGTCGTAGTGCGGTTTCAGACGAGTGCGCAGTCTCGCGACCACGTGACCTGAGATCGGGCGAGGGCGTAACGGTCTCGGCGGTTAAATTACTGGAGAAGTGCGCTAAAGGACGCGCTAGGGTCCGCGGTACCTGGGAAGGAACTTAGTAGAGAGACCTGGTGAAGCAGAAGGCACACGGAGCAAAAACAAGAAATTGTGGAAGAAAACTGTCTGTGCCATGTGAGTAGTCGAAACGGCATTTGTGGCGCCGTAGTGCGGCGATGATTAATGTTGCGCTGCTGTAGAAGGGACGAAATGACATTAGATAGAAGCACTCGCCCGTTGTCGCTCGGCTATTCACGCAGAGCACCGTGGTGAAGTATGAACTGATGCAAGAGGAAAGCTTCAACATGCTGCGCCCTAGCAGCAGGGAGCGCGGCAGTTTCGGCGTACCGGGTCAAGTGGTCTGCAATTACGATGACCCAGCGGTTTCCAGCAGCAGTGTAGGCAAGCGGTCTGTACAGGTCAATGCCAACTTCGTCGAACGGCCTAGTAGGGCAAGGCAAAGGCTGCAAGAAGCCGGTCGAATGGTGGTGGCCAGGTTTGCAGCCTTGACAATCGTAGCAGGAGCGGACGAACTTGCGTACATAAGAGTACATACCGTGCCAGTAATACCGGAGGTGCGGCCAGGTGTAGGTGTTGAATGTACCGGCGTCCATTTCCGAGCGTAAAGGCGCGAGAATCACAAGGAGCCATTTCCGGCCGTCACCGAGGTAATTTCGGCGGTACAAGAGTCCATCACGAATTGTGAAGTGGGCACCCGGACGGCGGACTGCACGCGCGACTGAAACGACCGATGAGTTGTAAAGTTATGTAAAGTTATCACATGTAAAGTTATCTAGGTATTGTTGGACTGCTCGGTGGCCGTATCGTGCAACCGCAAGGGGGCGCAATAGACAGAGGAAGTGTAAGCACATTCAGACGCCAGAGATGAGCGAGACATTGCGCCTGTGTGGTGATGCTTCCTGCCAGAGCGATAGACGACAAGAACATCGTAATCATGAAGGCTTAAGGCCCAGCGGGTGAGGCCTTGGTCCTTGAGGGAGGACAACCAACAGAGGGAATGGTGGTCCGTAATGACCGCGAATGGTCGGCCGTCCACGTAAGGCCGAAATTTCCTCATCACCCATGACGATGGCTAAGCACACTCTCAGTAACTGAGCACTGTACTCAGACTTCGTCAGGGTGGGGCTCGCGTAGGCAACAACATACTCGACAAACTCGAATTGGAATTGCTCAAGAACAGCACCAATACCAGCGCCACTGGCATCTGTGTGGAGTTCAGTTAAAGCAGCGGGGTCAAAGTGGCGCAATATGAGTGTGGAGGTAAGCATCGTCACAGACGATGCTCACGACGACGCTTCGTCACAGACAGGACTCCAGCTTGAAAGGTCGTTGCTCCCGCTAAGGGTAGTCATATGTGCGATGATAGAAGAGATATTGCGGAAAAAGAAGGACGGCAGATTGGGCGAGTTGGTGTTCCACGGTGACAAGAAGATTCAAACAGCGCTAGACAACTGGACCAGAAAGAGGGGGAGATAAACACGGCGCTGTGTTTGTGCCAGCGGCGCTGCAGCCATAGGCCGTCGGCGTTCATTGCATCCATTGGCGTTGGAGTTGACAATGTTTTACAGCCCGATCATTTTAAGAAAATGAAGTGCGCATAAAAGGTTACCTGGGTCAGCGGACGTCTGAATCGCGCTTATAGGTACGTGGGGTGATGAGAGAGAGATGTGGGCTACATGGGTTAGCGATGACAACGGTGAGCGAACTCTCGCTATCAACCATTAACTGCCATCTGCCAGGGTAGCAGAGTGGGTGTGGACTTTAATGTACATATGAAGCCAAACAAGAATTTCTTGCCACTTATGCGGGGGAACATCTCGTTCCTCTGCCGCCGCGGTGGCTCAGCGGTTACGGTGCTCGGCTGCTGACCCAAAATACGCGGGTTCGATCCCGGCCGCGGCGGCTAGAATTTCTTTGGAGGAGAAATTCTAGAGGCCCGTGTACTGTGCGATGTCAGTGCACGTTAAAGATCCCCAGGTGGTCGAAATTTCCGGAGCCCTTCACTACGGCGTCTCTCATAGCCTTAGTCGCTTTGGGACGTTAAACCCCATAAACCAAACCAAACCAAACCATCTCGTTCCTCTCGCTCGTAACGCCTCCCACAGCTGTGAGTACCTCTCGAAATACTTGCACCGCCCTCGTTTTTCAGAACCAGGCATTGGTGCAGCAAGAAGAGCCTATATAATCATCTATTACTTCGACCACAAAGCTTCCTTCATGACGAACAAGAACTGTTAGTGAAGTGTTTCTCGAAGAAGAAAAATGTGTGAAAAGTAACAAGTTGTCTCTAATTGCAGTTAAATTTCTTGCTCGAATTCTTTGCCTCAATCTATCGCAAAGCTGAAACAGCTGATCGGCTGCGCTCTAATTTCGCATTAGCAATTAACGTAATCGTTGAGAATTTTTATTTCAATGTGTCTTGAAAGGCGACGCATTTAAAGCAACAAGGTGGCTCGGTTCACAAACAGTGGGACTTGAGGGGACGTAGTGGGCAGGCTGAACTGAACTGCAATATGAATATGGGTTTTCGTCGTGCGGCGTAAAAATACCATCGGCTTGAAGCGAGCCTCATAAGTCAAAGGCCACAGATTTTCCATCGTACGAAAAAATTTAGCCGCAAGTATTTTTCATCAGATAAAAATAATCCGCACTGTCTATCGAATTCCACTCCAAACGCCTGGGAGGCGGCCTGATCTTGCTGGTAAGAGTCGACAGCGCACTGCCTCATTAAAATCGGATTTGGGCATCCAGGTGTAGTACTTAGCTGCAACCTCCTTTATGATTACATCAGATAACCCTCGGACCTCAGCACCCAGCGGCTCAGAAGCTACAGAGCATGGCGGCGGTCAGACCTGAAACGTAGCGGACGGTGCTAAGTATCTCTGGCTCTGAACAGTCCGCCATTAGAAACTTAACTTGGCAACGTTTAATGCAAGAAGCTTATGCAGAGGTACTTGTCTAGCAATACTGTTGAGGAACAAGCGGGTATTAAATGAAATGTCATTGAGCTTACAGAATTTAGAAAATATGAGGTTTATACAGTACTATATGACGGGAATGTGCTATGCTATCCAGAATTACCGGACAGAGAAGAACTAGGCCTGTGTTGGCTATTCAACAAGGATATAGCTGGCAGCGTAGAGAAATCCTATTTGATTATTGCGAAGGTGGCAGTTATCGCAATTCAACTTAATAAGATGTACAACTTGAAGAAGACACAGGCCTAAGCGCCTAAATCCAGCCATGATGGCCAGATCGTCGAAAGCTTCGATGAAGACGTGTAATCAGCAATGAGCAAAGTATAAATACAGCGCACTGTACTGATGGGTGGCTTCAATGCCAAAGTACTCAAGGAAAGAGCTGGAGATCTGGAAGTTGGCAAAATTGCCATGGGATCTAGTACTAGCAGGGGGGAGTAATTGGTACAGTTTCCTCAGAGAAATAGTTTCCGGAATATGAATACCTTCTTCCGCAAACAAGAGAACTGGAACTGGACATGGAAGAGACGAAAATGGCGAGACTAAGAACGAAATAGACTTCACACAGTGTGCTCATTCTGGCATCGTGCAGGAGGTTGAGGTCCTCAAAATGGTGCATTGTAGCGACCACAGGATGGCAAGATCTCGAATTAGCCTAGACTTGAAGCGGGGACTGAAGAATTTAGGGAGACGGAAGCCCATCAATATTAGCCATATGATCAGAAGTAGGGGAATTCAGAATAACGCTGCAGAACACATAGCCGGTTTTAACAGAGTATGGCGACCTTAATTTTCGAGCAGTGAACGACAATGTGAGGGCTATCATTGGGAAGTGCGCAGTAGAAGCAGCTGGTAAGACGGTCAGACAAAATAACGGCAAGCTCTCTCAGCACACGAAAAATTTGATTAAGAAACGCCATAGCATGAAACCCTTTAATCGTACAGACAGAACAGAACTGGCATAGGTGTCAGCGTTAATAAATAAGCGCAACGTAGCCGACATAAGGACGCTTAATATGGAGAGAATCGACCTTGCTCTAAAGAACATCGATAGCTTAAAATTGGTGAAAGGTAAACTAGGCATAGGTAAAACAAAATGCATGCGTTAAGAAACAAAGTGGGTAATGTCAATAGCAATATGTATAAGATAGATAAAGTAGCCGAAGAATTCTACACAACAGAGTAAATTGCTGTGTTAGTTGGCTCATAATGCGCAGAGGGAGAACCAACGAAAGACGCAGGACAAAACAAGAAGGTCCATACAACACCGCTGGTGCAATTCTACACAAATCTTTACAGTTGCTAATATAATAAGAACCGTAATGAGAGAGGCAGTAGGGCACAGCAATGGGACATCCCGCCAGTAAAGAAAGAGGAAGAAATGGATGTCTTAAGAATAATGCGAAATGGGGAAAGCGTTGCCGAGGACGAGGTAAAAGCAAAGCTTTTGAAGTACGGTGGGAACTTTGTGCTAAAAAACTAGCCACCCTGTATACGCAACGCCATATGACCTCGAGCATACCGGAATTCTGGGAGAACGCTAATGTCATCCTAATCCATAAGAAAGTGGGCGTCACAATTCAAAAATTAGATATCGATCAGCTTACTGTCCATTGCAAACAAGGTACTCGCTAACTAAGGTAATCGCTGATACAGTCAGGATAACCTCAGACTTAAGTCAACGAAATGATCAAGCAGGTTTTGCTAAAGGGTACCTGGCATACTATGTTGGTTATGTTAATTAGGTCATGTGGAAATTCGCGGAATATAACCAACACCTAAATACAGACTACTTAGATTGCGAGAAAGCATTTGAACTCAGCCGAAACAGCAGCAGTCATGAAGACATAACAGATTCAGAGTAAAAATGAGCTTATGCGAAAATACTGGAAGATATTTATGACGACTGCACTGCCACCACAGTTGCTCATAAAGTCAGCAGTTCAATTCTGACAAGAAAGGCTGTTAGGCAGAGAGACATGATATCTCGTGAATGCAATTTACCACCTAGGAGGTATTCAGAGCTCAGTAATGAAAACAGTTGCGAATAACAGTTAAGGAAGAAAAGCTTTGTAATCTGCGATTCGATGATGACATTGCCTTGGTAAGTCTCTGGGGGATGAATAGCATTATAAAACACGTAGTCAGGCAGAGCAAACGGTGGGTCCAAAAGTCTCTGAGGGTATGAACAGCATTATAAATCACTTAGACAGGCACGGCAAACGGTGAGTCTAAAAATCATTATGCATACAAGCAAAGTAACTTTCAACAGTCAGGGAACGGAACTGCACTTTACGATTGGCAGCGAGGCTATGGAAGAGGTATGAGAAAACGTCTACCTAGCGTGTTTAGTGACCGCAAATCCGGATCACGAGGGTGACATAACTAGAAGAGTAAGTACAGGGTGGAGCGCTTTTGGCAGGTTCTCTCAGATCATGAATAGTAGTTTACGAACAACCATCCAGAGAAAAGTCTATATAACTGCTCTATATTACCAGTACTCAACTGTGGTTCAGAACCGCGGATGGTAACTGTTAGTGTTCAAGTTAAAGTGAAGACAAGGGAGCGATCTATGGAAAGTAAAATGATAGATGCATTGTTAAGAGGCAGGAGGAGGACAGAGTGGGTTAGGGTACAGATGCGGTTTATTATCAACCTATTCGAAATTAACAATCGGTCACCGGCAGGTCATATACAGGATAGCCAGACGAGCGGTGGCTTTTAAGTGTAGTAGACTGGGTGCGAAGAAAAGGCAGGTGAACAAGGGGCGGGCGAAACTTGGCGAATGAGATTAAAAAGTTTTCGCGGATAGGGCGACTGCAGCTGGCATAGCACAGGGATAATTGGACAGATTTGGGGAAACTTTTGACCGGCAGTGGATGTTTTCACAATGGTCCTGCTGCTGATGACGGTGATGATGAGCGCAAGCATGTGTGTGGGAATCATGCTGGTTGTTAACACGAAAGTGATCTTTGTCAATCACTCGGTAGCATAGGCTGTTCTGTTCGAGTTAAATTCATTTTCGTGTTCGGTGACGGCCGCATAAATTCAGGCAGTCGGATACCTACATGGAGCCGAAGCTAAACGAAGATTGACGATGCTTTCCAACGCTCCGTGAAATCCTTTACTCAGTGAATGACTGAGCTGGGTATCAAATTCAGTCCCAGTTACCCGGTCGAGATGGATCGCTGAGCGCGTCAGCTATAGGAGGCTGCATGGGCTCTACATCTATTCCATAGGCGTATATTTTGTAACTTCGCGCGAGCGTAGGCAGTATATACGTCTTTCAGTTCAAGCAGTAGTAAATTATCCCAAACCACCGAGTATTCCAGTTATGTAGCACATCTGTCACCTGTGTTCAAACATTTATTTTTGCTTTCTTTTTAAAATCTTCACTTCTCAGACCTCAATACAATTCCAGGTAGTTTTTCGAGCAATGTTTCCGGACAGCAGAGCTCCGCCTGTCAATTTGGACGACACCGCATTCATAGACGGCCCCTGCGCTCATCCGGCAGACTGCAGCTTCATCGACGGCATATGCGGCTTCGTCAACGAATTCACTGGAGATTTTCGCTGGCTGGTGGGCACGGGCCGGTACGAAATCCAGCACCTTCAACCCGCCGTGCCAGCACCACGAGGTATGCGCCGAGCTGCAGGGCTTTAAAGAATTATATGTGTAACACACATGACTTAAGACGACATTCTGACACGTCCTTGACTATATGCGAAAGAAATACCGCTCTTTGTCACTACATCCTGCTTCTATATTTCTTCCAACAAGTTTATTAAGAAAGTGGTTTCACTGGAGTGCCAAGGCTTCCATTATATTTTTTCTCTCGTCGAAAATAACGCACTGATCGCGAGAATGGTGCCTGAAAAAAGGTAATACAATCAATACATCGTAGAGCAACTATTGCAGTTGACTCTTGACGCGAGTGACAAGGCAGTGCAAAGGGCTTTCAAATGCCCTATGATTCATTCATGCGGCAGCTACCGTAATTTGTCGTTGATGATGCTGATCTTTGTGCTCGAAACACGGTGCACTAACTCTTCTCAGAGACTATGTCTGTCAATCCACATAGTAAACCATCATGTTTCAAAAGCAACATTTCATTAATTTTCATTAGAGGTCCGTGTCTTTGTCCTGTTCAAATGCATGTCTACACCAAGTATTATTGCGCGCCCTCCCATCGCGCCCATAACCATCTATAAGGTTCTTAGTGAACACAATTCGTGTGGTGTCTGCGAAAACGTAGAGCGCGACGCTGCGACGAAATACCGCAGATCTCCTGTCTAGTCTCGTCTCTGTCACATTGAATGCATTTCAAGATGGCATATTGAATCGTCGCCCCACAGAGCGAAGGTTATTGGGCTCCAATTTTTTCATGCGATACCTTGCATTTTGTGAAGCGTACAAGTCCATGAGCAGAGAGGTTATCTGAGACTGTACAATTGTTGTTGTTTTCGCGTAACAATTCATTATTGTAGAGACCTCATCATCATCAGCCTGACTGGGCGGACTCCATGACGAAGGCTTCTCCGGTATCTCTTCACTTAACCGGTTCTGTGCCAGCTGCGGCCAGCTTCTTCCCGTAAACTTCCTAATCTCAACCTCGCAGCTAATTTTGCTCCGCCCTTGTCAACGTTTGCCTCTTGGAATCCACAACCTCATCCTTAATGACTATCTGTTATCTTTCCTTCGCACCGCATATGCTGTGTATGCCCATTTTTTCTGCTTGATCGTGACAAGGTTCAGATTAACATGCGTTTGTTTCTTAACACCCTCCGCTCTCTCTCTCTCTCTCTCTGTCTCTTAACGTTACACTAATCATATTTCATTCCCTAGATCGCTGCCTTGTACTGAATTTAATTTGAACCCTTCTCGTGAGCCTCCACGTTTCTGCCCCATAAACGAGTACAGCTGCCATATACTTTTCTCTCTCAAGAACACTGGTAAAAAGCCATTCATGGTCTCAGGGTACCTGCGAATTGCGCTACATTCGATAGTTATTCCATTTATTTCCCTCCAAAGGGCCGAATGTGAGGTCCCACTTGCCATAAACACATCAATCCTGAAGCACTACCTGTTCCACGCTACCTGTTGCTGCTGCTCCCTTTCCAAACTCTTAAACATTCTTCAGTTGACAGTATTTTAAATTTTAGACCCACCGTTCGGCTTACCCTGTCTAGGTCATTGATTACGCTTTCCCATTCGTTCCCTGAGATCCTTAGCGAGGCAAAGTCATCATCGAATTGCAGATTATTAAGGCATTCTTCGTTAACTCTTAGCCTCAGCTGTTAAATGTCCATGTGTCTGAAAACCTCGTAAAAATAAGCGGCGGCGAACAGCACCGTAGATATTGTGTTACCCGGCCAAGTAGGGTTCCTTAATGTGATTTTATTGTTGTCTTTTCGGAGGGCTATATTGGCTGTGGAACTGCCAGAGATATCATAACGAGAGCTCATACTGTTGATCATATTAAATCTGCTTGAGGTAACGTGCATAACAAAAGAAGAAATCTAGTTTAGGCTAGTTGGTTCATGACTCAGGAGTTAAACGGCACAAAAAAAAACGTGGACAGAAGAGACAAACACGACAGGACCAGCGCCAACTATCAACGCTCACGCATTCTGCATTTTGAAAAGGGACTTCGCTGGTGGACTGGATGGTTTCCCTGACAGCTTTTAAAAGTCCTTGATGCGGAACGAAATAAAACAGCTCTTCAATTTCGATGGAAAACCCCGTGTATTGCTTGGGGGGCAAAGACTCCAGATGGTTTTGCACCTCGCACGAACTGCGCACAAGAAAAGGATCATTGCCTACCAGGCATCCAAGGCGGGTACTAGGCATCCAAGGCGGCGAAGTCCTTTTTTAAAATGCAGCAGGAGTGAGCGTTGATAGTTGGCGCTGGTCCTGTCGTGTTTGTCTCTTTTGTCCTCGTTTTTTTTTGCGCCGTTTTCCTCCTGAGTGTATAACTATCCCAGACATCTAAACTATGGGGACTGGGATTCGTCCAACCGAATCCCTTCTTTCTACTGATCGGTTCACCAATCTGGGTGTTCCTTTGCTCGCTTCGCCTTCGCGGCCCGATTTGCCTTACTATTTTGCGTCGCTTTTTTCCTGGCCTTCGAACATTTTAGGCCCACAGATCTCTGACAATGTCTGCCAGTTCATTGCAGCCAGTGTATGCTTGTATACCAGGGTCGAATCATTAAATAAAACTACAGCTGTGAATCGAGAGTTCTGTTTATTTCGCTCGCGTACCACGTATCCTCGCGTATCACGCTCGGTATTCACGTATCCTATAAATCTATGTCTGTACAAAATCACCTGCATAGTGGCTTGCGCAAGACTGACATTCATGAAAACGTAGCTTTGTTTTATACAACAGTAGTGGCCACAGGTCGTTGGAATTTAAAGTCTTCGTTAAGTGGTGTAGAACTCGCATTCTCCCAACCGCTTTTAAGCGTATGCCGTAATATCTATAATAGCAAAATATGACACTAAAAATAGACGCAATTGAAATAATTTGTAACGAGCGAAAAATTCAAGAAATCGCAAGTGGCCATGAAAGCATAAATATTGTAAATTGCCTGAAAACTAATACACCCGGAAAAACTCTGGCGTCTAAAGACAGCATAATTAGTTAAACAAACGCGGAACATTTCCTGAAATGCTTCCATCCTGAAACCGTCGCGCAATGTGTTAAGAACTGCTAATGTTAGATATATAAGTCATATGTTCGCGATGAGTATTTGGTCTTTGTACGGACTAAAACGTTCCGCGAACCTCTCTCAGACAGGCTAATAACCATAATGTGCTCTCTTCTGGAGCCCTCTTTTCTAAAACCAGAAAATTTCTTTCTGTGAAGAAAGTGCAACGATCAATGCACTCCTGAAACTAACAATTAGCTGAGTAAACATCTTCTACCCAACTGGCAATGAGCAAATTAATAAAGAATTTGGAGTATTTGACTGCTCTAAACTCGTGAGACATTTTGTCAGCACAATTGCAAGCTTTTGCCCAATATTTCTGTCCATATTACAAATGTAGAGAATGGTAACCCCCATTTGCCTCCATTATTTTGTCTGCATGTACATATAAGAAACAGAATATTGTCTATCAAATTAAGTCTTCAAAGCTTTACACTCTCTGATCTGAGCACTGAAGATACTAATGTGTAGGGTTTTCATGGTTGGTCTATTCTTCGCATTTATAGACAGATTGATAGATACAGAGAGAGGTAAAGGCAGGGATGTTAACCAGAAAGGATTGCGGTTGGCTACCCTGCACAGGAGACGGGAATAAGGGGAATTAAAGAGGGAAGAGAGAAGGAACGGGAAATAATCACAGTCTGTCAATCAAGGCAGTCTCTCTCAAAAAACAAAATAGTGCCTTGCTATTAAGCTATGCATCACGACACTGCGCGTCTATACTATGACTGCGTGAAAATTAGGATGTAATAAATCTGTGGAAAAAGTGCCAAAGTTCCAAAGTGCCATTTCTCAGCGTTATCTGTTGGCACATATTGAGCAAAGAGTCAAGGCCTTGATATGAGATATTTTACGAAGAGGCCCATATTTTCGTGTACTGAAATGCTGGTGGATACTCCGGAGGGCTACCTAATGCTATCTAATACACTACTGCTTTTATTTGTGTTTTCTTTTGGCGTTGGCTTCTTTCAGCTACCATCAATCGTGCATGACACACAAAGCATTTTTACGGAAAGTCCAGGCAGACCAACATATGTAAAGCGCTATTCGAGGTATCAGTGCTACAAAAACGATAGAGCCAACTTCTAAATTTGTTTACAGGTACTTCATCTCCCTTTGCCTACCTTGATCTGACAACAGGTGTCAAGGAAAACGACTTGACTCCTGAATCGAAGGCTATACGAACGGTGGGCTTACTCAGCGCGCCGTTTGATGTTGCGGTTAGTGGGGAAGAGGCAGTCATCGAATACTACAGAAAGGGGCCAGGTGCGTCATCGTATATTTCTGATTTACTATCCAAAAATAGTGATTTCCAGGACGCTCAATTTTAGAGCGAAAGCACTTGTAGCCGCACTTCCCGGGTTTCAGAGGTGTGCGTCTGTGTGTGTTTATCCTCTGAGTAGCAAGTGTACCTGGCTCATTGGGCTAGTGGACAATTGCAATCGCGCTGTAAGCGATGGCGTCCACCTACAAATGCAGGAAGTTATGCGCCTTGTGGGTTCTCTGCTGTGTGTCGAACTGTATTATTTGGCTCAGGCTTTCATGACAACACAATGCAGTGATTAAGAGAGTTGATGTGCTCTCCTCTGAAGATGTTTCAGAGCGTCCCTTTAAGGCTGAAAGCATGCAATCTGTTGGAAAGAGGTGTAGTGGAGGAGGTCTTGGGATGGAGCAGTGCAATCTAGTAGGTCACATCGGTCGTTTGTCGTAAAACACGGTAAGGGCCTGTGTCACGAGGCAGACATTTTACGCACAAGCCCACACGACGGGACGACAGCCAGAGGGGTACGAGGCAGCCGGGAGGATAGCACACATCATGGTAGATACTGTCTTAGCGGCGTTTTTGTGACTCCTGGTAGGTAGACAACAGGTAACGAGCAAGTTGGCGCGTGACGTCGGCTTGGCCGATGGCATCACGAGCATAAGTAGTGACGTAATCGGCGGTGGCAGGCAGTAATGTATCGAAGGGCAGTAGACCGTCTCGTCCGAAAAGAAGATAGAAGGAAGAGTTTCCAGCGGCACCATGACGAGAAGAGTTATAAGTGAATGTCACAAAAGGTTGGCTAACGTCCCAATTTCGGTGATCATCAGAAACATACAGAGAGAGCATGTCAGTGAGCGTGAGCATAGCGCCCCACCTACTATGCTTGCTGACACGCTCATAGGTGCCCGGGTCGCGGGTTTGTGCCACGATGACGGTCGGTGCTGTTGGCACGGATGTAGCCACTTCGGTAGTCATCGCGAAGATAGCAAGGTAACGACAGCTGCGTAGATCCAGCTTGTGGGCGTGGCGGATGATGAGGTTACCCGCACCTCCGCCAAATTTTACAGTGAGGTATCTACAAACAATTGTGCTGCGCAGAAAGGTGCTCTACGACCTGAGGCTTGCGAAAGCTCACCCACACACACTCAGCGTCGTCATCTTCTGGAGCACTGATAGTCGCTTCATTTTCAGCGGGTAACAACATCAAGCCCTGCAATCAAACGAAGTTTCCTTGCTCCCGATGTCAGTCATCACAGTCCAGTTTTTTTATGTAGCAAGCTTGTGAAAAAGGGAAATAACTATATCGCTCAGTTTCTTACCACATGATCTAAACATCACCGTCCTATGATTTTTGTGAACTAAATACTTTAATTGGCTTCACTTTTTCGATTGATTTCAAAATTTGTGCTCATATAAAGTGAACCGCCTACTGTCCAACATTACAGCGCAAAAAGGCTTGTTCTACGAGTTTATAGAGACCCAGTATATGTAAAAACTGAAGGAATTGAAGAGATATAGCAAAATCATTAAAGAAAAAAATAAAATTAAAAATCACTATTACGAAAATTCTATCAGTGCTGCTAATACCACTTCGAAGTCCACTAGGGTAAAACGTTATCTCCTTTCTGCTTTTCACTCAGCGCTCGCTCACTTGGTGAGGTCAGCATGTATGATGCGCTGGTACCTAGTCCTGCATTGGCGGAAGTTTTCAATGAACAAGTTGCAAATTTACCTATACCAGCAATGCCTCATCACGTAAAGCTTCTTATTAACGCACATCCTATAAGAATGTTTTGAAGCCCTGTGTCGGAGGATCAAGTACTTCGTCATTGTGCAAGTAAAACACTGCCAGTTGAACCGTCGACGAGATACCAATGAAACGTGTAAAGTTTGTTGACATAATTTCACCTGTCCTAACGCACATGTTTAATCTGTACATTAGCTCTGGAGCCTTCTGTAATGACATGAAAATACAAATATAAAGGCTAGTCATAAGAAAGACGGTGGTAGCAGACTCAATAGCAACCATCTAGTAAAGATCCTGTATCCTTTTTCCAGACACTGAGAAAAGGTTTTTCTTTTTGATATGGTATCTTAAATTGAAATGAAGCAAACACTAGTTGATGCCCAGAATGGCTTCTGGAAATTGTGGCCAGAATGGCTTCCGGAAAATGTCACCACATACCTTTGCTAGACAAAACAGAAGGCGCTTTAACAAATGCAACTAGTGAAAAATTGCATAATCCTTATTTCTTAGCTTTACGAAGGCGTTTGATTACTTCATCCGGAGCATCCTACTTCAAAGAGTGAGTTGAGTGTACTATGGTTTTCGAGAGTTGCTATTAAATTTATCTTGCCATAAAATTCATATCGCTCGCAATATGCCGAGCTCAACTCGTAATGTTCAGGTATAACTCGTACAAACTCGGCAGTTCCTCACGGAAATATACTAGGAACATTTTACATAATAGTTACTTGGGTGATATTGTTGGTGTAGAGGCTGTGGCAAACTTCGTTGCCTATGCCCATAATACTAGCACAATTTAATGTTTCACAGAACAATGCGTTGCTGGATAGCTTTTCAAACTCAATATTCCCTGAAGTAGGTATAAAGGGAAAACATAAGGGTTCATCAGTTACAAATAAAGAAAACGTGATCGATTTGCGCGCGAAATAAAGACTACTGGTTCGTTTATGGGGTTTAACGTCCTAAAGCGACTATGGCTATGAGTAATTTCGTAGCGAAGGGCTCCGGAAATTTTGACAACCTAGTGTTCTACAACATGTACTGACAGCGCACAGAAAAGGACCTGTACAATTTCACCTTTATAAAAATTCGGCCGCCGCAGCCGTGATCGAACCCCTCCCGGTCTTTCGGGTCAATAGCCGAGCGCCATAACGACTGAACCAGCGTAGCGGGCAAATCCAGGCTACTGCATTCAGACTTGAGGCTTCCACTAAGTAACCCTGAGGTACGAACACGGAGCCAGTTGATAATCGTAGCAGTAATTTTTGTAGCAGTAATAGAGAAACGATGTCATGGGACAGGCACATAATTATATATCTTCATGACTTCGGTCAGCGTTGCGTATTCTGCACGAATAAAATCATTACATTTCCAAGCGAAGCGGGTTATTCTCGTATATATAGTTCCGTGCTTAGCACGCACGGGGGTTTATTCACAGAGGGGATCGGTCGGAGCAGGATGGAAGCAGGAAGCCTACCAGCGTCCTTCAGCTCTTTCTCTTCCTTTCTCCCTGCTGGTCTTCTTCTGCTTCTTCCGTCGAGGCTCTGTGGAAGCACGTGACATATATTGTAACGTGGCGGCCAGCCGAAGAATGAGGCGTGATGAACCATGAACATGAGATGATTTAATGGCCACTGGCCTAGCGCGAGCGCTCCGTCCGGCGTCACTGCCAGCTTCGTCTTCGTCACACTACCCGGAACCTCCGAGCGATCGTCCCGGTCGGTGACGAACAGACGCGCGAAATGGCGATGGTCTTGAGTGGAGGGTTGAACAGTATATACAAGATGGTGCAGTGCTGGCCGCCACAGTGGATGAGATGAGCGAAGGATGAGTCATGGTCCACGAAGTATCCGGGCCGGAGGGTGCCAGGAGCTGACGGCCGAGGTCCGTGGACGCACCGGATGGCTGGGGCAGGGGGGCGGTGTCTTCACGTGTGGGTCTTGGGTCGGTCTGGTCTCGGGTCCGTCGGGTCTTAGGTCGTCGTGTCTTGTGGTCCGGGCGGGGGACGGGGCTGGGGTGAGCGGCGAGGTCGGTTCAGGTCGGGCGGGCTGGGGCATGGCCGGGCGACCCGGACCAGGCACTCACGGCCGACGTCCACGGCAGGCGCAGCACACCGAAGCTCCGGGACCAGGATGGCGATGAAGGGACCCCAGCACCTCCACCAAATATAACGTGGCGGCCAGCCGAAGAATGAGGCGTGATGAACCATGAACATGAGATGATTTAATGGCCGCTGGCCTAGCGCGAGCACTCCGTCCCCCGCCACTGCCAGCTTCGTCTTCGTCACAATATATATATTCGCGACGAAAAGCACGAAGGGAATGGCCTACTGTGGGACGGACGCCGCGGCACTCGGCTGCGGGATCGGGTTGCCGCACGGCGTCTGGCCGGCCGCCCTGCCTCCCTCGACCGCGGCGCCGCGCTTCCGCCGTGCCGATCACGGGCTTGTCTTAAACAGCTCTAAATGTTGTGGCTGACTCGTAACTCACGTTACAACGGTCCAAAACACATGCACCGCTGGGGAGCGGTCCGTTATGTGGTGTAATGTACTGTACATATGCATGCGTGCGCTTGTTTCTTTCTTCTTTTTTCTTTTTGTGTTTCGTTTTTTGTTTTCTTGGCGGTTTTGGTTTGTACTTTCCTTGTTAGAATATTATTTTTGTTCATTCTGCTGGGTTCACCACCCACACCGAAGGGAGCTTCTCTCGAAACATTCTTGCTGGCGGCTTCTGAGAAGCAAAACAGGTTCCGCCCACTCGTGCCTTCCGCAGCTATAGGCGGCTGCATCCTGCCTACGCACTGCAGAAGCAGCATGTACTGACCAGCTGCGTCACTGTTGCATCTGCGTAGTGCCATCAAACGAAAAATTAAATTAACATCAATAGGTTTCTCTCAAATAAATACCGCATTAGGGAATGGGCCGCAGTATAGCAGAGCGCGAAGTGTGTGTGTCGACCAGCGCTGCCAGTATGCTGCGTAGCATGGAGGTTGCTGCGCTCACTCACCTGATCATCAGCATAGTGCGCTTAAAATTGCGCAAGTATTTACAATCATTTGCGAATTGCAAATCGCGCCGCTGTGCACGGGCGCCGGCAGGTTTACTCGCCTCCAAGGAATCCGTTATTTTCTTGATAGCACAGCATGTTTTAACGTGTGTAGAAGTTATACTAACGTATAGTGTAGATTTATGACATTTAATATATCTTGAAACTATTTCTTAATACGACATATATAAATATTTGATTCGAGTAGAAAGAAGTTTGGTAAGTTGTGTCAATCTTGCGTGGTCATGTTGGCATGATTAGAATATCATACTTTAAGTGTGCTAAAAGCCACATGCTTTTTCATTGCTTCATGCATGTGTCATAAGCTATTATATGAGGTAGTTCATGATCGCGAAGTTTGTTTGGAAAGTAGCCGCAGGCGGGCTGGTAACAAAGGCACGTAGCGAGATTGAGAGGGGATGAGGCAATGAAACGTGTTTTCTTTATTTATGCATGAGATATGTAACCAAATTCGGTGCAAATATGAAATTTCTCTGGTAATTTCAGCAACGCGCTTTATTTTCAGCTATACCTGGTATGGTTCTTGGATAATTATAATTAACACTTTCGTCAAATCACCCCAGAATCTTGAATAAATAAGTAGAAAGTGCGGAAATTTTATATGCCAGCATATTCACAAATCCCTCTTCTCCTTTATGGCGCTATTGCTTCTTTTCAGATTGTCAGTACTTATGCGAGCGTATATTTGCGTGAATACTTTTCTTACAACAATAACTAATACTCTACTGCACGTGTAAGAAAAAAACTGGGACGTTTATCACACTCCTAAACATCTCAGAAATCTAGTGCGACAAATAGAATCATTCTATTTCCATTCGGCACGAATTTACGAAGGGGTGAGTGATGTCAACTGCAGAAAATGTGAAGGATAAGAAAACAAACCTTTAATTGTATTCCCTCCTTTATGGCCTCTTCGCTTTCGCTTTGGTCAAAGAAATGCGGCACTGAAATCAACGGAACCTCTGATTTCTCTTCGTGGGGATACTGCGATTGTGGTGCTCCGTAGTCGGAAACTCGCGGAATTCGCGACGTGCCAGGACCATCAGAAGCGCAATTACCTCAGCATTTTGACGACCACACATCTAAAAATCGTAACTTTAAAAATCTGTACACAATATTTTGCAATAACTTTTCGTCACAAAACAGAAGACCCCAGGGCTTCGAAAGGAAATTATTTCAGCAATCAAAACTTTTCGCCAAATCGACCAGTTTAACAAGGGGAGAAATCGGCCTGACTGGTGCGTGGTGGCGACTAAAAACCGCTTACGCGAGACAGAGGAGATCGGGGAGACGATCGACGCTATCTCCACTTTTCGCACTGCGCGAGACGTGTGCCAGGAAACGGTGAGCGCCCGTCTGCACTGCCGAAATAACGCCGGTACTTCCCCCAAACTACTGTTCCAAAGTACAATCATTCAGACTAGTGCCAATTGTCAAAAACGTATTATTTTATTCAATGCCTAGAGAAGAAATCAAGGGCAGAAACGCGTTCGGTTACCACTAACCATAATACAATACACAGCGGCGAAATACACCGTACGCGGCCAGTGTGAGCCCGTGTACTTCGATAAATTACTAAGTTGAAAGCATCAGTCACTGCTGTGATTCTCAGAAACTGAAAACGCGCATACAAGCCTTGAAAACCCATGCTCACCACCTCAGCGCGACGCCACTCTGCTATCGACTGCAGCGCCACCTCGCTTGGTTGCAAACATGCAGGAGATCTGTAGAACGAGGACAGGCCACGATGCAGTTGTAGCCTTTAGACTCGGCTTCTTCGTCGTGAACTGAAAGTGAAGCTTACATTTCTGTATTTTGCTCTTTTGCTACTCCGCAGATATTGAGGTTGCCCGGTTCTCCTTCTCCTGCAAGAACGACGACAAAAAGAGGGGTGAACCTGAAATCTCCAGTGAGCTCGCCGAAGCACCCGAGTGGACTTCAGTGACCCTGACTCTAATGCAGGGCACGAACTGCCAGCTTGCACTCCGGGTCACCCGAGGCCGCGGAACAAACGCAACAATAGCTATCGGCGCGATCCGAGTAAGGGACACGCAACAAGGTATGGCGACATTTCTTCGTAAAATAATACACTTAAAAGGAGCAGCCCTGCAAAGAATGTGGTTCTGAACTAAAGCACACCTAGTAACTGGCCGTGTTCACGCCTGAATGTTTGTGTGCGTCATTTTCCTTTTGTGTTCCTGGACATGAATCTCTAGGTGGCTAATAAATATCTACTTTATCGAACTATTAACAAAACACCTGAGCCGTGACGGGTGCCTGTAACAGTTGACTATGCGGACGTGAAACAACAAGTTTTCTTCGTAGGAATTGTTCGACGCCTGACTGTGTCCTGATAATACACAACTTAGCGGACAGCACTCGCCCAATATACCAGATTTCTAATTTACTTAGTGACAGAGTTCATATTTTCTAAGGCATATTGAATGCCGCGCATGCATACACAAGTGCATTACTATCTCTAAAAACGACCTAGTTATGCCTCGCGGTCTTCCCTGGGGTTTTTACGCGAACATTGAAACTTGAAGCCGTGTACTACCAACGGCTTTCCGAAGCTATCTATCTAGAGGTGAAAGCAAATAGCGAACTTTTCTACTTACACTAAGAATTTACCTTATTACATGTTCAGACACCACTCCTTTCTTAAACCTTTCATTAGAACGAAATCTGGTATGCAACTGCTCAAGTGGAAAATTTCTAACTGCTTGAATCTTTTCCCGCCTTTAATCGAAATGATTAATTGTTGCTCTTCCCTGATTTCCTTCAGGAGAAAGGGGAAAATTTATTTTCTGTATAACTTGTAAGCATACCTGCAGGATTTGGCCAGTGACGCTACTTACGAATAGCATATCATAATCCAGTGTCGTCCTGTGATTTTATCATTTTCCACTTCGTGAATTTATACCTACTGATTGTTCTGGATTTTGTTATTCAACTCATTTTGTCAATTTATTTTGTGCTTAGGTTACGCAATTCTATAATTTGAGTACTTAGTGCTTTAAAAAGATTCCGGAAAAGATAAACGCGCATTATAATGTACGCTAGGTGTGATGAGTATGTACTGTCGCACACACAACATGTGTACGAACGACCCATAGCACCGTGAAATTTCCGTCGAAATCTTAAGCCGCGCGTGATTGTTGCCGTACTATTTCATGTTACATATATTGTTTTTAGTTTATTAACCGCCAATTTATTTCAAACTCTCCATTTGAGAACAGAATGCTGCCATTAGAATAATTGTTTGCGGAAATAGTTTCGAATACAATGCAGGAAACGTCAGAGCCATAGATATCGTAATAATGGTTTCGTCAAATTCGTTCACATCTCAAGAAAAACGCGCGTAAAAAATTTGATACCTACCACTGCCACCTTCTTCTTCGACAGAAATCAGGCTCACTTGCTCAACTCAACGTAAAAGATCACCTCTACTAGTGCCATAAAATGTTCGATTAGGCTTCCATGGCAGCCAAACATATCAGGCAAAAAATGTATCAAGAAAAATTGAGGGCACGTACAACTACTTACGTCCCATGAAGGCGAAAACTTTAATTTTTCATTCGTATTTTTTATTTCTTTCTAATGACAAACCTACTCGTTTAAAGCCGTAAGACAAAGCACACATTAGGCTGACCTTTATTCGCCAAGAAGCAACGCTCTTTCATGGCTAATGCGTTGCATGCTCACCTCGCTATCGAAAGGTCCTTGGTCCAATTGCTCGCACCTTCGGAAGTGTGTTTCTTCTTTGCTGGTTACGTCATTGGTTGTTTTGTGGAGCATTTCTCCTGGATGCCGAACAACGGGTTTTGTTGCTGATGGGCCATATAAGGCTTTCGCCTAATATGGTACCATAGGGCTTATGTGGATACTGCAAAGAACTTCTAGCACATATATCAGATTTCTGAGTATTCATGAAAATTGTGAATGAACCTCTGTATCGACGTGGTGGTAATCTTGGTTCAGTGGCAACCACGTATTGCAGCGTGCTCATAGAATTTGTTATTGCTACAGATGCACTGGCGACCACTCCCGGACACGCAACTTCAGAAACCACGCTTATCATGGACAGCTCCGTGACCCCCGTTTCAGCCACTGATGCCTTTACTAAGGATGTTGCATCCCGGAAGCCATCTCTTCAATGTGGCCCTCGCCAGTTCAGTTGCGAAGAGAACAGCACCTGTATACCGGCTGCACTTATCTGCGACGGTGTTCCAGACTGTCCAGATGGACTGGACGAAATGTGCGGTATGCAAGCATCAGGGCTACCAAAATTATATCTTCAGAGTGCTAAAGCACACTAATGTTGACATCACCAGATTGCTTAGAACACACATAACATCCGGCTTATATTTGCTTAAATAGGTCCTTCCGATATCAACAGCCTGTAATGTGGAGGGCTACATGTTGTTGGACGCTATTTTAGCAATACAGGAGGCTTCCACTGTGTTGCCAAACAATTTCTGTAATCTTTCCAAGCACGTGCTTGTTAATAATGTTAGATCCGTATTAAAGCCTATAAATTTTTGCGTTCCACAAGGCTCCATACTGAGTACTTTCTTTTTCTCAACATGACCGACACTATAACCGTGCTTGTAAGTCCACAAATCATTCTTTACACGGATGAGACCTGGGTTCATATCTGGAAAATAATTCAAGGGGTGCATCAAGTCCCCTTACGCGCAGCAAGGCGAAAGCCTTCGTGCCATCCTGCTGAGATCTCTGAAATATTTCTGATCCTTCAATGCGTGCATTTTTTTGGTGTTATTCTCGTTATAACCGATCTCAAGTTACGGCATACTGCACCCTCATTATATCCGGTGTGTTCGTTATAACCGATTTAGAGTTGCGATATGCTACACTTTGCTTGCCAGCGTATGCAGCGCAAACAGAAAATCGTTTCAGTCCACTTAGAATGTCCTAAGTCAATTAATTTGGCCGTATTGGATGTTTTAAGATTCAAGAAGTCATAGTTTCGGGGAATCAAAAGGTCGTCAGCTCGAATCCCTATCAGATGGTGCACTTTTATTCGAATATTATTTTATGTTCCGTTATGCGCCGAATCGTTTGATATCTCTGCGAACATTCTACGCCATTTAGGTGGTCCACAACCTATGTACCAATGGTACCACCAACTGGTCTCACTCGACCTCCTCACACAGTGGAGTATATATGGGGAACGAAGGTCTCTTCTTTCACTCTTTCCTTTTGTCTTCTAGCTCTCCTCTATCTGTGCAGTAGTCGCATTATTGTATTCTCTGGCGGCATGTGCTATCGAGCTACGCTAGTCGCTGTGTTGTACTTTTGCTTTCTGTGAGGAACAGTTGTCCCTTTTAAGATGAAAGGTCCAATAAATTTCTCTTTCATCTGCACGAGGCAGCGGTGGTGGCCCATGGCCAGCGCCAGGCCCGTGCACTTTCCTTTTCATCCTTCTCTCAGTCGCAACAATCACAACAAGGCATAGTACTGACGGCCCTAACGCTGCTTAACCAAGTTTGACTGACAGCTCGCGTGTCTTCGCATGATGTAGACTTGTGGCGCCACACGTTTGTGACGCATTAATATTTATCAACTACTGTAAGAATTGCAAGTATATGGCCCCAGAATTTGTCGCAATGACTTACGGCTGACTGATTTAGATTCCGAGGGAAAAACTAAATTTTTTTCTCGTGCAACAAGAAACAGCCGACTTCACAGAAGCATTCTGTGGCACAATGTCTAGGAATATCGGACAACCGGTTTCGCCCATTTTTTCCTACACGACTCAGATGCCAGCTTCATTTCAGCGTTGTTCATCCTGGAGGTTTGCTTTTCTGGGTAGTCATTGGCTCCACAAACCTCAAGAACCTTCTTTTCCTGCAGAAAACATCAATATGTTTTGCCGAAAATTTATCACTGTATGGCACGGCATTACTTGATTTTTTAGGAAGAACCGTATGTTATCTCCACAAGCTTTCAATTGTGAGTGGATTTCTGAGGTAGCAAACTGGGAAGGTATAGCCAATCAAGGAGATTTTTTCTGAACACCCGGTGATCAAAATTGGTATGAACTGAGGCACGTAATGTTACAAAAACAATAAATACTACTAACAACGGTGCGTAGTCGTTTATATGAGGAATTTCAAATTTGTTATCCGCATGAAGTGAACGTTGTAGAAAAATATTATTCAATCTTTGTTTTTTGTAAACTAATGATGTCTTAGTTTCTAAAAAATGTATAGCATCTATAACATCGCGCTCTGAATACGTCTGTGCTATATGCACATTTAGGCTGACTATTTCAACAGACCTTTCGTTGTCAACCCGCATTATAGAGTTCAGTGCATTACTTTTTTTTTGGTGTGCGTCTGGCACTGTACTTTCTGTTCTGTGAGTAACAAAGCTGTGTAGAAAGCTTAAAATCACGGATTTTAAATTTCAAAAATTCTTACTGTGGTGATCGAGTGTTTTTATATTTAATATTTGTATCTTTTCCTTGCTGTTGTGGTGAATTGCTATTGCCTTTTCCCTCTCCGCCAAGATGCGGTATTGCCTGAAATTTCTTAAATAAAGAAAAGTAGACAGAACATAACGATTGTTAGGAGCCTTCCATAGACTTACTATTGCTAACTTACGTTGCTAACTATTGCTAACTTACGTTAGCAATAGTAGTACTATCCCATGGCGTTAGAACACTCACAAGAAATCATGAAGATAACATGCGTAAAGACTGAACGGAAATTGCACTTTATCGAGTAATGAATTTGTATTTGCCAAGCAAACAGTACGTGATGCAAGAAAAGGGAATTAGTTTCGATGACTACCGGATAACTGGGATACCCTTTGCCCACTGAGTTCTCAATCCACACTGAAGTCAGAAAACGTAGGTGTTTTTCGCGATTCCACCTGCATAAAAGCGAAGCCGGCAGGGCCGCTCCCAAAGCGGGAGACTCGCGCATACCATAAGCAAGTAGTCATACAGAGCCACCGCTTTCAATACGAAGTGCAACTACTATGACTACAAAGCTTCGTATCTTCGCGGAATGCGAGGTATCGTAGTCCTTCAGAAGCAGGCCTCACATGAAGCAACAGCTTCAAGACAATTATTATCCCGGCGCTACCGAGGTCATTCTCGTAAACGAAGTGTCTACTACACGGTGAGAAGAATGGCCTATAGGGCGTATTTAATGGCGAGTCTGTTTTTTTTTACTTGATCTGTCTTCATCATTTGGGCCTCAATTATGATCTTACTCTGGTGGGCTTCTCAGCCGATTGTATGCTGATACTAGAGACGCTTGGTATATTCTAATCAGCCCTCGCATCACCATTGTTTTAATTTTTGAACACACTTTTTTTTCTATTCTAGCCGTTTCTTGGAAATAACATAACACCAAGGGTTGCTACGCAATGCTACATATATCATCACCTATCGTCAAGCTACTTATATTGTCCCTTTATGAAAAGCAGGCAAGTAAGCAAAGGCTTCGGCTGCAAACAATTATAGCGCCCCCGTTGCAGAAAAGGAATTTAAGGCAGAAAGCTGGGCTAGTTGGTGTTTGGATTGAGAGGAGGTGTTTGGATTGATTCGTCTACCCTGCCGTCCTTGTTTTTTAGCGCTACTACTATGTCCTCTCAAGGAGAAAAGGCACTCTGCTGCAGTAGCAAAAGCCCGATTGGTGATTAACAGTCGTATGCGTGGCCGTAGCGCCCGAACGCGCTAAATCATGAATGAAACTGCGCGTAGCAATATTACAGCTCTATAATCCTTTCGTTCTGTCTAGCATAGATAAATGGTGCTGTCGCGTGCCCGAACGCGATAAAAATACCACGGGAAAATAACAGCGAAAAACTTTTCGGCGATATTTAGGTGCGCGCAGAAAGAGCCGTGCAAATTTCTAATCTTATTTGTCATTATTAGAGGCCGGATTTTTAGGCACTAAAAAGCACGTTTTAGGCGCCATAAATAGGCGGCTAAAATTGCATTTTAGGCACCTAACGGAGAAAAATAGGCACTATAAACTTTATCAAAAGTGCACACTGTTCCGAACTTCAGCGCGCAATATCTGCCGTAAAATAAAACAAAAACACAGCAGGAATGATTTGGGACCTTAAGCAAGATGCGAACATTAGAGGCCGTTTTATTTAAGGCTGTCGCGCAACTTTTCGTACAATACACATGCTTCAGCAGAGCAAAAGGGACGGTTACCAATCCTTTTAAAACACTTTGGTATACCTTGAAACAAACAATTCGCTTGTCGTGTACAAATGTAGAAACAATGAACACCTTAACAGGAGGCCATGTATTCAGAAATTGATAGAAATATTGTCAATTCAAAGCATATGACAAATGAGTTCAGTCTTCGCTCACAAAGGAATTGAACTTATTTTTTGCAGGCATACACGATGCTTCAACATTAATAAATATGTTGTCAATTGTCTAAACAGTGCTTTATAGTTTGTGGCTTCACGTGTCTGGAGCCACGCGACTATCAAATGGTGCTTGCCATTAGAAGGGTCTGGAAACCATAAATACGAGATGCTAGAAAATGTTACACACAGTGCTGCTTGATGCGGAATATGCCGAAAAGAATCATAGTTCTGCACGGGCCTACGTACAGTCTTTGTCAAAAGTAACCAGGCTGCACGTTTTTCTTCTCAGTCGTATATTAAAGCTATTATGCCAGCCCTCAAGCTCTAAATCTCTGTATGGTAAGAAGAACCCTTTTCCTCACCTTCACATAACTTTTTGATCTTTAGAGAAGCCATGAGGGGCTCTGTTATACGGATGAGAAGCAAACCATGCAGCCTGGTTAGTTTTGACAAAGACTACATCCACGAGGATCCATGGTAAAATAAACGTCATCCATCTAGAAATCACTGTTAAATCTATGGAAGCAGTAGCAGACAAGCACCATCTGGGGCACAAGGAACGAAAATGAGGCAGGTTAGCCAGGTGGAAATTTTAATCAGTTAAACTGTTTCGAGCAGGTTTATGGAACATTTTACATTTGGTTTCAATTGGAACCAACTGGAATTATTTGGACGAACCTATAATTTATCCGTATACTTTCCGAAATGTGGTGCCATCTGGTCAACTACCACTTTAACAACCAAAAAAATCATTAACAAGCTGCCACGATAAAATGGCAGAAAATAGGAAGAAGGTTGCTTCGATATTTTCGGCTGGCGTGGTTGGTATTGTGTACACAGCCGGCGTAGGTGCCGTGTTCATCACAGCCAACTAACGAGGTCATCTAATGTTGCCACGTGTGTGTTCTACTCAAAACCGAAATGGATTCGAAAGCAAACAGAATCTGAAAGCAAAACCACAGCGTATTTCAGGCCCCTGTTCTGTAAAATAGGGCATTATTAGGCACCGACGTCGGAAATAGGCATTTATAGGCGCTGACACCCAACATAGGCATTTATAGGCACTATGAAAAGAGTATTAAACATATTGTCAACACTTAATTCGTGCTCATATGTAAAAATGGTGTGCCTACGAAGCGTTGAAAAAAATAGGCATTTGCCTAAAATCCGGTCTCTAGTCATTATAAAATATGTTCTGTACTCTATTTTGATTTTTTATTTTTTTTAAGTAATAGTTTCCTATTCTGAGATAGGGCCAAGAAAAAGGACATTCTTGGCCAGCTTCAATATACACGAAACGATTTCCTCTCCTCGCAGAAAGCACAACCGCATGTAAAGAAGAAGAGTTTGCATGTGCAAGCAACAAGGCCATAAGTTGCTTTCCACGTTCTATACTTTGCGATGGCAAGGAAGACTGCCCTGGCGGCGCGGATGAGTCATTGTGCGGAGGTTAGTAAGTAGAAACAACTTAAAAGCAATATATATAGAAAAGTTACATGTACAATTCATTCTACCTTCAGAAACACCGGGAAAAAGTCATCTGTGCTACCACAGAGTCTTATTTTGGTACCAAACACTTTCCACAAGTTGTTTAATTTATTGTAAAATGCGGAGAGCTACTCGTCTCTTCTGTTTCAATCGGGAAAAATATATTGTTACATCTCTTTCACTGACGCATTAATAAAACTTCTGTTTTACTATCTATGGCCATTCAAACCACACTTTTAACCGTATTTTTTTGCCTATCCACCCTCACACATATTGGGGCAACAATTAGAACCTATCGAGGTGCCCCCGCGCACGCTGTCTATTCTTCTGAGCGCTGTGAAAAGGGCCCTGCCTCACCGTTCTGATCAAAAGTCAGTGACCCCTCCACTCCCCCCTCCTTCCGCGTTCCGAATTGCGATACTTTGCATGTCAGCGCCATTTGACGAAGCATGTCTGGTGTAGCGACTTGCGCAGGGCACCCCTCTCGCCAGTCCCCTATGCAGAAAGGCATAGTTCGAAAAGCGCAAGGAGGGTGGGGAGGGTGGGGGGGGTCGCCTCACCTAATTTTGCTCACCATAGTACCGGCTGCCCACCTGTAATCAGAGGACTATTTTCCGTTGTTCAGGAGGGCTCAGTGGTGTGCGCTTGTTCTTTCACTCATCGCCCGCTTCTTTAGTTTGCGTTCATTTTTGTGGAACTATTATTTGTGTTTATTTAGCAGATAAAAAAAACGTGATATGATAGGATATCTTTAAGTGGTGTACTCGCAGTTTCCCTGAGAACTTAAGATTTGGCATTTCTGATTTGTTATGTGCGTTTTAAATTAACGCCTATAGTGAGAGTGTTGGCCAATAGGTATCACTATCGCCAGCCGCAAGTCTTCTTGCGAAAGCAACACTCCGACAGCCAAAGCGAGAGCTCGGGTGGCCGCCGTCGCGCCGTAGCTATCCTGACCTTGAGCCGCCGCCCTGCCTAGCAAGTGGCGCGCCGTTACCCAGCAACGCGATAGCACGCGCTCGCTCCACCCCTCGCCGTCGCCTAGCAGCGCGATAGAGGGCGCTAGCTCTTCCCGCTCACTCTATTGCTTTCGCATTCCTTTAGGTCAACCAGAGTTAAATCACCGCCATTATTTTCGTGGGCATATTCCCGACAAAACAAGCTCCAGCCCTTCTGCTTTCTTGCACAGAGTCAGAGGTGCGCTGCATCACTCCGGATTAAAAAACTACGGCCCATGGAAAGCCTAACCTTTCGCTAAATTTGTATGCAATGAAAAATGATTCTTTCTAGAACCTTGACCACTTTTAAACGAATTGAGTCCTCTAGAGCGGAAATTAAGCAATGGCTACCTTTCTATATGATCATTAGCGCGTCAGCTGTGTGGTCAAAAAATATGCCCTCTCCCCACATTGGTACCGTAATAGAGCGGAGTGCGAATCGGTAATGACCTCCCTTGCATATTATATAGGTTGCAAGTTGATTTTACAGTTTTGTTTTTCGCAATTACAAGTTCTTCGTGTTTTTCTGATGAAAATGAGTAGTATAGAAAAGAAATCGCATCAGCCACGTTCTCCATTCATAATCTAAGTTGTCGTTTTACTATACACATTTCCACAAATTCCCAAGTAAACGCGCGACCAAACCTGTTGATGTTCTCGTTTCTGGAAGTCTGTGTGGAGATTCGTTGCCTCAGTGGCGGTCGCTGCGTGCTGAAGACTCCTCAGATGATGCCAGACTGTCACTGCACTCAGGGCTTCGGGGGTCATCGCTGTCAGTACGTCGTGAAAGATGGGCAACTAGCTGGCATTCTGGGCTTAAATGGTGAGTTGCGTTGCGATTTATATCCCGTCAAACAAGCAGCATGAGTACACTTGAAAAGCAACACGAATAATTTTCCGTTTTGTATTCTACAAGTACTTCCCACAGCTAATGCAGTTAATGATTTCGAACATTACTAAATAATAAGCGGCGAAGCAGGCAGAGAACAGAGTACCTCAGGACGTCGCGCTTTCCTGACGAAGTTGCGCATGAAAGTTTTGACCAATAGTACAGCTAATATTAAGAAATGCATTTTGTTGAGTACAAATGCCTAGTAGAAAAATCCATAAAAAGAATAGTGACCATGTGACATCAATGAGTTAGATAATATTTTTCACCAGGACTCATTTTGCGGAACTGCAAAGATTGCAGAGAAAAAGCCCACAGATAAAGCATCTTGTATGTTTTAAAGTGAATGATCAAGGTTAATTTATTGTGGTGATTTAGTTCAAAGCTAATTTTGTAGGTAATATACGGGTCTGTTTATTCCATGTGCTTCAATGTCTTTCTTTTCTTTAATTAATAGTTAACACACCCAAAGTTTTTAACAATTGCGCTACTTTCTAGGTGCGATACCGGTAAAAGGAACGGTTTTTTTAGCCAAAGCTACAGTAGGCTAGTCAGCAGCGCATTTCTGACGGTCGCCGCAGGCCAGTACTGCGCATGCGCCGTAACAATAACAACCAGTTGGGCCGAGTCGCAGGTGTTTCGCAGCGCGCCGCCACCGCTCTGGTCTGCGCTGCGCCGCGCGTGACGTCACCACTAACTATGCGCCTCACTGTGCATGCTCGGTGCTCTCACCTGTTGCGCCGCAGCGGAGGATATAAGCAGTGGAGCACCCGCTCGCTTGCGAAAGCGCAATGGGAGAAGAAGCGGCCGGCGGCCGCGTGTATAGTGAGCGGCATCTTCAGAAGCTCCGGGGAACTGCTTCAACCAATCCCAGAGTCATTGGTCGACGCGAGGCTGCACGTCTGCGAAAGAATGAAGCCCGAAGAGCTAAGCGTGCGTTGGAGACGCCCGAGGTGCGTGAAGAATGTCTCGCCAAGCAGCAGCAGGAAAGTGCATCGAAACGCTGTTTGTACCTCTATAAATCTTATCTCCTAATGAAGACATCTATACAACTATCAGTTGTGTATGTTCCCTTTTCACCAGCGTTTAAATATTAACGTCGTGTTTGACAGGACAGGGCGTTAAAGCAGCGCTGTCAGCAGTTGCTTCACGGGAAAACCATCGATGTGGCTTAGCTCCGCTGGGCCTGCATATAGTATATATTGAAAGTACCTTAGGCCTACTCTGATTTGGTGCGGCTGCAGTGGTTAAGCAGCAACTGACACATATGTGTGTCACACACAAACACTGCCAAACGGATTGTTCACAAAGTCTACCTCGAACGTTCTCGTTGCCGGTTCACTCGCTGCTGACCGTATGGTGTCATCGGTAAATCGGTGCGTTTTCTTGGCGTCTCCTTCTTGCTCCCTGTTGGGAGTGGGTGTCCGAGCCAGGAAACGGTCGAGGCGACGGTGAGTCAAATAACTTTTATGTACAGTATGTACAAGGACTTTTACATGATACAAGGGTCAAGAGCACCACGGGCTAGCACAAAGACGAAGGGCGGCCCCGGCGGCGAGCGGAGCTCCGGCGTGGTGGCTCTTCTGCTGCCCGTCTGCTGCTCGGGTTCAGCGCGGCTCCGCTTTTAAAGCCGCTGGTGACGGTTGCGGCAGCCAGCCGTTCAAATCCTCCAATCAGGTCACGGCACTGGCCACCGTTCAAATTAGACCAATGGTCGAGAGGCGCCGGCCGTTGAAGGCTTGAGACAGGAACGGGCGGCCGGAGAAGTGCCGCGGCGTCCGAGCCGACGGTGAGGAGGGGCAGGAGGAAGGGTCCGCTTCGGCGCCGGCGAGTCGGGATGAGTCACGCTGCACGCCGCGACATGTCAGAGAGAGTCTGGGCCTGCTTTGAGCGCCGGCGGGCGCGCAGCGCTGGTTTAGACAGGCCCGCCAGCGAAATGTGGGCGCCGGCACTACATCCCTTCCCGCGTCTTCTTGTGCCGTCGTTTCGATCCCGGCTAGTCGTAAATTGCGCTCCGCCTTTTCACACCACCGCTTGGCCAGAGGTTCTTCATGCACCTTGGGCGTCTCCGACGCACGCTTAGCTCTCCGGGCTTCATTCTTACGTAGACGAGCAGCCTCGCGCCAAGCAATGACTTCGGGATCGGTTAAAGCAGCTTCCCGTAGCCTCTGAAGATGTCGCTCACTATACATGCGGCCACCGGCAACTTTTTTTCCCAGTGCGCCTTCGCAAGCGAGCGCCTACTCCAAGGCTTATGTACTCCTCGGCGGCGCAGCAGCAGAGAGCACCGCGCATGCCCAGTGAGGTGCGTACCTAGTGATGACGTCACGCGCGGCGGTGCGCGGAGACCGGCGCGGCGGCGGCGCGCGGCAAAACACCTGTGGCTCGGCGCAACCGGTTGCCATGGTTATGGCGGATGCGCATTACTGGCCTGCGACGACCGCCCTTATTGCGCCGCTGACTAGCATAGCGTAGCTTTCGCTACAAAATAGAAAGAGAGAAGCTTCGCGAATGGAATCACTGTTAGCCGTGTTAACCGTTAATGCCCAGTGTCGCCAGTTCGAGGCGCACCATTTCGGTTTGGTTCATGGGGTTTAACGTCCCAAAGCGACTAAGGCTATGAGAGACGCCACGCCGAGTACTCCCTACAACTGCACGGATCTTCAATAAAGCAAACTTGGGAGTTAACAAGAGTTCAGTAGCCAACGCTTCGCAGTCGCAAGGTTTGGCGTTTCTATGAGAGGACTGTGTCAATTTAAAGGCGCTGCGAATTACCAATTTCCATCGAGTGTCCAAAAATGCCTCCTATCTGATTGGTTGACACATACTGCTAGAAAGAGGACGACGTTTCCTGAACAAGAGATTATTTACAGGCCCCGGGCTTTCGAGTTGGTTCTTTCATTGCGTCTTTCACAAAACTCTGGTCAGCTGAACAAAATAAACGAATTCCTGATTGTTGCCTATTGGCGAGAAACCATGCACTCACTCAAACTTTCGCCGCTTGTAGCATTGTCTGGTTTTGAATGTGCGTGAATTCACAACCGTAATATGAAGCTAAGGAGTATTTCTTTCATTTCTTCTTGATTTAGGCTTTAATACATTGAGAATGGCAATACTAGATTAAGAACGTGTAATGGGCGACGCGCATAGTCAGTATGGAAGTAGAAGATGACGTTGGTGAGCTTAACGACGTCATCCGTGTTGTTGTATGCGCTCACTCGTTCGTAGGAGGCCAGCCAGTCTTCGACGTCTTTGTCGTCAGTGCCGCTGAAGATCGTCGGGTCGCGCCGACGGACGGCACCGGAACAGATGACAGCGGGCTAGGCAGGTTGGGTCGGGGTGTAGGACGTCGTGGTAGAGCCTGGTAGCCTGGGCATCGTGGCGTAGCTCCAGGGGAAGAGCAGGCAGCACCTCCACCAAGTGTAATGGGGCGACACGCACAGTCAGTATGGACGGCCACAGTCCTTGTTCCAGCGGTGCTGCTCAGCAGGCCAGCGTTCGGAAGCGCAAAACCCGAACTTCGTCTGCGTCGGCTTCCTTCTTCCTCTTCTTCGTCGGCGATAGCTGCTGGGGCATCAAACCCCAACTCTCTTGCTTACAATCGCAATTATATGCGGTGCACTAATTTTGATCTAGCACACCTCCAAATTATTACTCTTCCCTTTGTCACATTTTCAGAACTTGGCGTCGCCGATATTGTTGTCATAGGAATCGTCGTCGCGTTGGCTTTTGGAGCAACGCTTGCAGCAGTTGTCATCTTAGTGAAAAAAACAAAGGCACGGCGGTAAGCAAAATTTTGAGTTCTGGAAGTTTCTTAAATATCTGACACGTTTCTATGCGACATTTTTACAAGACTGGCACCTTACGAATAAAGACGTGAGTATGAAATCTGCGGTTATTTAGACGTCAGATATGACTTCTCGTTTCCGGTGGGTATATTGATCTTTCCCTTTTGAAATCCCACATGAATAATGAAGCGGGCATGCACACCAACTCTCAATATGACCAAAAATGAAGTAACTGGCCCAGACGTTCTCTCCTACTTGACACTTGCCTTTGGAGACCGTCACACCTTACTGCACCAGCCCTAAGGCACCTTGGTTATTTTGGGTACGCTGAACTGATTCTCTTTTTTGCGAAGCATTCCAGGAAAGAAGCGCATTAATTGCGTCAAAGGCAAAAGTCATGCTATATTTTCTGTTGTAAACACCCAACGATTTAGCCCTCATTGGCGCGCGCCTGACTTCATAAACTCTACCTTGCCTAACATAAATCCCGAGCACTCAGTACTGTTTCGGGGACAATGTCGTCACCGCAATGTACCTTTTCAGGAAACTCCCCGCGCATCCTGAGGACGCCTCTTGCGGTACGCAGGAAGTGAAAAGAGGTGACCATATTTTCTTCACACTGCTTCCTCATATTTTAGCATTTTTAGAAACTTTGCCTCATGATGATATTGGTGGTGACGAAATAAATTTGCCCGGGTGTTACTTTCTATTACGGAGATCGTGGGTCACGTGACGGAGGCGTCTCAGTTACCGTTAAGTCTAAACACTCTCTCATCGTGTTGGGCCAAATTTCTAAGCAAGATAGCTTATTCAATTAGAAAAAGTAGCTGGGCTAATTGGTAGATGGATTTTGGTCATACATGTCAAATGTGGTTAGGACGTTGCGCTTGTTGTGAGTAGCTCACTGACCTGTCCACATTTATGGTGTCCGTTTTATGGGGCGCCTTAGTATGACCAGAAAGAAGGTTCATTTTTTAAAGCTGTATTGTGTGGTTTTTTATTACTATGCCTGGTTAATCGCAAACCAGACGCTCCTAATTTATTTTTCTTGAGAAAGGCGTTGGTCACGTCTTAACTTTTCGTAACAGAAATGTAGTTATGAACAGCGTTTTCAGTCTTGACTGCATTGACTGGAAGCGTCGGTATGTGGAAATTAGAAAAATGAATGATGTTTTACTGGACGGTATACTTCGATTAGGTGTTCATCAGTATCTAAGTGAATACACCCGCGGAAATGATGTGTTAGATTTTTTTTTTTGCCGAACTCTGTCTGATGGAGTTATCAGTAATAAGAGAGTAATTACCAATTGGCATCCAAGCAGGCGTAGCCATATGTCGACAAAGGAAAGCTATATAGCTACAAAAGAAACTTCACATTTCAAGAAATTTCGTCCTGGTGGGGGGAGGTTCGCACCAAGGACAGTTGCTTCACCATTGCAGCCGCTCTACCAACAGAGCTAACGGGGACTGCTAGCAAATGGCAGGGCGAGAGCGAATTGATCAATAACTCGAAGTGGGGAGAGTGTTGGTCTAACATTTAACCAGGATTGCTCATAATGGGCTCATAACCCATCATAGGACATAAAGACCAATGGCAATCATATACCATTTTTGGTGGTTTTTTAGTCCGTAGTCAGCTCAGTGCTTTCTTTTAATTTTTTTTTTCAGAGCATTTTTCGATGAGAGAGTATAGCATGACCTCACTTGAGCGGTCTCTTTTTGTCTCTGCGCTTCTTTATCAACGCACATCTTCTTGAGAGACCCCTTCCTTGTTAAAAGAAATGATTGTTTCGCCACTTCATGCAACATACTTGAGCAAAGTGACCTTGCTGTAGGTCTGAATTTGCCTTGTTCAGATAAAGTAGCTTTTCCAACTAAACCTGTACAGCCTGAGCCTGACTTACACTGTAATATGCGCTTATGATTCCTAATTCTGATGTGCCTTCAGCTGCACGTGCATGGCAAATGAATATCAAATATTGTTGCTGACTTATAATTAACCTAAATTTATTGCAGAGTGCAAGGAATAACTGCGACACTCCCACAGCTCAAGGAAATTAGAAGCCCAGAAAATAATTCTTGTAAATATGCTCGGAATAAACCCACAATATTCTGGTCGCATCTCCTGTGCGATGGGGAAAAGGCAGTTGGTTTTCTTTTTATCTGACCGTAAATAATGATTGGTTTGGTTTGGTTTGGTTTATGGGGTTTAACGTCCCAAAGCGACTAAGGCTATGAGAGACGCCGTAGTGGAGTGGTCCGGAAATTTCGACCACCTGGGGTTCTTTAACGCGCACTGACATCGCGCAGTACACGGGCCTCTAGAATTTCTCCTTCAAAGAAATTCAACCGCCGCGGCCGTGATCGAACCCGCGTGTTTCGGGTCAGCAGCCGAGCACCATAACCACTGAGCCACAGCGGAGGGGCGTTAATAATGATTGTATTGGATTTGTCTGTGTACAATATGCACTCTCATTTTGACACCGCAGGTAAGCAGTGCTGGAGCACTCAGTGTTCTCTCAAAAAATTTTTTCACAGATGAAATCCAGACATAGCATCGATTTAAAAAACTGTGAAAGGATGCGTGCATTCAACATTTTCAATCTGCTTTGGCATTAAAACATATTGCTACTTCAGAAATGAGAAATGCGTCATGGGGATTTGCTGAGAAGGGGTTTTCAGCATGAATAATTCGTGTTCGTTTTCTGCGCTCGTAACAGCATAGTAAAGGTTCAAGAACACAGCAGTCGAATGCGAGAACTCCCACCGATATGCGGAATTGGTCTCAATCAGCGCAATGGCAGTTATTGTCATTAATTTGTGCACAGATTTGTACAGTATTATTGTTTTCTTTTAGAGCCGCCGCGGTGGCTCAGTGGTTAAGGCGCTCGGCTGCTGACCCGGAAGACCCTGGCTCGATCCCGGTCGCGGCGATCGAATTTCGATGCAAGTGAAATTCCAGATGCCCGTGCACTTCGCAATGTCAGTGCACGTTAAAGAACCCCAGGTGGTCGAAACTTCCGGAGCCTTCAACGCGTCCCTTATAACCTAAGTCACTTTGGGACCTTAAATCCCTATAAACTATGCACCATATCTTTCTTTACACACAACCTTACTTTAAGACTGCACTAACGATAGCTCCACCTATTTTTTGTTCTGAGAAAAATTGACTCTATGCCTACTACTCACGGAATTCTATGCCTATACGGAACGGCATTCTTTATTATCTATTCAAGAGTTACCCCCCCACATTTGCCCGAAGGCGTTATAGCAGGGAAGGTTACAGATTGGCAAAACATACATCTTCACTTGCAGAGCACACTTGCATTTCGGGAAGCCGGTTCCACTGTTGCGCTGTTTTAACAAAAAATGAATTTGCAAACAAGTTCGTCCTGGTACGGTACTCTCTAATTTTACGGGAATGGTCATGTCGTTGAGAAACGTAAAAGGGCTGTTTTAAATATTTCAAAACTAATCCCCGTTTTTCCGTGAACTATTAAGTACAGCAATTTTAGCTTCAATTTTCTTCTACGGGAAGCGAGTGGTTCTATTGCAATTCTTTTTTCATTGATGTACAACTATATCTTCACCCGTACCTGCCCCAGACGAACTTTGCTGCTCTATTTGAATTTTATCGAGTTTTTCAATTAACAACTGATGTGCAGGGTCCCATACAATACACGCATACTCCATGATAGGTCGAACACAAGAGAAAAGCAGCTTTCTTGAGGTTTGGCTGCGAAAACCTTAAACTTCAATGTATGAAATTTAGCGCCCTACCGGTTTTGGTAACCACATGATCCACGTGAGCATTCCAGGAAAAGTCATTCGTTAGTATAACACCTAAGTATCTGCAAGTACATGTGTAAGAAACTTTTACAAGCGCTGCGACAGGGGACAGGGAACGTGAAGAGACAGAAGGACAAGCGCTACTAACAACTGAAAGTTTATTGAAATATACATAGGTAATGTACCCTCTCATGACAACCAGAACGCATGTACCACCCTTCATGAAACACATATAAGATACTGGTATGAATTCAAACATGACAATTCACAATCATGGATGATTATTGACGGTGTCGCTGTTTTGGCGAATACAGTATGCTTCCCTCAATTCCCTAGTCAATTTATCTTGATGCCTGAACAGAATCTTAGCCTTATTAAGAAGCGGATTGCATGCTTTTTTATCCGACCCTTTCGACACACTGGGACCATTAAGATTGCAATCTCTGTAATGTAGGGCCAAATTGGATGACGGAGCACCTTTCAAAGGCGTTTTATGTTGGCGCTAGCGCCTGTTTAATTATGCACTTCCCCGTTTGGCCTATGTAATTCTTGCCGCACGTAATAGTTGATGGATGTACGGAATTACTGCATACTTCTACAGGCTCGAGCAAGTTGGCAATAGATATGCGTTAAAGTGTTGTTCTCGGCTTCAAATAAGCTAAGAAAAATTTGTGCTATATTGATAGAAGAGGCAGATAACAGAAACAAAAAATGTAAGAAGGGGTGCCAAGTGAAACATGAGTTGTGTTTTGTGCCATGTGTAGAGGGAGTGGTCTATGATCTTCCTTTTACATGCGGCCAGAACTACATAGGCCAAACAGGGAAGTGCATAAACACGCGCTTGCGCCAACATAAAACGTTTTTGAAAGGTGCTCCGTCATCCATTTTGGTCCTACATAAAAGAGATTGTAATCTTAATGATCCCAGTGTGTCAAAAGCGTCGGATATAAGAGCATGTAATCCGATTCTTAACAAGGCTAATACTGTGCTCAGGCATTAAATTGAATTCACTAGGGAATTGAGTGAAGCATATTGTAATCGCAAATACAGCGCCACAAGCGTAAGCACACCATCAGTAATCATCCATGATTGTGAATTGTGATATTTGGACTCAAAGCAGCTTCTTTTATACTTGTCGCGGGAAGAGTGTCGCATGCGGTTCTTGTTGTCATGAGAGATTATATAACCCATGTAGGTTTCAATGCACTTTCACTTGTTAGTAGCGCTTGTTCTTCCGTCTCTTCCGGTTCCCTGCCCCTGTCGCAGCGCTGGTAAAACTTTCGAACATGAACCAACTAGTTCAAATTTCCGTGTTACTGGAACAGCATTCGTGGGCCGCTCCGTTAACACCAGGAAAGTGAAATATTCCCGAACAGCATAAAATGTATATATAGCGCCGGCGTACAGCATGAAGTAGAGCGCTCTCGAGAGCGCAACCGTAAATCAAAAATTAGGGGAACGCTTAAACTTCCTCTTAATGGTATGACGCGATAGCGGCTTGTGCTCCTCTCTAATTACACACATATTCTTCAGCATCGCCGTCACCGTGGCTCAGTGGCTATGACACTCGGCTGCTGACTCGAAAGACGCGAGTTCGATTCCGGCCGCGGCAGTCGCATTTCGATGGAGGCCAAATGCTAGACGCCCGTGAACTCTTCAATGTCATTACACATAAACAAGTTCAGGTGGTCAAAATTATCCGGAGCCTTCCACCACGGCATCCCTCATAGCATAGTCGCTTTGGTATGTTAAACCTCATAAACCAAATCAAACATATTCAGCATCATACAGCAGTAAGACACCACCACCACACCCCGCAACATAACGTGTGTACAAACTCTCGCCTGTTCCCAAGCCGTGCAAGCCTGCCTTTGCACGCAAAGTCGGTGGCGTGTCTGGCTCGCTACCGAAGAAGCGTAAGCTGGAATTCCGCCTGATATTTTTAGTTTTCCTCAAGCGAAACCAATTACATTGGCGAGTTGAATTCTTTGACACATGCGGAGGCCTTTAATTAACATTGCGCAATGCTTTAACCACTTTCATTCCTCGAATGGCGTTGCGTTTAACCTGAGCGCCGTGGGTTGTTTGAAATTCTCGCATGAGAAGAAGAACTTTATTTTCCACCTATGTAGGAAGCCCCCTACTACCCGCCCCTGGCGCGCAGGCTTCCGGGGCTTCTGCGACTAAAGGCCGGGGCTTCCGCGACTAAAGACAGGCGAAGTTGCAGTGTTTCTTCGCAGCTTCCGTCGCCAGGCGGATGACTTGTTGCTTTTCGGCGGGGTACTCGCTTCGCAGCAAGGCCTCCCAGGCATGTGTATACTTTTAATGTTCTTCCTGACGCCTCGGAAGTCAGGACATTGCCAGATTATATGGTCAACAGTGCCCCTATCTCCGCAGATTTTACATTTATCATCAGGTCTATCGTCTATTCGCGTGGGGAACAAAATTTTAGCAAGTTTGGAATTGAGCCGTAAATTAAGATCTGGACGCCCGCACACGAATCAGTCCCATGCAATCAGGCGGCAAGAGAGTTAGCCCAAGCTCTCTACTTCCGGGTAACCGTACAGCCGCCCGACTTTCAGGGAGTGGATCAGTGGATGAGCCTCGATCGCACTCATTTCACGCAACATGTCTGCACACACACACGCAGGACGCCGCCAATCGTAAGCATACAACCACAAACCCGCCTTGGATGCTGCGGCGGTGGCCTACAGAGACGCCTGTCACACGGAAACCGCGGGCTCCACAGCAGCCTTCTTCCTCCACCCTTGCCTCTCTACAACCAGCGCTCACACAATCAGTCCGTACACCTCCCCATCCTCCACTCTCGCCCTAGAAATGCTCGGGATCGCCGATGCCATCACACAATCTGCCATTTTACCCCCCGCCCCAGCATACGTTCTCTATACAGACTCGCATGTCGCTCGGCGTGCCTTCCACGAAAGAGCCTTCCCCTTCCCTACCCGATCGGCCTTAGATGCCGCCCTCTTAGCTCTAAGCCTACGACCGGTGACCCTTCGGTGGATCCCTGGTCACGTAGGCATTCCCGGCAATGAGCTGGTTCACCAGCTTGCGTGCGAAATTCTACACCGGGCGCCGGGGATCCCATAGACGATCCCACCGACGGAGCAGGCGGTTATTGATTACAAACGCACCGTCGAGGAATACTACACGCAGCAAAAATTGTACTTAGCTAATTTACCACCGCCACACCCATCCTGACCGATCCATGAAGCTCGCATTCTTCGCCGAATACAGTTTAATCTCCTACATACACCAGCCAATCTTTATCTGTACCGGTACACTTCCACACCTCAGTGCCCAAACTGTCCACAGACATATGCAGACATAGAACACTGCCTTACACAGTGCTTCTCAGCCTTCCAGTCCCCCGCCTATCCTTTCCCCCAACTCCACCGTGGCCCATCTGGCTCGCTTCTCTGGGTCTGAAACAGCAACGCGCCCTCGTCACATTGGCCCAGGACCTATTGAAAGCCTAATAGAAAAGCTGTTTTGTTTTGATAACAGTGTCACACCACCACCGCCTAAAATAGTAGTTTTAATGAACTAACCACGATGAAAAATCTTTGAATTTGAATAGTATTTTCCAAAGTGGTGAAAAGGCTTCTGAGCCATATTACTGGCGTCAAAATACCTTTTCCAACCATGTTGCATCACTTTAGCCATCAAAAGGCAAGCCAAGCATAAAAACAACTACAAATGTGATATACATGTAAACAGTACAAATGGCATGATAGAGCGCACAGATGGTTTGTAATATCCGCGTAAGAGATTAGCAGGATTGGTATGACTGCTGCGGCTGAACTGGGAGATTGAGCGAAACCCTAGTTCCCCTAAACCCCCTGGCGAACGGGCACCCATACTATCTGTTTTTTACTCAATGCCGAATTGGAATGGCTCTCTAATGTTAATAGTATTCTGCCGGCGAGTGGCGCTATACTACCCCGCGCGTAATTTCGGTAGGCCTGCTGCGAGTCCGACATTATGTACGCTGCATCAGAGTGGATGGCGGCGAGTGCAATCGCCACTTCCTTCAACATTAGCACGTCGCTAGTTTTTACCGAAATCCCGCCCACCTGCTTTCCCCTCGTGCACCACCGCTATGGTGCAGATGCCCTCCTCGGTTGTACCCGCTACATCCACGTAGTATATGCCTGTCTACCCCCGTAGTAATTTTGAATAAATTTTGCCCTGATTTCACGCCTTCCATGATTTTACTCTCATTTCATATTTTTTGGAGCGGCTTAATAGACAAAGTATTTTTCCATTCCTCCGGGATATCGACTCTGCGTTGAGGTCCCGAAGGACTTGTCTGCCTGCTCTGGTCGCCGAAAGCCTGTCAATTTGGCTTGTTCTGTGAGCCTCAGACAGTTCCTTCACCGAGTTGTGGACACCATGTGGGAGCATGCGCTCAGTAAACGCTGGGGCAGAGAGTCTTAGCCCCTTTCTAACCGCCGCCCGAATCATCGCGTCGAGGTTCCCGTGGTCGCTCTTCCTCAGCTTGAGGTAGGGCGCCGCATACACCACGCGACTGACGATGAACGCCTGGATCAGGCGAACGTTTTCTTTTTCGAAAAGTCCACCATGCTTGTGGGATATCCTGCCAATCATCCTAGTGATTTCTTCACCTGCGAACAAATTAGTAGTGTGATTGGCGGAATCCAGAATGATCATGGGTGGCGGTTAGAGCCATGCTTCACGTTCGCCCGTGGCTCACACCTAGAGCAATGGCTATCTATGACAACTTTCCGCGCAAACTGTTTCAAGTCATGATTAAACCATTTTTTTTTGCACAGCTTAGTAAACACTCCTGTTATTTCTAGCGGTAAACGTATTTTTCTTTCCTGGTCATCTTCTGTTCTGCACCGGCTTCCAGAGTAAACTGTAAATAAAAACAAAGTGCCGCTTTGACACCTATCACGTGATGTGGGCCTGCCCCTCCAACCCGGCTATGCCTCTCATCCCCAACTCAACCCGGGAGGACTAGGAGGAGATCCTGCTTGGCTGCCACAACTTACAGGCCGAACAAGCCTTAGTCAGGCGCGCACGGGCGCGGGCCAGCGCCACTGGAGTCCCAAACAAGGGACCTCCACCTAGTTCTTGTAAGGATCGGTCCCTTACAGGCTGATCCGAACATATCTCCTGTCCCTTCCAAATAAATGCTTTCACCACCAGCCCCTTGGTCTTAACTTAACGCCAATGCGTGAAATCCAGCTAGTTGGCTGCCTGTAGTGGAAAAGGTCACACGGCTGGTTTCGTCTGCTTCCTTGTTTTACAATATGTAGCATTAACTTGGGTTCGAACGCTTACTTACTTTGTCAACAACCATCTCACAAGGCGTTTAGTAGCAAAGGCTAGGTGGCTTTCTAAAATCAGGTAATGGAGAATGAATATGAAAGTACTACTTGTGAAAACACCCCCGTTTTCTTAGGGCTTTCTTTCTGCAGGCCAGTGGACGCCACAGTTGCGATTCACGTTTCAGCCGCTTTCGTGAAATGTTTACTCGACTTGGCAACAAGTATCATGCTGTAACCCAGGAACATATTACAGCAAAATAAGGCAAAATGGACGAAATTCGTGCCGCGTGGTCAGACGTTTGATTAACCGGGGTGGCGTAATCTGTCAGCTCTGCCAAATCTTTTCGTCTTGCCTAGCGCCAGCCTGTTAGAAGGTTTCAGTGCCGCTTACGATGTGCGCCTTCTACCTCGCACTTGCTATAAAGGACACACCGCACTAATAGTGAAAATCATCGGCACGAAGAGGTCTTTCGTTACCGAATGTTAACGTCCAACGTCTTTGCGTACTGTGCGACGCAAAATATTTGCTGCTAAATTTCTTTCGTGCAATGAGGAGCTTGTGGCCTCGGATTTATGAGGCTCGCTTCAAGCCTGTGGTATTTTACACCGAACAACGAAAACCCATTTTCATTTTGCAATTCAGTTAGGTCTGCCCCTATGTCCCCTTAAGTCCGACTGTGTGTCAACAGAGCCAGCTTGTTGCTTTAAATGTGTTGCTGTCATGAGAGATTGCAATAAAAATACGTAAATATGGGTCCAGGTGGCAAAAGAACGCGGTACGCTGGCATGCTGTACGACGTTACAGCATGACGTAAGATTGAGAGAGAGATGACGTCACACCCCAGCTGAGTCCCAATAGCTGCCATGTGCAGGCACTAACAGGAATAATGGAAACGCGAGGACGCGTTTTCTTGAGCAACAGATATCGCAGGTTACTGCTGCTGCGACTGAAAGAATGGTGTGTCTACTAGCTTGAGCTGAGCCACAACCGCTGCCACGTGTGGATAATACATATATATGAGATCGTGAAAACAACCCCGTCCGCCGAAGCGACGACGCCGGCTGTACTCCGCAGGTACAGAACCTCAGCGATATCATCACTGGTTAACCTCAATGTGGTGGCAGTTTCCTCGCAAACATTCACCAGAATTTAGCAACCGTTCGTCTTATAGCACTTTGGGTGGTGTCATAGCATTTCTCTCTGAATAAGCTTACATGTTTTAGTCAATTTAGAAAGTTGAAGGCTAGTTTATGATAGGTGTTCGGATAAATGACGCATGCACCGTCAGTTGCATCCTTCAAGGCGCCTTTGAGGCGTCCACCGAGGTGTCGAGATTTGAAAGCTACTGCGCCCTTTCCTCAAAACTCATGCTTTCGCATTCCTGCACACAAGCGGAAGTGCCTTCAGGATTTTTGTTTAGGGACAAGACTACTTCGTTCTGATTTTGTAGCGAAAGCTACACTACACCAGCCACTTTGCCTTTTCAGCTTCGTTGCACTTACGCCGTGGTTGCGCCTCAGCCATGGTCGCACCGACCTTGAGCCGTTGCCTAGCAACCGCCGCAGCTGGCGGGAGTCACCGCTCGGCACGCCATCTGGCATGACGACACTCCGCCGTTGCGCTCGTCGTGGAGCGTACACCGCTCGCCTCGCCAGTTGTGGAGAGAGTAGAGGGAGACGGGTTGTCGCAGTGTGGGCGCATATATATATTGCCACGTATCATTGTAGTGTCCGTTCGTTCGCGCAAGGCCGCAGGAAAGGGGTGTTATCATTTTTGTTCTTGACGCGAGAAGCGACTGGACTAATCTCGATTGATCACAGCCATGAAGAGTTGCATCTACGCGTTTCCAGATTACTCTAGATGATCTCGACCTGTTATCTAGAAGTTTCCTTGCCGGCTTTAAATTGAACGATGCCGCGAGCAGCGAGCATTCGTAGTTCGACGACTGACGAGCACGTTTGTTGCTTACGCCACCGCCGAGTGATTCAGTTGTTTTGCGGGCGCAAGTCAGCCCAAATAAAGAGCTTCGTTTCCAAGTCTTATTGGCGTCTTCCCGACCGCTGGACTGCCTTCACTACAACGTGACATCTGGTGGAGATGCCGGGGAGCCTTCCAGGTACCGGACAACCCCTGCAAGTCGTGACGCCAGCCCTCTGAGTTATCCATCGGAGGACCTGACTACAGTCTACCACGCAGCCTCTGGAGCCTCCAGCCATGACTTACGCCGCAGCAGTGCGCCGTCCTGCACCTCGACGACGGGACCCAAGCCCCTACCACCCTCAGCCAGCTGCGTTGGACCGCCGCCCACTCGCCCCAACCCGCCCGTCCTACGAGCGACGCGCGCAGCCGATGAAATGCGACGAGTGGAGAACTCCCGACCAGCGCCGCCCACTATGCTTCCACTGTGGCGAAGCCGGTCACGTCCTCCGGCACTGCCCATACAGAAGACTGGGCATCCGAGGGTTCTCTTACGATGCTCCACGACCCCGACCCGGCCAGCGACCAGCCGAAATCGAGGAGTTTTTGCGTCGGGAAGAATACTCATCGCCGAGCCGCCTATCACGTTCCCTGTCGCCATCGTCCCCACGCTTTGTATCTCCTAGCCGAGGTTACGCCATGCGTGGACGCTCCCCCAGCCCCCGAAGGTTAAACTAAATAAAGCAGCCTCTGGAGGTGAGGTTGCTTCTAAGCGCAATGATAAAGATCCTCCATCAACGAAAACATAAGACTATGCCTCAACTACGACGACCCCTACGACGACGACGACCCCTAGACAACGACGACCCCTACGAGACGACGATCCCTACGACGACGACAAAAACTACGACAACACCGACGACGACGACGACACGGCCAGACTTGAAGCCTTTACCGCTGCCCTTACACCTTATTAGGAACGCTAAAGGACTCTAAGTTCTCGAAGCATTCTCCGTGTTTATTTTCATTTTAAAGCATCGAGACAATGCTTCTTTGGGAGGGGGTAATGCCACGTATCATTGTAGTGTCCGTTCGTTCACGCAAGGCCGCAGGAAAGGGGTGTTATCATTTTTGTTCTTGACGCGAGAAGCGACTGGACTAATCTCGATTGACCACAGCCATAAAGAGTTGCATCTACGCGTTTCCAGATTACTCTAGATGATCTCGACCTGTTATCTAGAAGTTTCCTTGCCGGCTTTAAATTGAACGATGCCGCGAGCAGCGAGCATTCGTAGTTGGACGACTGACGAGCACGTTTGTTGCTTACGCCGCCGCCGAGTGATTCAGTTGTTTTGCGGGCGCAAGTCAGCCCAAATAAAGAGCTTCGTTTCCAAGTCTTATTGGTGTCTTCCCGACCGCTCGACTGCCGTCACTACAACGTGACAATACACACACACACATATATATATATATATATATATATATATATATATATATATATATATGGTTCGGCGCAGCGGGAGGTGAGCCATTATGGAGAGCGATGAGCCGGCGAGGCTGAAAGAAGCCAGACTTCGGCAGCGGCACGACGCAAGGAGGAGACAGCGCACCAAATAGACCGAAGAAGAGCGTGTCAAACGTCTCGATAAGCATCGTAATGACGACGGGGCTAGACGAGCTGGCTTAGTCTCCGACAGTGAATCCGCGATGGGTGAAGACAGCTCTCGCTACCTACCAGGTTTATCCAGAGTTAAACCACAGCCAATTTTCCCGTGCACTTCTACCTCCTCCGCCCGGGGAGTACTAGCAGAAGGAAGCAAAGGAAGAGCAGCAGATTCCTAAAACTGAAAGCTGACGGTCATCATTGTGCTGCCAAAAATGGCGATGCTATTTTGTCGCGTTGTGGTGCACATAGTGACTGGAAGTAACAGCACTTGCAATGGCGTGCCAGTGGGCCGAAGAAATGCCATCAAGGACACGTTAACCTGGAGGCCTATTTTATACAAAAGGTACAAATGGGACGCCTGAAAGTAACCTGACTTCCAGCGCACCATACGCGCAACCTATACTCCGGCAAGGAGAGGTTGTTTTCTTACTGAGAAATCCTGCAGGACTACAGGCTTGCAAGACTCATATTCCCCCAAGCAGATAAAACGCTCTCCAAGCAACAGGCCAAAGTCTCGCGTAAACTTCAAACTAACACCTATCCAAATCCCCAATTGTGTAGCTCCTATTCGGAAGGACTCTACTCCGACAAATGCAAAAATTGTGATAGCAAAGCCGATCAAATCATATGATCTAGAACTGCCCGTAGTCCCTACCCGCGAGTCAATTCACTACCGACTCTGGTAATTGGGAGGCTCTAATGCTCAGCCTCGATCCGGGGACACAGATCACGCTCCTCCAACTGGCTGAAGACCCCGCCGCTGCCCAAGGGATAGCGGCCGCCATTTAAGCGGGGTGCGACTTCGGGTCGCTCCTCTATATCCGCTGGAAATAAAGTTTCACAACCACCACCACCAGGGAGATTTCTTACTCTCTTCCTGTATTATTGGTTTTCTTTTTCAATGATGGACCTCACATTTCCCCTAGCCACGATTTCTTTTGAAGAGTGCTTGGCTTACCGCGAACAAGCTGCAAGACCAACTGTCCCTCATGTGAAAAGCCCTCTGAGCGGCTAACACAAAAGGTGCGCAAAGAACTGTATCTGCTTTCTTTTTCTCTTCTTGTATCGGCGCCAGATTTCTTCACCCTTTGGTGGTTCTTTAGAAAGCTTTCATTGTGTTTTAGGTCAGAATGAGAAAAAAATGGGGGGAGGGGGCGGGGGTGTTTGTACAACGTGCTCCCCTATCTTCGGTAACGACAGCGAGCCTGGTCACCCTGGCAAATGTTGTGAGCACAGAAGTCACCTGATGAAAGAGCCATATTTGCCCACAATATTTGTCCGAATCAGTTCCTTGCTCCACAACATCTGCTTTGCAGCAGCTCGCTCTACGAAATCTTCTTAAGGGAGACCCCACAGGAGAAAGAAAAATGAAAGAGCCCTTAGAACACATCATATAGGACTGCGCAATCAAGAACGTTTTCTTCACATTGCGCATCTGTGAATTGCAAGCTTAGATGCAGCTGTCACGATAAATAACGACAACATGGCTCGAGCACACATCCTGGCTGCTGCTGAGGCATCACAGGGCTGCTCTATTATGGTATGGTTGCATGAGGTCTTCCGTCCTCAAAAGTAATTTACTAAGAGAGGTGCATAACAGGGAAGAACAGAAACTTCGTCGGGTAGCTATGACATTTCAAATGAACAGTGCGAACTAGACGAGGAGAAATGTAAGTCATGCTAACTGCGTAATCTCACTTGCCGATCTCACGAACTGCGAATCAGCAATGCACTGATTCCATTTTCTGCCCCGCATTCAAAACTCTTTGCACGTGTCATGGCTAAGTCGCGCTACCATAAGCCATTAAATTAATCCTGCGCTCATTCTATGCAGCACAGTTTTAAGCAACAAACAGATTGTCTTGAGTAGGCTGCATACCCGAGTCAGCAGCTTCTCTCTCTAGCAGAACCAATCCTTTTAATTGTAAAGTCATCCCTAACACCTAAGGACAGAAAGCAAAATTGACCGAGCCCATAAAAAATAAAATATGGCTGGTGTTCACTAATGATAAGTTTATAACTAACCAGCCCGCTGCAAAATTTTCAGAACCTTTAAGCCAATCGACCATAGCCGCAACCTGGCGTGATGAGTGTTACCTAGCAACCTCTCGTGCTGTGTGCTCGCATGTCGCCTTCCTCACCTTCCATCCGTGCGTTCCGCTTCTTCTAATTCTCGGCGCCACTAGCACGGCGCCGAGAATTAGTTGGTAGCTCAGCTGAGCTGGTTCAGTCGAGAATGAAAGGCTAACTATATCGCCAGTCGCAGTCTATGTAGCCTCACACGGTCGTGTGAAGACGGCCAAAGAAGTCAAAGGCACAGCCAACACCGATGGAAAGCGGCCGGCAGATATGATGCGTCAGTCTGTGAACGTGGTGAGTGAGGCTGATCGCGCTGCTAATCACGAAAAAATAATGAATGCTTAAGCTCCGCTATTAAAGGTAGGACACGACAAGCTTTAATGGCTGCTTCAGCATTTCTATATCATGCAGTCATCGTTCTTTGTCCACATTCACACATTTCTCACATCACAGCTTGCATTCCTGTCTTCGAGCTCTACCACACTGCAGTTTAGCACATAATTCTACTCTAGTCAGTATATCATAATTTATCACGTCTCTAGTTCATGCCAATCAATACCATATTTCCATACGCCATTTCTATGCGCCACTACCAGACAAATCACCCCCCCCCCCGCCCCCCCTTATACTTCAAACAAATCAACGTGCCTGTGCTTCGTTGCTTATGCATGTCGTGTTATGCATCGCGTTGATTTGCCACTCTTTTCTTATTGTTTGTCGTAGTTCGTGCACATAAAACATTGCGACACTCTAATAAACATCACGTTAAAAAAGTGTGGCCAAGTCCATAGCGGACCTGGCTGCCAAGGTTTATTGGTTCGAATAATAAACCAAGGTTTATTAGTTCGAATTTCGATTGAAAGCTATATGTATTTTTCTTTAGGTCAAATCATTTACTTCTGCAAAGTGAAGACTTCTGCAAAGTGAACGCAAACGCCGACCTTTAATTTATATTACAAGTTCTCTTTTTAATTATTTTCATGCACGCGTGACGAAGAATATCTGCTGAATGGCAGCCTTAGCGCTGTCGCGTTATAAACAGATGAACCACCGCAGCACTTAAAGTGCCAGAAGGGGCGTAGGAGGCTGCTGATGGCGCACTCCTTCCAAGCCGCGAAACAGCCTGGAAACTATCTCCGCCTATAGTTCTCAAAATATAAGCGGGCGGAGACAGCAATGGCCCTGGCCCATCAGTGTGCAGCTACCGCAATCTATTAGCCATCCCAGATGGCTAACTTTTCCGGCCCTACATTTCACTTTTTCGACTGCACTCGACGAGGAGGTATCTATATCTATGTAATAGCTATCTAGCCCTTATTGGGGGCGCATCAAGACCTTTCGTGCGGGCGGCCGCGTCCCCCGCATCATACTGCCACCAGTTGTACCAGCCAAAGTACTCCGACAAAGATAGCCTGTCACGAACTGTTAGTGGTAGAGACAAACGCGAAGACAAAAGCGGTGCCCGGAATTAACATGTCACCACGGGCAATTTAAGAGAAAAACGCTGGACTCATCAGCAACAATACTTGATCTTTTATCGTAAGTAAACATTTTTTTACCTTCCAAGAGAAGCGAAGGGCACAGTGTGCTTTCTTTTGTCTACATAACCGAACGACACCATCGTGGTGAAGTGCTTCAAACATCACAAGGCTGCTTAGATTACTCTTCTGGCTACTAGTCTTCTGCAATAAATTATCCAGGCCTGGAACGTATAACACTGCTCGCATCTCTTGTCATTTTGTTTGCCGCCCGTAAAAGTCTCAAAATGTATTTGTGATACCCTCTGTGCTCCTATGTCCCCCTGCCTTACTTGGAGTGCCAACAAAGGAAAGCGCTGGCGTAGAGCGAGCAAACTTTCTATGGCCATACGGCTGAAAGAGCGAGACAACGCACACAGAAGGTAGTTTTGCACAAAACGATGCCCACTGAAAATTGTTCATTCATAGAAGAAAAACAGAATCAAAAGAAATGGCACTCCAAAACGCGTCAGCAAATGTGGGAAAAGAGCGTGCACAACGACAGAAAAACAAAAAAAAAACATGCTCTGAGTGCTATGGAAGAGCAGCTCATAATTCCGGTGTCTTTTTTAGTCCTGTATGCCTCAGGTATTTCTCACTTCTCATAACAGGAAGTCTAGTTTCTTATAGCTCATGCGTCAGATTAAAACCGAATAACTCTAGCGCGGGAATGCAAGCGCGCACAACTCAATATTTTTTTCTTATGAACGCTATCTGGAAGTTTCCAAATCATGACAATGCTCTTAAATGAGCAACTAAAAAATAAAGTAATTATTAACATGGTTGGTATGGTATGTGGTGAAATCTAACATCCCGAAGCTAGGCTATGAGGGACTTTATAGAGCAGGAGTCCGTATTAATTATACCACCTGGGATTCTAGCGAGCGCTGATGTGTCACAGAATACGAGCGCTTTTTTTTTTCCTTCGCCTCCATCGAAATAGGACCGCTGCGGCCGTGAGCGGAGCCGGGAGACAACGTGGCAGGTAAGCTTAAAATCTTGGATACCATTTAAGAAATATCTTGAATGCCACTTTACGTTGTTTGTTTAATCAGTCTGCTGCGTTCCGCTGTATGTCATGTCTGGCGGAAACGGCCACAAGAGCGCACCTTCAGATGGAATTCTGGACTAGGGATTTAAATAGCATCATTAAGAATGCTGTTCATAAATTGCCAGGGCACCTGAGGAAGTTAGGTGCGATAAATGCAAAAGCGTCCAATTTTATTATAATTTACTTCCAATTGCGTTCTAATTCTATTGCAGTACTGTTGCAATTATCTTCTAATTCTGTTCAATTTCTTTATGGTTGATGCAGCTCTAAGGACTATAGTGCCGACTGCTAATTATTTTTCTATTTCTTCGTTCAAAATACCACTAAATGTCCTGGAAGGAGGGTATTACATGGGGGCTCGGGGCAAAATTACATAAGATACACAATCGGTAAATGTACTTATTGCATAAAAAGTATGCGATAACAATGCGGTAATAAGCAAAAGACAACATATGCAGAGAGGCAGACTGTATGAAAAATACAAAATTTTAATATGCAGCAATAGATTTCGTACCGCTGCCTGTTAACATTTATTTTCCGCCGCCATTTATGACAGCCGCCCGATATTAGGCGACGCCGGTTTTTCGTGTCGGTCAGCCATGTAATACTTTCGCAGTAATAAAGTTCTGTTCATTTTTTTCACGGCTTTGTATGTGCCAAATGGAACGCCTAGTACATTTCTGTTGAGCCATTATTCCCCGTCTGTTTTAGTACCGCCGCCAAATCATGTGAGATATCTAGGATATTACTACCTTCTTCGGCGCGCAGCCGACGTTGTGAAAACAAAGAAGACAAAGCAGCCGGTAGCCATTGCGACAGAGCTGCTCCGTCTCGTGCCCTCGTGAAGAGCGACAGCCAGGAACAGCCTTCTAGAAGCCTATTCTGGGTGTTCTTTCGCAAGTAAGCGCCTTTGTACAAGACCATCATGCACGCAGGGCGGAATCCGTCGAGACCGGCGATCGCGGAGAAGCCGGCGAACCCGAAGAGCCTGGTGAACCCGAAGAGCCTGGTGGACCCGAAGATCCCGGTGAACCCGAAGAAACCGGTGAGTGCCGTACCGAAGCATTGGTTGAGGCCGAGCCTATTTTATTCTATGGGTAGGCATGATACAGTTCCCAATTATGGTGAGAGTTTGGGCGAGTAAACGCTTGAGTTCAAGTCTGCCACCAGCTGTATTGGCTCTTCATTGCGTCTGCTGCACGGTAGACCAGTGCAGAATTATCTCGTTTACGCGTTCTGAGCTGGTAGTCGTAGGAGCTGGCAATTTCTCATACCGAGGAATAGTGAACTGAAATGACGTTACTCTATACTAGCCACCATCGACGCTTGGCTAACTGTTCAGCACGCACGAGTTTTGGCATTTCCCCAGCGTCGCCATGGTGCATCAGTGTTCGGTAAGAAAATCGTCCCTTGGTACTCAGCAGCCCAAGGCCGCCTGTTTGCTGCAGTTATAAAGCCTTACGCCAGGAATTAAGAGTAGGAAGCAAATCTTGGCCGCATGTTGCTTCGTGCGTGAATTGGTTTTCTGGGCTTCTCTTGTTTACGAGCATTCTTTGGATTTAGAGTGCTGCCTCTGGCGCGTAGTGCAGAGGCAATTGCAGCCTGGTAGGTGGCAGAGTTGTTACACTTGTCTTTAACGCTTAGCGGAGGGAATAGGCGCCAACTTTATCTTCAGGGCTTCAACCAACCCTAACGTAACATATGCGATGTCGGTGGTCGCAGCGCGCAACCAGCAGTTTTGCGTTTGGAGGAGGAGAAAAAATTACCCGCCAATAATGTCTCAGTACTCGACTTAAAAGCGTTAGCTACGGGAGCTTCAAGTGTTTATATCGGTGTGCTCAGCAAACGTGCTGAAGACAAAATCCAAACATCCACCCATGTTTCCTTTCCGGCGATACCCTCTATTAAGACGCAAGCAGCGCCATGTACCTCGTGGACTTTGCATTATTATTGCGATATACAGCAACCTTCGCTGAATCCAGTTTAATGCATCATTATATTGGTTAATAAATTTGACAAACGTGTGCATCACAACACCACGAATCATTTGACACCATCCGAAACCCCTTTCTAGAAAGGGTTCGACTGTAATGGCCATCTGAACGTTCGCAAAATGCACGACTTGGGGGCGGAAAAGTCGTCGGTGCGAATCTCACACATATTTTGTTCTTCATCTCAATTAGTAATGTTATCCTGAGGAACGTTCCAAGTCATTTGACACCACTTCAAACATTCGGCGTCAAAAGGGTGGTCCCCAAATTATATCCAAATGGTGGTCCCGGGGGAGAGGGGTCCGACTGCGATGGCCGCTATTCTCGCACAAATATAACGGACTGAAAGTACAGGTATCAATTGAGGCGCTACGCGCCTATTATTGGTAAGTGATAAAGTGTGGTCACTTGGTTTCTATTTGGTCTATTTGACCTTCATTGCAGGCAGACGCGTCCTTGAAAAATGTAAGTAGTTAGAGCTAACGCTCTAAAACTTTTTGCACAACTTTAGTGTGCTTGTCTTCTTCAGTGGAGCCCTCAGTCGAATGTTCCATTTGCCGCCGCGATCCTACAGGCCCTCCACAGTAGCTGTAACTCGTCTTGTCGGTTGTGTTTGGGTTCCTTACAAAAAGACGAATGAAGATCACTGACTGATTGCGGAGTTATCTTACTATAACCCATTTTGCCGTCGTTCTCTCGAAATTGGCGCAATATTTAAAAGCGGCCTATGCGCTGGACTACTGGGCGTTTCCGCATTCTTTTGAATGACATGGTAGGGTAAAGACGCCTTGTGTTGCTGGGTGAGGTATCTGTTGCACAGGTGGTGTCGTGTCATTGCCAACGCGGTTGCTACCACGCGTTTCTTTTGTGCTGGCCTCTTCCTCCGCATCTGTGTTTTCCACCTTCCTTATATCGGCATGCGGCAGTGATAGCGGACCAGATGGAGACATTCAACATGCCGGTGCACTTTCTTTTTCTTCATTCGGTCTCAGCAGCTGCAGCGCTCTGCTGTTTGGTTTGAGCGTATCAGTGGTCGAGTAAGCAGTTAGGTCATACAGGCAAGCTATAGACCTCACAGGCTACTGCCTCTTGGGTGCCCCGCACGAGATTGACCAGCTGAGCGTCTGCTCTCGCTGAACCAAGCTAATGCGTACCAAGCTTAGCTTACCCTCTAACTTTTTCTCTCACCTGCGGACAACAAGCAATTGAATGAGCGGAAATAATGTAATTTCACCTCGATAACATAAACACTTGTGTGCAGTGGTGTCGTGCGGGGAACCAGGGGCGTGCCACGAATTCCTTCGTCCTAATAAGTTTTTACCTCCTTAAATAAATAGAAAGTTGTTGCTCTGCACGCAAAAGCAAAACGAATTTTTTGGTTCCGCGCTTCACTCTGAGACTTGAGACCTTACAGCCATGTCAGTAGCGGCCTTGACCACTATAAGGTACGGATGTAGTGTGGGGCGTCCGACGTTCCGAAGCGACACATGGGCTATGAGGGCAGACGTAGTGGACGGCTTCGGATTAATTTCGACCACGTAGGGTTCTGCATTGCACTCTTCCAGCCCACAGAACACAGGCGGTTTTGCACCTCCGCCGAAATGCCGCTTGCCGCTGCTCGGATTCGAATCAGCCACCGACCGCCAAAAATTCAGGGGGGCACTTTGTTGACCTAAACTGCGATGAGGCGAAAGCCTTAAGCGCGATGTTGCTGCTCGTGTCACTGAAGTGTGGTTAAGATCTTAAGTTTCGCCTCCAAGAGCGGAACGCGACAGCGTCTTGCAACGCTGCCACGGAGTCCATGCATAAAACGCCATCGCCCGTTCGGTTCTACGCCTTGCTCGTCGGTAAATTGTTTTTTGAGGAAAGGAAATGTATCTGTCTCTCATATCTCGGTATACACCTAAACCTCGCCGTAACGGGAAGGGAAGAAGGTGGGAGTGAACGATGGCACCGTATTCACTAGACGCGCCTTTGTGCATTCCAAACCATCGAGCTGGGATGGCGGAGTGATAGCGTGCGCACTCCAGAGACCGCGGTTTGATTCCAAAGCTCGGCCAATTTTCTACTCGGTTTTATTTATCTATCTGGTAAGACTAGAAAGGTTAAGTAGGCTAAATGGTTAATTAAACAAGAATCTAAACTCAGTCCCAATTACCTGGAGCATCACTATACGATCCCTTAAAGTGGTTGCATTGGTTACTAGCCTAAGTACAATTGGCCCCCTTTGAAATTCGCGCATGTGACGTCACGACCGTTTCGATCAACTGAAAAGCGTGACATTTCTGTCGACGACTGCTGCTTACAACGACGAGGCAATAAAGGCTTCCGACTTAAAACTGCTTAACAATAGGCTTATACCTTTGTTAGTGTCAATGATCCTTATTCGCACGTTCGCGCATTATTAACGTGATAGCGTAAAAGCCGCCCATGCGCTGTGAGGTGTCAATGCACGTTAAAGATTTGAAAGTATTGAGGAGTTCTCCACTGCGGCACCTCTTTTTTTCTTTATTCTTTCACTACCACTTCCTTCCTCGCCACAGTGCGCGGTTGAGGTGTTCAGTGACAATGTTTTCACCATCAGGGACAAGCCAGAGAGTTGCTTTCATTTCTGATAACCAGTCATTTACGGCGCCGTACAGCGGAGAGCCCGCCGGCAACGTGCGAGAGAATCGGCATTCATTTAAAATGTAGTGACGTCACACGTAGAGCGGCGCATTTTAAATGTGATTGCAACATCACGTAATTCTGAACAACGGTTGCAACATGAATGAAACGGGAATTTCCCCAGAAATAAGGTCAATTACATCTAAAAATGTGAAGAAAATAATTTAATCATACGAAAACATCGGTGAGATGGGAATCGAACCCTAGCCCCTTGGATCCCAAGATACATACACTACCCTTAGGTCACCGAGGCACATTCTTTCGATCTGGTTAAAGGCAGGCCTTGTGTGTCTTCTCCTTAGTGACCTCGACTGAAAAATGCTGTGAAGCGCATCCAAGCCGCTGAAGCGAGGCATTAATGCTATCGCGTGATACCTTTAAGGTGGACTGAGCTTAACTGTGTCCGGAATGTTGTAAGGCTGTGCTTACAAGATACCGTGCATATCGTCCCATAAATAGGATACTGAATCTAGGTCCGCCGTCAAAACCGAATGGTAGATTACTCTGCCGAAAGAACGTAATTTCTTCAAACCTAAACCATATCGCTTCTGATTTAATAGCCAACTGTATGAGGTCCACAATTACAATCAGGCTACATCCATCTATTCAAGGAAGCATGGGGCGACGGGCGATGAGCTTAATTTTTTTTCTCTGAAACTGCCTGGCAATGCAGCTCACTGCACGTATAAAAATATATATGTAGTATTTTGCTTCGCTACATAGAGACTGTTTGCTTTGCTGACATCGCAAGCAATTATACCGTCTGTGTGCAGGATCCCAAGGTGTCTAAGGTACAGGGGATGCAGAAGGTGCCCCCCTCGCCGCCCACAAAAACGCCGTCGCTGACCAAGAAGACCTCTCGTCGCAAGAAGCGTCTGGCTCCTCGAACTGCCTTGCTCCTTCTGCTCATCATCATACTTCTTTTATTTTTGGGTGGCTTGGTCGCCATGATGGCCTCTCGATCTGTATTGGTAACCACCACTCAAACAAGCGGTGGTTCGTCAAAAGTGACGACAACTACCCCAGTCGCGCTTTTTCCGTTCGAGGAGGGCAGATTCTACGATTGCTTGCAGGAGCCCATTATGCAGTGGGTCGGCCGGGAACAAAATTTCTCCGAGCTGCTGGAAGACGTCACGCCGTGGAGATACGACATCATAATGAGCCTGAATGGTGAGCATGGCCTTCACTGGCAGCGAATGATTAGCGCACAGTGCGAGCGGAAGGGGGTCTAGACAACGCACATGACACTAATCGCGAACTGTGTGCCACGTACCGGGAGGAATGCCTGTGCGCAAGCGTAATCGGAGGGGACACTTTCAACCTTTGATGCCCTGGGATTAGAAATTTCAAAGCGTGCAAGAACCCTGGATACGTGGCAATGCAGGAGGCACCCACAGACCCAATTTTAGCAGCTCTTTACCCTTACAGTAATACGCTATAGACAGTCTATAGACTTCTTAAATAATCTATTGCCTTCCTATAAATGCCTTTTCAAATCATAGTCTATAAAATTAAGTGAACTAAAAGTATGGCCATAAATCTATAGACTGTATAGAGATTGTCTATGGAATCCGTATTGCTTATACATTACTGCCTTCCCTCTTCCTCTTTATCCGTCCGTCCATCCGTCCGTCCATCCATCATTTGCATTGCCTGTAGAATTTGTCTATAGAAAGTCTATGGACTTTATAGAAAAAAGTTTACGGACAGTTTGCAGTCTGTCCAAAGAAATTTTTGTAAGAGAATTGTGATGATCAGCCCCGTTATTGTGTATAAACAGAAGCACAACCGCTGTTAATCATGATTAACTTTTGCTAGCTTTCTTCACAGCACTAACGATTGTTCAGGAGAGGTATACGGATGCACCCATATATATATTGTTAGAAGCACGGAATGCTTGGTTTGGAAACGATAAGGATTGCTGGTCGGAAAGTGCAGTGAATGAAAACCAATGTTTCGTCGGTGCTCTCACCGGGAGTAGTGCACTGCACGGGCTCGGGCCGGGCCGGGACGTGATCTGTTTGCCGGGCCTGGGCCGGGCCCAGGCCTGAAGTTGCGGGCCCGGGCCGGGCTCGGGCTTAAAGCTGCGGACCCGAGCCGGGCTTTGGTCCACATAGAAACGGTGTTCGACTATTCATTCACTATTTCAGAGTGAAGTACACAACTGCGGCATTGGAGCAGCGATACGGATGAGCTATGGGTTATAGTACGCGCTGAGAAAAAACTAAGCTTTATTCATATACTTATTTATTTCCTTATTTCCACGCCGTGGTGGCTTAGTGGTCAAGGCGCTTGATTACTGAGCCAGGGAGCCAGGGTTTGCTCCTGGCCTCGGCGGCCGCATTGCCATTTAGGCGACAAGCATGACAGCCATGTACTTAGTAGTATCATTGCTCGTTTAAGAAACCCATGCGGTCGAAATGATTCGGAGCCTTCTGTATTGGTGTCTCTCACAGCCTGACTCCCCTTGGGCCATTAGGCCCCAAAAACATAGGCTTTATTTTATGGCTATATTTTTCTCATGTGAGAAAATTCACAAACTAAAGCACGTTTGGTTTTCTTTTTGATCAGCTGACCGGAACGTCTCGGAAATGAAATAGCCACAAAGCTCACGAGAGTTTGTAAATCTCATCTCATAACCACATCTATCCCTCCTCGCTTCTTCAGCCTGGTTGACATGACAAATGTTTTGCCCTGTAAGTGATCACGTGGTTCGCGCGTTATCTTCTGCTCCACCAGCAAGAGTAAAATTTAACAAGTCTTAATTGGCCATTGATCGTTCGTCATCCCAAAACATGCCTATACACTATTAGAAGTGCATTCGGGAAGGGCATATTAGTTATGGCGCTTATAGTTTTCAAAACACATACCGTGAAATGCTCAAGCCTTTTAGGCTATGAGTTCAGCCGGTGAGATTGCGTTCACTAAAAAAAACGTGATCCTACTGCTTGCTAGGCAGCTTTAATGTTTATACTTCGCGGGCGACAAAATATAACTGGTTAGAATCATGGGGGAATGCAAAGTAGACTATTACGCGCGTGTGCAGCCCTTTTTATTTGTCTCTCCGAACTTCCGAGTTTTTATCTTCGCGCACCTACACGAGGTCACTGTCCAAAAGAGGGCCTGGCGAGCACTACTCTTAATCACTTCTTTCTGGGTTAAAAAGAACCAACTTTCTGCAAGCCAAACTGTGGTTTCAGAACCTTTGTCGGCCAGTTTCTTATCGGTCTAGTAGCAGTCTACTTGCTCAGAGTGAGTCGTATACCTCAAGCTTTACTGTGAAACGGGCCGGGCCGGTCCCGGGCTGGGCTTCACTCCGGGATTCACAGGCCGGTCCGGGCTCGGTAGAGCGAAAATTTAGCGGGCCTGGGCCGGGCCCGGGCTTGAAGACGTGGGCCTGGGCTGGGCTCGGGCTTCAGGTCTCGGGCCCAGGCCGGGCTTGGGCCTCAGATTGAGGCCCGTGCAGTGCTCTAACCGGGAGCCCCTGCAGGCCCTTTTCGCAGCGCAAGATTTTATCCGAAAGTATAGAAGAGGTGACTTGTTAATGTGGCGATGTACTACTGCTTTCGTTGTGTTCTCGGCATGCGGTTCACGCTTGCACTGCTCCTGAAGAAGTGCGCTTTTGAAACCATGTGCCCACACGACTAATACTAACATGCGGAACCTAATAGCGAATTATATTGCCGCGAATATTTAACTACATTCTTCATAGCTGCCGACACGCCGCTTTATCTCTCTGTGATGCTCTGTTTGTGATGCGAGACGCGACCGCATTCACTGGATTCGTCACATCCAGGCACCGCCGATTCAGCGTTGTTCCAGAATGTTGTGCTAACTTTGCACGCGCATCTCGAAAGCTCGCTACCAGCTTTAAATTCAGTGCAGCTGCGCGTGGCAGGCATTGTTTCCGACGGCCGCCGAGCAGGCTTGTTGCCACGCCGCCGCCGAGTCATTCAGTTCTTTCGGGGCGCAAGTCAGTGCAAATGAAGAGCTTTGTTTAGAAGCCATGTTCACTGTCTTCCTATTATCCGGACCGCAGTCACCACTGCATGACCATATGTTCTCGTTCTTTTTCTCCTCTAGCATGAAAAAAGTATACACACCTAACTTTTGGATGTGTGTTTTCTTCCTTGTAATGATTCGTAAGACATTGTTATACATAGGTTATCATGTGGCATTCTCCTACGACCTGTGAATAATTTATAATTGAATTTATTTTGTCCTTTTTTATTTGGACACCTCAACAACGACTGTTACGTCAACGTGTGCTTATAGGTCACGTGAGGCTGGTTTCGTTTGGTTTATGGGAGTTTAACGTCCCGAAGCAACTCAGGCTATGAGGGACGCCGTAGTGAAGGGCTCCGGAAATTTCGACCACCTGGGGTTCTTTAACGTGCACTGACATGGCACAGCACACGGGCCTCCAGAATTTCTCCACCGAAATTCGACCGCCGCGGCCAGGATCGAACCCGTGTCTTTCGGGTCAGAAGCCGAGCGCCGTAACCTCTGAGCCACTGCGGCGGGGTTCTTCAGGCATAAACTGCGTCCGAGTTGGCGTGCGCAGCTCGGCCGATATATCCTCGAGCTTTATCGTGGGAGGCTTCACGAGTGAGACGGTACCCATACCAATACCACGCCTTTCTTATCCTTCGGGTAATTCTTGAGAATTCCCAATGAGATGCGAGATATTCTACCCTTGGCAAAATTTCGAATGGCGGCTTTTGAATCGCTGACAATCTCGCTCGCGGGTTCGTCACCGCCAAGGCAATTGCAGCTTCTTCGGCTACTTCTGGTGAGTTTGTTCATACAGTCGCGTTTGCTACGAGTTTTGCCGACGTTTGCTACGAGCGTTTGCCTTCCTCGATCACTGCGTCTATCGCATGCGCTTTCTCGGGTGTTGGATAAGCGGCCACGTTTACGTAGACGTTACGTCCGGTCGGCCCTCGAGTTTCTTGGCTAGGGCTTATGCTCTGGCCTTGCGTCTTCCGCGGACAGAGTGCATGTTTTTCGGTTATGGTTTCACCCTGATTGCCTTTCCGACGATGGACGGGATTTTTTGGGTGCCCGCGTTGACCGGTTCCGCGTTTATAACGAGCCTTTCTAGGATCGCTCTATCCGCACTGGTGTGGGCAAGCCTCAGCTCTTGCATTCTCCTACGGCTTCAGTCAACTCGTCTAGCCAATTGTGCAGGCCTAGTTGCAGTCGCTTGTCGGCAGAGGTGTTGATGGGTGGGCCTACGGCTTTCTTGTAGGCTTGCTTAATGAGTCCTTCAATTTTTAATTTCTCAGCGTTGTATAATTAGAGATAGGGGAGGGCGTAGGCCATCCTATTTAATACAGAGGCTTGCACCAATCTGCGCAGACCATATTTCTTAACGCCTCTTCTACTGTTTGCTGTGCGTCGGGTCAGTCTAATGGCCTGGTGTACCGAGACGTTTAACTTATCGATAACTTCGGTGTTTTTGCTGTTCTCTTGGATGATCAGTCCAATGATCCGAATAAAATTTTCTTGCTTAATGACTATTCCTTGCGCCTGTAGATTTATTTTGGCTAGCGTGAGGTTGGGTTCCTGTCCCCTCGGAATGTCTTTTTTTAATGAGAAGCAACGATTTGGAAGGAGAACATTGTAGTCCTAACGTTTTGACGTAAGCTTCTATGGTATCGACTACCCTTTGCAGGATCTTTTCTATCTCCCCATTATTTTTGTGACAGGAAGATAGGGGAGTGAGTATACCATTCTGCTAATCAAGAATGCTCGCACTAACCGCCTGAGGTCATGTTTCCGCATGCCTCGCTGCTTGTTTGCTATTCTTTTGATTAACCTGATGGTTTGATTGGTCATTACCGTGAGTTTGGAGATGGTCTCTGTATTGAGGCCGTTGCTTTGGATGATAATTCCCAAAATGCGGAGTTTCTGTACCTCCGGCACTGGGAGGCCGTCGACTTCACTTGTATAGAGGGGTTCCCCTTTTTGTGATGGTTCGCGGGCGAGTGGAGTAGCCGGATTTCGGATTTGATCGGCGAGCATGCGAGGCCTGTGCAGGGCGCGCACTCGGCTACCGCGTCCACACCCGCTTGGAGTGCTTCCTCCATTTCGCCGAAATTTCCCGCGGTCGTCCACAGGGTGATGTCATCTGCGCAGAAGGAATGCGATAAATGTGGGATGAGGTCTAATTTTCGAGACATCGGTATGAAGGTAATGTTGAAGAGTAGTGGAGATAAAACTGACTCTTGGGGTGTGCCCTTGCTTCCTAGGGGAAGGGGGAGGATTCCGCGTACCCAAACCGTATCACCGCGGTGTTGTTATTCAGAAAGGCGGTTATATCAACGTGTGTCCTAGTTTCTACTCCTAAGTCAAATAGGGCGTTTAGTATGGCTTCGTGCTGGACGTTGTCAAACGCCATCGCGAGGTCTAGGGCTAGTAGTGTTTTCGTGCGCTTGCCGTGTCTGGGGTGTAGAACTTCTCCCGAATTTTGAACCATCACGACCTGCGTGGACATGTCCCAGCATCGTATGGGGGGAAAGATCCTTTTCGTGCATGCGCGTTTGAGGGCAGCCGAGAACAATGTTCCTAGGCATGAGGTGAGCCGGATGGGACGAAGGTTTGCGATTTGAAGTGGTTTTCCTGGCTTAACGCCTCACAAAGAAACACACTACGCTCATTCCAAAAGCATAAAGAGTTCAAACATTTGGTCATCTCGCAAGTATATTGAGCATTCATGAACGTACGAAATTGGTCTCTCGTGTGGTGTCTTCGACTCGTACGACTTCAGCGCCAGATTTTAGCAACGCTCTTGACGCTATTGTCGAACTAGTTGCAAGCTATTGCATGAGCACGTTCCCTACCCATAGGCTCCTATTATCTCCGTGCTAGATGACAGAGGGTACTGGTAGTGTGTTTCCGCCAGAATCGCTTGGGCGGACGGCATTGCTTCGATGCGCCTACCCCTGTGCGTGTGCGTGCGTGTGTGTGTGCGTGTGTGTGCGTGTGTGCGTGTGTGTGTGTGTGTGCGTGCGTGCGTGCGCGTGCGTGAGCGTGTGTGCGTGTGCGTGTGTGTGCGCGTGTGTGCGTGTGTGTGTGCGCGTGCGCGTGCGCGTGTGTGTGCGCGTGTGTGTGCGCGTGTGCGTGCGTGCGCGCGCGCGCGCGTGTGTGTGTGTGTGTGTGCGTGCGCGTGCGTGTGTGCGTGCGTGTCATCTCTTTATATCACCTCCATTCATTCTTATTGACCCAGTGTATGCCAGACTACAAGCGCTTTGAATATCCCCCCTTTCTTCTGTCTCAGCAGCAGCAGCAGCCACGTGGCAGAAGCAGCACTGCCGTGCGCTCGCGTCAGACCAACGGTCACGCTGCTAGGGTTGTGGTTGCTGCGACGCGTCTATTCTTTCAATCCTATTTTCACATCTATTGCTTTCAACTCCCTTCTGTCTGCACGTGGAAGTGATAGCGGCCCATATAGAGATTGGAATTTTGAAGCGAAAAGCTTCACTAGGCTCGTCAACACCGCGCTTCGCGTGGGCCACCCCTGGGCGCCGCCGCGGCTCGCTCTTCCTCCTCCTCGCCATCCCCTCCGTTCTCCTCCTCGCCACCGGTTTACCCTTCGCCGCTGCTGCGCGGTCTCCGCCGCCGTCCCAAGCGGAGGTTCTTTCGCAAGGCGTTGCGAGAACGCACGCGTGAGCGGCGGCGGCGGCCGTAGAAGAGGCGCAGACATTCGCCATGGAAGGAAGAAAAGAAGACCCAGAAGTGGTAGCGAGGGAGTTGGCTCAAAATCTACACCGCTATCGTGGTGCTCCCAGTGCATTGTGCGCCAACTGCGACAGCCATGACGTCAAACAAAGCATAACTGCAGCTTTTCGCTTGTATATCCAGGCTTAACCAGAGCTACGCCACTGCCATTTTTTTTCACCTGTTTGTCTCTTAGGGTGGACGGACGTGCGTACAACAATCTGGAAACAAATACAGTTAAAACTTGATTTATCGAAGTGAAGAGCCGTCGCGAATTATTTCGTCCAATCGGGAAGTTCGTTAAACCGTGGAAGGCATTTTGCTGCCCATCGAGATCTGAAATAGCAGCATAGCGGCACCCAAAAGCTCTACCGCGGCATCGTATTTCGCTACAACTCGCGCCTGCGCGCAATAAAAGTTCGCGAAAGTGACCCGCATGGCTTGTGTGTGAAAACGCCATCTGGTAAAACGGATTCGAAGTCAAGATGTGGAGCGCCGCCGACTGCCGAGTCCTTTGTACCGCGGTGAAGCGCGGCTTGCAGCTTCGTCAGAACAAAACCAGGCCGTTACTTGGTCGCCTAGATGTTGCTACTGACATCCTGCCAGCAAGCTTAAAAACATCGTCGGTAAAATAAATTAGAAAACACTTTTTTTAACTCAGTTATTCCCGGTAAACTTCGTAAAACCGTGTTTAGCGGTTGCTTCGTTATTTCTTTCAGGTTATTGAGTACACTGAACCCTAAGAGCACTTAACGGGGAATCAAAATTTGTTCATTATATGGGGAACTTCGTACAAGCTGGTTTCGTTAGATGATTTTAACTGTATGGAACATGCAGCCGATCAGTGCGGTCCAACGTTAAAAAACACTGAATTCACAGAGAGAAAATCATCTGATGCTAACAATGCAACCAAAAATATTAGGGCACGATCAGAGCTGACGCTACAATTCAGAGAAACCAGTCAGCCACCTTCGGTGACTACTGTGGTATTTTTACTCTACGAAATGGCAGATTGCTGAGTGCTGTTTCAGGTGTGCGGAGGTGGAGGTGGATCCTTCACTTCTAAAGGAATCTGATTAAAGTGGGCGGGGATACAGCAGAGCTTCTTCCGCTGGAAAACATAGTTACATGAGAATCGTAGAAGGGTTAAAAATTTTCAGACAGAAGTAAGTGGGTCAAAAAAATTCTGCATAATTTTTCTCTAAAAGTTAAGGTTCTTGTTGACTTATTCTTTGAATCCCATAATCTATCTGGAGCTTCGGGTTCCAACGTGACATTTTTATAAATTGCATTTTACTGCAACATATATTTATATAAAGAGATTCGTTAAAATTGTGCGTTTCAGTAAGAACATCGGAGGAAAAATACCTCGGGCCGAATGCACATTTTTCAGCTACCATTGAAATTCACTGTGCTACTTCAGCGTGCATGCGGGTCCTAAAAGAAAGGTCCCGCGGCTACTGATGCACATGACATTCGTATTTTCCGTACAACAGCGCTACTAGGTGGTATTTGAGTCGAAAAAATCTCGGATAGAGTAGGTTCACCCCATGCATTTAACACTTTTAACATCTAATACTTGCTGTTTCACGGATACATCACAGCGATCTCTGAGGTTGGCCAAGCAGGAAGAGCTTTCCTGATCGTCCTTTGTTCTTCTCAAAGGTCCTCCCTTGGGGCCATGGATGGGCGTCACCGGAAGAGTAGAACATTTTCTCAACGTGACCAATTCTACCGACGTGGTGGTGATCATGGCCAACGAAGTAACCCTGGTAGACATACGCGTCGCCATGATTAACTGCTCGCAAGGGTACGGAATGCCGATCCGCTCCGTCAGCCGCGACGGTGATTTCATGATAATCCGCCTCTACGACGAGCTGGAAGTTGACGCTGAGTACATTCTGGTCACCGTGTACACGTACCATTGGATCGAAGATGGACCAATCACGCTGACACTAAAGTGAGTAAAGTAGCGCCTGTGTACAATGTTGGAGTCAAATTCGACGACGACTCTTGAAGCGCTGTACGCTTTAAATGGAAATCACCTAAAGCTATGTGTTCCGGAGATGTTATAGTTTATGAAATGCAATAGTTCATACACAGCGTCATGCATTTGGGTGCTCTCTGAGTTTTGTCCTGTAGCCAGTTCCGCTCCTAGATATTCCCCGCCTGTCTCCATGTAAGAACCGCAGCGTCACTCAGTGGGGAACTTTTCCGGAGTGGTTCAGTAGATGAGGTATCCTGGTGGTGGGCCCAACGCCGCACATTGAATCCCAGGTGTTGCGGCCGCGTTTTCATGGCGGTGAAATGCAAAGCTGTGGACGTGCTGCGCCATGTCAGTGCTCCTTAAGAGCACTGGGCGGGCCAAAATGACAATAAAAGGTTAGATTTTCAACACTACCAAAAGCAAATATTGGAGATTCAGGAACATCCTTCACTGACACGCACAATTTTCCGCTCTCTGGTAGAGCCAAACAAAAAAGCTCGGTTTTCGAAACAAATTGGCGAGCGTGTGCGCCCGGTTTGTTCACAATTTGTATTAATTTCCATTTTGTCCCGCCGCGGTGGCTCAGTGGTTACGGCGCTCGGCTGCTGACCCGAAAGACGCGGGTTCGATCCCGGCCGCGGCGGCCGCATTTGGATGAAGGCGAAATTCTAGAGGCCCGTGTGCTGTGCGATGTCAGTGCACGTTAAAGAACCCCAGGTGGTCGAAAGTCGAAAGAAACCCAGGTGGTAGAGCCCTTCACTACGGCGTCTCTCATAGTATAAGTTGCTTCGGGACGTTAAACCCCAATAAACCAAACCAAACCATCATTTCCATTTTGTGTTGCAAGAAATATGTAAATAAAAATGAAAAATGTTCTTAAGGTAGCTTATTCTCGAACACTGAAACTAAGAGAGGCACTATTAGCAACGATTTAAAAGCGAACAAGACAATCCAGTAACGTATAGAAAACTCAGAAAATGTTTTAATGGGGAAGCTAAATACAAGTGCATGTTCAATTAACTTCGAAAGCGCAAAGACTGTCCTTCAGAAGTGTTAATCAACCTAATTTGTATTTTCTCTCAAGGAACTGATATGTTCGTGTTTTTGTATTAGCATTTTAGTTTTTTTCTTCGCGTTTCATTCGTTGCTGATAATACATTATTTATTACATTATAGCTCCCGTCCAGCGGAGAACCTGGCACGTTCGGTGCCGGCACCTCCAGTGCGAAAGAATACGGACTGCTCAAAAATGAGTGACGTCACACGTTAAGAGTCGGATTTGAACCGTGATTACAAGATATCATAGATTGGAAACATCAAAGTCGCAACATCACTCAAGCGCGATTGTCACGTAAGAACGTGAATTAATTGCACTGAAAATAAAACTGCGATGAAATGGGGGTCGAGCCTGCACCTTTTGAATCCCGAGTCAGACAAGCTAGCCTTAGGCCACCGAGGCACGTTAGTTCGACTTGGTCAAACGGAGGCCTTACGTTTCACCTCCGACAGTGTCCGTGTCTGTGAAGTGATATTGAAAGAAGACTGCAGATCGTTGAACGGAGCCATTTACGGTAGCGCGTCATACCCTTAAGGCGGAGCTTAAGTGTCCCAAATTTTTTCTAGGTTATAATGGTTTACGGTTTATAAGAGTTTAACGTCCCAAAGCGACTCAGGCTATGAGGGAAACTGTAGTGAAGGGCTCCGGAAATTTCGACCACCTGGGGTTCTTTAACGTGCACTGACATGGTACAGTACGCGGGCCTCTAGAATTTCGCCTCCATCGAAATTCCGCCGCCGCGGCCGGGATCGAGCCCGCGGCTGTCAGGTAGCAGCCGAGCGCCTAACCACTGATCCACGGCGCCGGACTGTCGACGCTATGCGTGCAAAATGCTGCGTGTACCGTTCGTGGGCGTCCCGTAAACACCAGCGCATTTTCATCGGTCCTTTTCGTGCTTCATATCAGAGGCACGACCACTCATGTGTGAATGCATATTTTAAGAATCTGCTTTCACATTCGACTTCAAAAGCAAGTGTAAGGCTGTTTAGGTCAAATACTTCCACTTTCTTCCTACCGACGGTGGCGCCTGTCAGGCGCTGTGCTCGAAAGACTACAACACTTGTCTAGAACGCTGGAACGGCGCGCTCTATTCTGCACTTACGAGAACCGCTGCGGCCTGGCGGGCCCGATGTAGCTTTTAAAAGCATAAGGAGTTAAGCACGATCATTGGGAATGTGCATGCGGGATAAGCTCTTCATTCGACTTCTAGGTCCCTCGTAAATGACGCCGGTGCGCCGTTCTAGCGCTTTAGACAGATGTGAGGATGTGACTGTAAACTGTCAATTGGCACCGGAACCATTTCTGCTCAAATACAATGCTCGGCCAAAGCTGTCGTGTACGCTACGGTGGCTTCTTCATGGTCACTTGTGCAGACAGAGCTGTCCCAGAAGTGTCACCCATGGGCGAACGCAGCTGAATCTGACTCTATTAACCCAGTCGTCTAGCACCCGAAACCTTTCAAAGAGCTCGCTTTCAGTGATGCTAGCATGACCCTCGTTAACGACCCGCTCATATCTCGTATATACCCGATAAAATCACAACGTTTTCGGTATCACGGATGTGCAACATTGCGATAGGGCTACATATGTGGGCATCTCTGGAAAGTGCTTTACCGACCGATGCGTAGAACAGATCTCAGCGCAGGCTATATAAGTGAGCTGCGAAGCAATGAAGCATAAAATTGACATTTTTCGCACTCCATGGTTGGAGCTATCCTTCTATTTCAACTCATGCAGTTTCTGCCAAATATTTCGTTGTGTTTAGTTCTTGGCATTTAATATTTTCATTGGGCCCATTACTAGAAAAAAAAATAGAACAGATGGAACGCTGTTCTTTTCTGCAGCTTTCCCTACAGAGAGGTGCAACGTTTACAGAAGTAGAGGGTGTACTTCAACGCGTTAGGTTTTTTAGGTGAGTTGTACCTATTGAAAACACGAAGAAAAATTGGTTCTGCAATATAATTACAAAAGTCTACAAAAATCAATAGAAACTAATAATAAAAGTTTATTTAACCCAGGAGGAAATTGGCTCTAAAACAAAGCAAGCTGCATTGATCTAGTTAATGTTGCAAGAGATAAAGGGCGTAACCATACTTTTTTTCTGTGCACATCGTGCACACTATGTGCTCTGAGAGTACACAGGATTCGTAGCATTTTAAAGCCTGGGCATGTTCCGTGCCTTCTGTACACCTTCTTTACGTAAAACGCCACATAACAACGCGTGTTCTGAAAACATTCAGTAGTCTACAACAGACTGAAAAACAAGGTGTTGTCTGGGCGCAACTAGTTGGAAAAATTGGTAGTTCAGCAAGGTGACAGTCATGTCCGTGAGTAACCGCTGACCAGAATGCCACGTATCTCTTCCTCGCTTGTCGAACGCGAACATGACGCTTTCCACACGTCAAGCGTTCAACAAAGCAAACAGCCCTCACTTGTTAGAAGCGTACCTTCATTCCCGGCATCACTGCAGATCATCTTGTAGTGTCTTTTAATCTTTTAATCATGTTTTAATTCCAGGGAAATTAGTGTTTAATTGCAATTAGCCTACTGCAACCACTCCACCCCACTCCAAGTGACTCCCTCGGAACTCCCCATTTACCTTAATGACTCATAGTGGTGCGCCTATATTTTCTTCTCGTTTCTTTAAATCTATTACCCTAGCATGGGTTAGTTGTAGTTCATATAGGGAGACTCTGCGCTTGACGTTATTCTTCAAGCAAAATTTTTGCGCTTCGTGCTCTGCCGCGTCCCGGACATTCCATTGCCGCGCCTTCTCCTGCCACATTCATTGATGCTTTGTTCATAATGTGTTACAGTCGAGCTCACTTATAACGAACCAAACGATCACTCATGTGTATCTGAAGTACGTAGTAAGTAGACTTTCCCTATTAACAGCCAAAAAATGCAAAGTTGATCAGGAAAAAGTGGCGTTTATTTCTTTAAAGAATTGGATGTGTTTATTCAAAGCAGAGTCTATATGGCCGCTTTCTAAGTTCTCCAGCTCGGTCATAGGCTCCTGACCGAGATGCTTTCTGCGGACGAGCCGCTTTAAGGACGCGTAATACCAACAGAGATTGAAGGTTCACGCCAAATGTAGTAGGCCTACACCCTCGTCTTCGATCCTTGACAAGAAAACTGCGGTGAAGCTACCGTAACACATCTGGGCTCAGGATGTACAGTATCCGTAACCCTTACGTAAAGCACTAGAATATTACATCAGGTCTGAAAAGCGACGCCTCGCCGCCCCTGTTAGGCTCTGATGGAACCTTTGCGCAGAACTAAAGAAGCGTAGACCTGCAGACCAGATGAGAGCTAGCACTTTACTCGAAAACCCTGAGCTACTGTTTGATTTCAGATTTCATTAATTGGTGCGTACTGCTCGACCGCTTTGCACAAGGGTGACGCAGACGGTCTGCTGTCTGCTCACGGAAGCAGTGCAGAAGTCAGTATCATACTTCGTTACTGATATTCAAGCTTCACAAATCGCTGTCGTTTGGTTGATCGCCGCACGTGTGCAGTAGTTTCGCTTGAACCCGTCCCCTCTCTTGCGCTTACCACGCTGCTCCTTCCACTTCAGGCGATTTGCCAGCCGGCACGCACGCACGCACGCACCGAATGACTTTGTAGCCTGTCGAATTGCGCTTGGCCAGTGGTTAACTACGATTACCATGCACCCTTTTTTATTTTTATTGCGGAGTGGACACTTTAATCTTTTTTTTTGTGAGGGACCACGAGAGCTGTTAGGCGCTATTTACTATGCGCGCTTTCGGAAGGCGCACGTTTCTCGACAGCGGTTGTTGGTTTTTCTGAGAAGCAGTTCCATAGCCTTATTGCATACTTTGACGAAACTACGCATTCGTTCGTAATAAGTGACCGTTTGTTATCCCTACGGCCATTATAATCAGGCTCGGCTGTATTTAAATCGTTAGAATAGCATGCCGCAAGCTGGGAGAGCCCGTATTTAGCTGGCCTCGTCTGGCCTCGTCTTTGATAGCTGGGCTTCATGTGGGCTAGCTATCAGAACTGGAATAAACGCAGTAACCGCAGAAACTACACTTCAGGAAACTATGGCTGTTTTCGGATAAAACTGGCATTCCTTAAGCAGAAAGCCCGTGATAAATTGTCAGCTGAAATGCTTGTGGATCGAAGCAAGTACATATAGAAGCTTACTCCATAGCTGATCGAAAAACATTGTTTTTTCCACCTTGCAGTTTTCTCCACATAACCGTCCTCGTAACGTGCTGTGATCAATATAGCGGATTTCCTCACATACCACTGGTTGTCGGAAAGCTAAATACGCGATGTACTAGGCAAGATAGGTGTTTGGCAGCAGAGTAAAGAATACGCTTCAAGGGGACAGGGTAGGTCCTATTCTTGCCATGCATTTTAGGCTATGTTCGTGACCATTTTTCTCATGATCTGATATGGGGTTAGAACATTAACATTTGTGGCATTGTAATCAGCAATGTTAGGTAGTGTTAGTGAACTAGGATAATTTCTTTTTAAAGGTTAGGTTTTTGTTATCTTTTTTTTACTGGACCCACCAAATTTTAGAGCCATAATCTGCAGTAAATAGCCTGTAAATAAAAATCGTCTGCAATAATATTTATAATCCTAGTTCAGTAGATTATCTGTAATGTTTACTCAATGTCTGGAAAATTTTATCTCCCTTGCGCCTGTAGTTTCTTAAAAAAAGGGTCAAATGCAGCAAACTTTGGTGTTTTGAGATAATTGGCTTTGAAGTGGAAGAAAGAGCTTTATTGCAATATAGGACTATAGAAACAAATTCTCACGCATTTTTTCAATAGCCTGGTAGTCCCCTCCATCATCAACACTTCTTTTCTGCGCTAGCTGCCTTGTTTTCCGGGCCTCCTTAATGACCAGTCGTGTAGCCCTCTCTGCAAAGTACAGTCGCCGCCGGTCAGCTTCGCGCAACCATTGGACTGTATACCGTCCTGGAGAAACTCCGAATGACCTCAGAATCTCGGCTCGAGCAATGCTGCCATCATTGAAAGTTAGCACAGCATCCATTGTCGCTATTTTCAGCGTCTTGAGACCAAGAAGGACATTTTTCGGAGCACGCTCCCATACAACGTTGTTGAACGCCTCATTCGCGTTCTGTGTTTTTCCATAGAGGCATTTCCGGAGAAGCTCAGGCTTTGAGAGCTGCTGAAACACCGGCTTCACTGCTTCAAGGACCGCTGCCGGGAGGAAATTCTTGTGGATGTAAGGTTCTCCATTCATCTCGCTCTTGTTGAATCGGCACCACGTGTCAGGACCCTTTGGACACATGCCATGGGAAGGATGAGCATCAGTGGAGGCCATATGAAAATAGGTGGTCCATACGGCCTTCCGCATGTCGTCCAAGCTCTCAACATGTCTCCTAATGGCCAAGCCATAATATGTCTGAAGTTTGTTGATCACTGTATCAGTCAAGCGTCCTCGGCCAGAGATAACTTTTCCGTCGGGCAGCTTGTTTCTTTTGCTTTCTTTTTTGAGTCTTCGCAACCGGGTCCCCATCCTTTTTTGAACGTGGCCAATGCACTCTAGCTTTGAAACTTCAACATGGTCCCCATATGGCTTTGCTGCTTGCACAGCAAGGAAGCCTTTGCTGTCCCCGTCTCCTAAATACTTAGTGTACCGAACACCGTGTAGTTGCTTGCTCCTTTGAAATATACGCAAAGCTCCTACGGTCTCCATCCCTCCACTTGAACCTTCATAGTTCCGTTGGCAAGGATGCTTGTCTAGGTCGGCACGAGATGTGGCTTTCGATATGCACATTGCGCAATGTTTCGTCATTACTTCCACATCAATGACCTTACCAGGGTCAACACTTGTTGCGGACACTATGCCATTATTGGAGGTGTGCCCTCGCTTCTGCCAGCTTCCGTCAAGAGCAACAGCGATATCAGTATCTCCGTCATTGAGGTCCGTTGCTTCTTTAGCTGCGCATTCCATTGATCTTTCCGCGGCGGCGGTAACATGATTCAATAGTTCATCATTGTACCGCGAAAATTTTGTGGGTGGTTTTGGCAAGTGGAGCATCGCACACAACGTAGTCCCGGCAGCTGCTCCTTTTCCTATGCATCGCAATGCATAAACAATCATCACATTGACTTCGTAAAGGCCCGATGTTGTCCGTCTCGATGTATCGAACCGGTGCGCTGAGGAGCACTTTACGCACTGCAGGGAAAACGTGCAAGCAACTCCTTTTCGTGCATCGTCTTCAATAAGCTGAATGTCGCCACCGCACGCTTTATACGCACAGCTTTCGGCAACGGCACACGAGAGAAAGTCAATGTCAATCAGGCCATAACCGCGGTCACTGTCACTTGCCTTTAGGTTCTTCAAGCGTTCCGCCGAGTGCGAAAGCTTCGATGCAGACGCGCACGTGGTGGCCGCGGCGCCCACTCCTGGGTTGTGTTGCGGAGAATTGGCGTCATTGGAGATCGACTTATGCCGGTTTCCGTAGAAGAGACGTTTTTTAAAGCACTCGATGTGCACCCGCATTCGCAAAGCCGCTACATCGTTTTACAGCAAATGTGACATCTTACTGAAAAATTGCGACCGCATTTTGCTGAACGTTGCTACCTCCAAATTTTGGTTCACCTTCTTATGAGCGGCGTGCAGTTTTCATAGAACGTGCTGAAGTGATGTGCTATGTACATTATGCTTTCGTGGTCTTATGTTCAGCATTAAAGGGCAACTGCACCAATCTTTGAGAATTTCGCAATATTCAAGGATTCTAATCTATATAGCCTGTAGGTAAAGCATGCCAAGTATTTCGCGCTAGCATTTAAAGCAGTCACGTAATCGACGATTGAATTTTGCACTTCTCCACAGAGTACTCGAGGAGAGCGGCGAAATTCAGTGTGACGTCACAGAAGCTATGATCCCAAATTACCGCTGCCGTGAGCAACACCGTGCCGTGCCTCTTTGAGTGCTGCCAAACAACTCTTGGTGGGCTTTGCCTTCGGTGGCGTTGGTTTTTCTCTTTCAAGTTTATGCGTTGGAAATGTACCGAGACCTTCGATGACGTCATCATGTGCCCCCCTCCTCCCTTGGCATCGTGCGCTGCGGCGAAGCTTGAGGCCATCGTGATTTCCATCGGTGATTAGTGCACCATTTCAAAGGGTACCCGAAAAGGACTTCGCATGCTTTACCTGCAAGTTGCATACATTCGACCCTCTTAAGCTCGTCGATTTCTAAAACCTATGCAATTGTCCTTTAATGTTTTTCTCTCTCCCTGCAGGATGGCCAGTATGAAGCTACTACCGGGCAAGTCTCATTTAGGCTTTCCTTGCTATGATAAAAAGGACTGGGTGGTTCCCATCAATCTACGCTTAATTACGCCTCGCGGCGTCAAGGCGATCTCCAACGAAGGCGCCCCCTGTAAGCCTGGCAGGTGAGAGCGCATCCCTCTTTTCGCGTCTCTCCAGAGGCTTGGTATCCTGGTTGTCACTTTATTTGTTGCAAGCCATTAATTTCTTATCGTGTACTGCGCGCGGATGTATGGTAGCGTTGCGTTGTTTTCTTTAGCTATGAGGAGAAAATTAACGTGAAAATAATGCCAATAATGACGTTGAACTGAACAGGAATTCGGTCTTAATATGAAGGGCAGCGAAGCATTCGTATATATTGATTGGCCCAGCCGTGTTAGGTTGCCTTAAAAACTACAGCTTAGGATAGCCCGCATAACCAGTTCGTGAACGTGACTCGGGGTTGATAGCGGCCACTCTCTCTCTCTCTCTTTGTATATACATATATATATATGCGAAATTAAGAAACGCTTCTTTTAAGTAAACATTTATTGGGAGTCGACGTTTCGGATAGAGCCTGTCCTTTTTCAAGACTGAAGTTACATGGTTCTTGCTTCTCTTCTTAAAGGGTCTTCATCTGTACAGGTGTTCGACACATGAGCCAAAACAAGCAGACGATGCAGGAGGAAGAATGGCTCAAGGGGCAGAAAAAAGAAAAAATTAACAAAAATACACAAACCGAACAGGGAGGGGGAAGAGTAAAGTCCTCGCCCGCCACCCAAGTATGCGGTCGCGGGGAGAAAAGACAAAAAAAAGGAGAAAAAAAAGCGGGACGGGATAATGGACGGCGAACCTGAGTCCCAACCCAGCGGGAAGCTAGTAAAATGTATGGAGACAGACAGTGCCCGAAGCACAGCACAGATTTGAGATGCACTCAAATGTTGTCCACTTAAGCGAGTAAACAAAATACAAAGAAGCAAAAAAGGGGGGCGGGGAAACTTCCGCCATGTGTATCTCCTTTGGCAGGATGAGTCAAGGCGGGCAGAGTGGAATTTAACTAGACACACGTGGGGTGTAGATACGCTCACATGCGCACACCCACAGAAGCAACAAGAACAAAAAGGAAAAAGAAAGAAAAAAAAAGGCCGGAAACGGAGGCGACTTTGGGGAAGAATTGTCGCGTGGGGCCACTGTGAATGGCGGGAGTGCTTAAGTTTCCTTTTTTGCGCCGCTCACGTCAAGATGGTCGAACGGGGGAAGGTAAGAGCGCGGTGTGCGATGAAGACATCGGTGTAAGCTTATGGTTGAAAGGAACGGCTGAAGTTTGTCAAGCCGGTACTGCAAGGTCAGTGCTGGATTTGCAAGGGGCGTATTGAAGACAAAGCGCCCAGGTTCTCATTAATGCCTCGGGCGATTGTTCCAAACTTATAAATAAAGCACGACTCGCGTTGCTCCCGTTCCCGGGTGTTGTTGAACCCACCCTGTAAGACTGTTAGTTTAAATGCTTCAAATGGGTGTTTTTTGTCATTAATGTGTTTTGGCAAGGGGAGGTTAGGTAGAGACAGGGCATGAGCGCGGTGGTTATTATAGCGAATTCGTAGAGGGTTAACCGTCTGTCCAATGTACTGCATACTGCACACACCACATTCTAGGAGGTAGATAACGTTGGAGGAGTCACAATTAAGGTCGCCGTTGATTTTCCATTTAAAGCCTGAAGCTGTGCTTATTGCACAGCTTGTTGTTTGCATATGTTTGCAGACCTGGCATCTACTTTTGGTGCAGGGTCGGCAACCCAACACCAAGTGGTTACGTGTTTTTGAGTGTACGAGAATGTTTTGAATGTTTTTCGGTCGTCTATAGACTACGTGAGTGGGAGTAGTGAAAATTTGGGCGAGGCGCTCGTTTTGTTCGAGAATGTTGAAATGTTTTTTAAGGATTTTGTTTACGTTGGGGGGATTATTTGTGAAGGTGATCTGTTTCGTCACTGCGTCGACGTCCATCTAGTATTTCCTCTCGGTTGAGTTTAGATGCCCTTTGAATTGCATCGTCGACAGTGGCGGGGGGATATCTTTGCTTGGTGAGGACTTCTCGCATGCGATTGGAATTCCTCACGAAGTCTTGATCTTGTGAACAGATTCTTATAAATCGATGTGCCTGAGAGTACTCTCAGGATCTCTTGATCTTGCGAACAGATTCTTTTAAATCGATGTGCCTGAGAGTACTCTCAGGCACATGCAATTCAAAGGGAATCTAAACTCAACCGAGAGGAAATACTAGATGGACGTCGACGTAGTGAAGAAACAGATCACCTTCACAAATAATCCCCCCAACGTAAACAAAATCCTTAAAAAACATTTCAACATTCTCGAACAAAGTGAGTGCCTCGCCCAAATTTTCACTACTCCCCCTCACGTAGTCTACAGACGACCGAAAAACATTCAAAACATTCTCGTACACTCAAAAACACGTAACCACTTGGGGTTGGGTTGCCGACCCTGCGCAAAAAGTAGATGCCAGGTCTGCAAACATATGCAAACAACAAGCTGTGGAATAAGCACAGCCTCAGGATTTAAATGGAAAATCAACGGCGACTTTAATTGTGACTCCTCCAACGTTATCTACCTCCTAGAATGTGGTGTGTGCAGTATGCAGTACATTGGACAGCCGGTTAACCCTCTACGAATTCGCTTTAATAACCACCGCGCTCATGCCCTGTCTCTACCTAACTTCCCCTTGCCAAAACACATTAATGACAAGTGAGTGAGTGAAAAACATTTATTGCTCCAAAAATCAGGTTTTAGCGGTGGGCCGATGTGTTCATGTCTTCGGCCTCTTCACAAGGTCGGCGCCCCTATTCCAGGGCACCGCTGAGTCTTGCTGCTTCGCAGGCGTGCTGCACCAGTGCCCTTTGGGCCGTGAGCTCGCTGCTGGTCAGCAGGCCCTCCCATTGTTCCGCACTCGGGTCATTTAGCTTGTGAAATGCTCTGTTACGTTCGCATTCCCATGTGATGTGATATAGCGTGGGGGTTGCTCCGCACCACGGACATGTGTCCCTGTATTGTGTAGGGAACATCTTGTGTAGTATGTATAAATTGTGGAAAGTCCCTGCTTGCAGTCTCCGCCAGCAGACCGCCTCGTGCTGTGTTAATGATGTGTGGGGTGGTGGGTATTTGAATCTCCGCCCTCTGTGATAGTTTAATATCGTGCCGGTATCCAGAAAATCCTGTGTCTTAAGGTCTTATTTGGAAGCTTTGCTTCGAGGAGGATGCTCAGCGCTTCCTTGCTTATTTTACCCTGTATGTAGTTCCTGCATGCTGCTTTGGAGTCTGTTAGGATTATCAAAGACTTGTTCCTACGGTAACCTTCGGCCGCCGCTAGAGCTACGGCAGCTCCCTCCCCCTCCGTTACCGTACAGTTTCTTAATGTCGCGCTGCTAATTGGTTCCCCCATGTAATCTACCACTGCTGCCGCGACTCGGAACTTTCTGGTACTGTGGTCCCATGGATAGAGGGCCGCGTCTGTGTTTACTGTGTTTTCCATTGTGGCTAGGTTCGGCTTCACATAGTCTGCCCTGGCCTGCCTTCTAGCGGCATGGAGGTTGGGATCCATGTTTCTCGGCAGAGGGCTGATGTCCAGTGTCTGGCGGACCTCGTCTGGAATGCTAGCTGTTCTATCTACGATCGCTTCTACATTGTGCCCTAATCTCTTTAGGAGCTTGCGGCCGGTGGCTGTCTGCTGGAGCCTGGCTATTTGCGCACTTAGCTGAGCTTCCGTTAGTTCTTCGAATGTGTTGTTTAGGCCCATTTGTAGCAGTTTTTCATTTGATGTGTTTCTTGGCAGGTGGAGTGCCGTCTTGTACGCCATTCTTAGCAGCGCCTCCGTCTGTTCTTTGTCTTTCTTGGTCATGCGGTGGTATGGCAACGAGTACGTGACTCTGCTGACTATCAGGCTTCTGACGAGCTTGATCGTGTCGCTTTCTTTCATCCCGCTTCTGTTCTGTGATACCCGCTTTATCACGCGGCTTATTTGTTCTGTTGACTTCTTGAGTAGGCTAATTGTGTAGGTACATCTCCTGCTTCCTTGGATCCACATGTCCAGGATGCGTATCATATCCCTTTCTGGTATATTTTGGCCTTCTAACTTTACTGTCAGTTCCTCCTTGGTAGGGTTTGACCCTACCCTAAGAAGTTCCGACTTTTCCGTGGAGCAGGCTAGGCCCCTTTCCTTCACGTACTCTTCTACACACGTTGCTGCTTCTTGCAGTCTCTCTTCCTTTTGTCCTAGCGAGCCTCGATTCACCCAGACCGTAATGTTGTCGGCGTACATCGCGTGCTGGATGCCATCGATCTTGCTGAGTCTTCTGGCCAGTCTGATCATTGCAATGTTGAAAAGCACTGGTGAGATTACGGATCCTTGCGGCGTGCCCTTACGTGGGGTGGTAAAGGTGTCGCTTCGCAGGTCTCCCAATCCCTCTGTCGCTGTGCGTTCTGACAGGAAGGATCTTACGTAGTCGTGGGTTCTTCTTCCGCAGTTGGCGTTGTTTAGGCCTTCCATAATGGCCTCGTGGCTAACATTGTCGAAGGCCCCTTTGATGTCCAGGGCCATGATAATGTTTTCGCCAGTTCTAGGTGCCGTGTCTATGATCTCTTCCTTGATCTGCAGCAGGACGTCTTGCGTCGACAGGTTCGCCCGGAAGCCGAACATGCTGTGCGGGTACTGTTCTTCGTCTTCCAGGTATTGTTGAATTCGCCTGGTGACGATTCTCTCGTACAATTTGCCACGGCACGACGTGAGGGAAATGGGTCTCAGGTTCTCAATCTGAAGCTTCTTGCCGGGTTTGGGTATCATAACCACGACAGCGTGCTTCCACTCCTTCGGCACCACTCCCTCTGCCCACAGCGTGTTGAGGTACGCCGTGAGCTGGTCGATCGCCTCGTCGCTGAGGTTGCGGATGAAGGCGTTCTTGATCATGTCTGCGCCGGCTGCTGTATTTCTTGTTGCCGCGCTTATCGCCGCCTGGACTTCCTTTCTTGTGATCGGCCTGTTCATTGCGGGATTGTCTGCTCCTTGGTACTCCCCGTTGTAGCCCTGGGGGTTGTCCTTGCCGTAGCATTTGATGCGGACTGCTTCTAGCAGTTCTTCGTCCGATCCTTCGTACTGGTAGGCCAATTTCTGAATTGCCTTGCCGCTTTCTGCTTTTGTCTTGGTTGGGTCCATGTGGGCTTTGAGTATGCGCCACGTCTTGGCCGTGCTGAGCGTGCCGTTCAGTGAGCTGCTGCACTGCTGCCATCCCTGCCTGGCCAGTCGCGTCGCATACTCCTCTGCCTTCATCGTGATTTCCGCAATCTTCTTTTTGAGTTTTCTGTTTAGCTTTTGTTTTTTCCAGCGTTTGGTGAGCCCGCGTCTTGCCTCCCATAGCCCGAGTAGCCGCCTGTCCACCTTCGGTGCTTGTTCTGTTCTGTCTATTTCCTTTGTATAGAGTTCTTGTATTTGTTTCAGCTGTTGGCTCCACTCCTCTATGGAAGTGTTTTCCCCTTTTAGCCGTTCGCTGTGCTTGCGGAAGGCGTCCCAGTTGGTAAGGTGGGCCGTTCCGATCTTCTTCTTTACGTTGTCTGCTTCGATTGCCGTTCTTCGAATGTAGTGGTCACTGCCAAGGTCTTCCAGCAGATTTTCCCACTCGGCCTGCTTTGCTCCCTTGATAAAGGTGAGGTCAGGGCAAGTATCTGGACTCACACTGTTACCTCGCCTAGTTGGTTGGTCTTCATCCGTTAGGAGGTCGCAGTCTATGTTTTCCGCCGCTACGCATATCTGCTGCCCCTTTTTCTCAGTTTTTTGGTATCCCCAGCTCGAGCTCTTTGCGTTAAAGTCACCCGCGATTATTAAGGTGTTCGTGTTGGCTAGCTTATTCGCCTCCGAAAAAAGCTTGCTAAAATCGCCATCCCTTTGTCTGGGGGGGCTGTAAAGGTTAACTATGAAAGTGCTTTTGGCCTTGTGTTTCTTTTTGGGTATAATCTCTGTTATTACATGTTCTATCTGTGTGCCCTCAATCTCCTTGTGTTGCTATGGTGACCAGCTTGTTGCTGATGAGGTTGGCGGTGCGTCCGCTTTCCTGGCATGTATAGCCCCTCAGGATGGGTGTTATGTTAGTCTCCTGTAACATGATGATGTCTGGTGTTGCGTGTCTAGTGTTAATGAACTGCTGGAGGAGTCCCTGCTTGCGCCGGTATCCCCTGCAGTTCCACTGCCATATGTCTAGTTGGTTCTGTCCTGCCATATTGCGTCACTACTTTTTCCACTTTGGTTTTCTGCTCCGAATCTTCTTTCATTAAAAAGCCTGTCTCTGGCGTCATTTGTGGTTTTTTGTGTGTTCTGGCTTTTGACATATGTTCGGAAGTTCTGATCTTGCAGCGCTACTTTCTGCTGTATGTGTGTCATTTGGTTTTGCATCTGCGTTTGCAGTTGCGTCATTTGATTTTGCATCATACTCATAAAGCTCTCTAATTTGCTTTCTAAGCTCTGTGGTTGTTGTGTATGCTGCTCCATGGGCGGGCCCGGCGTTTGCGGAGGCGGACGCGTTATCCGCGGAGGCGAACCCTGCCTCTGGAGCTGCATCTCCCTTATGAGATCTTTTTTTAAGTTGCCGCGTTTCCTCGCGACAAAGTTCGAGCTCTTTTTTTAGTGCCTTGTTCTCCTCAGCTAGTTTGTTGTCATTATTTGTCTGATTTTGCTGACCCGAGTGCGGAAAAAGTGATTTAACACCCATTTGAAGCATTTAAACTAACAGTCTTACAGGGTGGGTTCAACAACACCCGGGAACGGGAGCAACGCGAGTCGTGCTTTATTTATAAGTTTGGAACAATCGCCCAAGGCATTAATGAGAACCTGGGCACTTTGTCTTCAATACGCCCCTTGCAAATCCAGCACTGACCTTGCAGTACCGGCTTGACAAACCTCGGCCGTTCCTTTCAACCATAAGCTTACACCGATGTCTTCATCGCACACCGCGCTCTTACCTTCCCCCGTTCGACCATCTTGACGAGAGCGGCGCAAAAAAGGAAACTTAAGCACTCGCGCCATTCACAGTGGCCCCACGCGACAATTCTTCCCCAAAGTCGCCCCCGTTTCCGGCCTTTTTTTTCTTTCTTTTTTCTTTTTGTTCTTGTTGCTTCTGTGGGTGTGCGCATGTGAGCGTATCTACACCCCACGTGTGTCTAGTTCAATTCCACTCTGCCCGCCTTGACTCATCCTGCCAAAGGAGTTCCACATGGCGGAAGTTCCCTTGCCCCCCTCTTTGCTTCGTTGTATTTTTTTTACTCGCTTAAGTGGACAACATTTGAATGCATCTCAAATATATGCTGTGCTTCGGGCACTGTCTGTCTCCATACATTTTACTAGCTGCCCGCTGTGTTGGGACTCAGGTTCGCTATCCATTCACCCGTCCCGCTTTCTTTTTCTCCTTTTTTCCGTCTTTTCTCCCCGCGACCGCATACTTGGGTGGCGGGCGACGACATTTACTCTTTCCCCTCCCTGTTCGGTTTGTGTATTTTTGTTATTTTTTTTCTTTTTTTCTGTCCCTTGAGCCATTCTTCCTCCTGCATCGTCTGCTTGTTTTGGCTCATGTGTCGAACATGAAGAAGCAAGAACCATGTAACTTGTCTTGAAAAAGGACAGAACGTCGGCTCCCAATAAATGTTTACTTAGAAGAAACGTTTCTTAATTTCGCATCTTATTTCTAGCAACCAAGTACTTTTATCTTATTGTGCTATATATATATATATATATATATATATATATATATATATATATATATGGCGCCGTGTTCCGAGCGCACCTGTGGTGCCATCTTGTCTCGAACGGAAGAACTGCGCGCTGTAAACGGGCTCTAAAGTCATCCTTTGATCTCCTTGCAATAAGGGGACGACAACACAAGAAGGGCTGGAGGGATTTAATCGTACGGCCAATCTGAACCCCTGCCCCCCCCCCGCCCCCCCCCCCCCCCCTCCAAAAAAATACTGTGCATTAACTGGGTAATGTCCCTCGAACCAATTGAATGTAAGCTCAAGTCCTTCTCTCTTCACTAAAATTCTTATCGCTTTCATTATTCATTTTCTGACACGCGTATTGAGTTCACACAGTAATATAAATATTTAGCATTCATCCTTTCTTCCAATTTATTATGGCGCGCTCTTATTACTAACGTCATTTCAGCATCGATCAAAACACAATGTTTTCTTAGTGTCCCTGTATCTTAATTCACCACATGTAAAATTGCTCGCGTATAATTCGCTGATAGGCCCAAACAAGAAAAATTGGAGGGGACGCGTAAGCTCCGCCTTAAAGGTATGAAGCGATCGCATAATAGGTAATTCTGATATATGCTGAAGGCCACTCTCCACATTACATTCATAGATCCCTTGGAGGCCTTATACCCCTCCTGGCGCAGTGGTACAGCGGTTAAGCGATGCGCCACTGTCCTGCGATGCAAGGTACTCCCAGCAGTGGGTCTTTGCTGCGCAGATTGTTCTTCCCTAGCGACCAATCATTCATTTAACTGCCACCTGCCACGGTGAGGAGTTTCCTCACTATCCGGTGGGCAGGTTGTGATGACGCCGCAAGGCCACGTGACCTAGGTGGCCCCCGTGCCTTCTAGGTTTCTTTCTGTGCACCAGCTGCCAGTGCCATGGTCGTGATTTTGGGTTCACAACGCCAATGCCGGATTTTCTGCGTAACAGGGCTATTAAAGCTATCGTATTAAAAAAAAGACCACCAGCTCTCCCGGCCTACTCACCTGTTCACATATGAATGCGTCGTGTACAATGCGATGTGCTCCATCAGGGTCTTCAGAGCCTTCGGTACTTGCCCCTCTCCTCTGCGGAACGCTGTTACACCGAATCAACAAAATGGCTTTGTTGATGGAGAACCTTTCACTGAGGGCAATGAGTAAATTTAAAAATTACATGTGCCCGCAGCTCCCTCAGAAGAGCCCTTCAATGCTTTTCATTGCCACGTCAATCCTTTCGCTTTGTACAAGACTAAAGTTAGTGACTCACGGCCAGGAAGAAAGGCAAGGTAGGAAGTTCCTTCCGTTCAGTTCATACACATCAGTAGGGCTAGCTGCTAACGGTGAGCAACCGCCTACTGCGAGGTCAACTCCTGGCAACATGTAGGATGTAAATAAAAAATCGTGCTCTTAACGGATCATCTGCGGAGATCTCTAGCTCAGCCCATCCTCAAGGCTTCTTTTCCAACCAACATTGAACCAAAAGATCTCGTCCTCAGACCATGTTCTTCCATTCTTCGCGGCGAAAAAAAGCGACACGTGCCTCCTCCTGCGTAGACTCCCTATGGTCGCGGCTTCAGTATTGCTGGGAGACAGCTATACAAAGGATTTAATGGTTAATTCTACTCTCCGTTTTTCTCAGAAGAAAAAACGCACACTTGGGAATATGAGAGAGGGAGAGTTTTGGTGCGCCTCTCTCTTTGTGCGCTCTTGAAGACACCTAAAGTCCGTCCGAAGTTGAAGCATATTAAGGGACTCCTCCCTCTTTTCTTTTGGCTTCCACAAAAGGATGAGTGCTCTCTGGGGACGAGACCTTAGTTGATTTTAGTTGAGAAACAAGACTGGCGAAGCTAACACTTAATTTCAGAACAAGGGCTAGAACTTGTGGGGCGGGCGGGCCGCGAAAATTGCTCCGCGGGTGGCACGTTACATCACTCCTGTTGTACGGTAAGAGCAATTATAGTACTCGACGAAAGATTCAAGAAAAATCTTCCCGAAAGCTTGTTTCGATTGCGCTTTGCACGGCGAGTGAATATATATAAATGACTGCAGCCTCCAGTTATATATTGCACCAGTGCTCATTAGGTACTTGTGATTGAAACAGATTGAACTGCAGCTGAAGTGTTTGGTTTCATGGGAAATCTGTGTGTTGTTTTCACTACGCGCAGGTACCGGAATAACCTGCTTGAGTGGGTATTTCCGTCCACATCGTCAATTCAGCTGCACAAGCTCAGCTGGGTCGTTGTTCCAGCAACGCTGTCAGCGTACGAAATCATCCCGAAAGTGAGTATCAATGCCCATACTCCAAAGCCCTTTATGTCCTGCCCACGAAGAGCGCTAAGTGTCGTTGCGGATTCAAATCAAGCACGCTGCCTAAGTTATCGGCATTTAAAGGTGCACTGAAGAGGAATCTGAACTTGTCTTTTTGCCGCGGGAGCTCGATCTACACGTTCCGAGCTTTCTTAGAAACTTCGATTTATTGCCCTGCGTGGCCGATTTCTGTAATTAAATTGAATTAACGTCCGGCTCTCGCCTTTTTTTTTTAATTCTCCGCGTACGGTGGGCGGAGTCGACCAACGCGTGGAGCGCCTTTCACCTAGTCCCGTGGCGGCTTGCCGCTCTGCCATCGGCGGAGTAATACGTAGTAGTCCGTAGTAGCAAATAGACCGCGCGTATTTTTATTTCTGCGGGCTTAATTTGCGGGTATATTATCTGCGAATGAAACTATTTATTCATGGAAACCCAAAAAACAAAATAAGGCGAAAGCAAAGCCTCCACGGAGCTGGCTGAAAGGCACTTCACGCGTTGGTCGACTCCGCCCACCGTATGCGGAGAATTCAAAAAATAAAGGCGGGAGCCGGACGTTAATTCGATTTAATTAGGGAAATCGGCCACAAAGGGCAATAAATCGGAGTTTCTAAGAATGCTCGGAACGTGTAGATCGAGTTCCCGCGGCAAAAAGACAAGTTCAGAATCCTCTTCAGTGCACCTTTAAGCTCTGCTGCCGTCCAAATCGTGAGTTGTTTTCAATGACTGGCTTTCCACCCTTCGCGTCACAGGCAAAGCGAACGAGATCCTTGAGCATGCGCTGCACATTATGGCGTATAACCACAGCAAAGAATAAGAACAGCCATGGAATCGTGGAGCCTAGGCTAGAGCTCTTGGAAATTGCGGCAGTTGTGTGTATTCTCAGCTGGGAGGTTTCTGGAGAGCAGCAGCAGTTGGCCAAGTAAACATCCAGGAGACAGGTCAGAAGGGCGACTCACGGGTCACCGACAGTTCGTGGTCATTAGTGGGGTAGCATTTAGGTTGTCGTCTCACAAAATATTTCCCGCTTCTCTCGAAAGATGTCTCGTGGCGTTGGGACGTCATCACAACACCCCCCCCCCCTCACCCCACGGGGCTGCGACCTATCTGCCATCTGTGACATAAAGCAATGAAATTCAAATAAATTCAGTGCAATTGCCACCCGCCCACGGTGGCGCTCCGCAAGAGCCTGACAGGAGCTCGGGAACAGCAACCAGTCTCCACCAAGCTCCACCGGTGGCCATGTTTTAAACAGCCCCCTGCAGTGACAGTCGCGCATCGGTTAACTGCTGCAACACTGCGCCAGTATTAGTATGAGAACTCCCCGCGATCTACGAATGCGATTGAAAGGTTCATGACGTCATCACACCACGTGAATACCAGTGGACCAGTTAAAAGACACCGCAAAATTTGAAAATCTGAGGGCTTCGAAAATTCATGTCGACCCACTACTGAAAATTGAAAAGGACCCTCAAAGTTTTAGAAGCAGTCCCATGCCAAAAAGTCGATCAAGGTAGATTACTCGGAAGAATAAGGTTAATTAGTGGGTTGCATTACATCCTACATGATTATTCAACGGAAGTTACTCGATCATTCTAGAGGGCAATGGCTCATGCATAAAATATAAGGGCAGTGGAACAAGTTCCAACCTGAGTTATATGGGGAAAATCGCAAGAACATTACATACTTATTGTAAGCGCAGTAGCAGGTATTCTGAACGCTATCGCATTTTCGTCTTTAAGAATGCGGTTAAGAAAGCCCGCAAATTACTTGTCACGCCTTTCTGGAGTCATAGAGCAGTGATACTAGTTAACGTGCCAGCTCAAGGCCGTTATCTGCAACGTCGCACTAACCAGCTCAGTTGTGGTCTCAGTGATTCTTTATGGGAGTAGTTGACAGGTTCGGAGAAAGTAGTAATATTCTTTCGAGCAGCACTTCAATCCCGCATTCTATCGTCGAAACAAGTCATCCTGATTCTTCCAGATCAACGTGCCTTATAACCAACAAAAAATACTTTTCTTGCAATAACTTCCTCCTGAACGAATTTTCACTAAGAGGATAAATTGTCCCTTGTCATGCAGAACATGTAGAGTACGTAATCATGGCCTAGCCTACACACATGTTGTGCTTTGTTCCTGCCTAAAAAATATGGACAAGTTCTTCTCGTTGTGTGGCTTCCACTACGTGCTGTATGGCGCTAAAAATCTAATTACAGCAGAAAAATTACTCTTTTTCACCCTCTTGGTTTCCTATGACCGTCAGAGTAGGCTAGAGCGCAAGAAGCGTTTTTTAAGACGAATTCTATAACACATCGACGAGTAGGCAATCTGAACCAACACCTATGCGCACTTACTCACGCACTATTTAGTTTTTTCTCACTTTCGAACGAAAATATTCCCATTGAGTAGCACGGTGTTTCGCTACTGGCCCCCAACAAACACCGCTAGAAAGAAACGTCCACGAAAGCAGAGCATTGAGATGCTTGAAATTCATTTATTATTGGTCCGGCAAGACGGATACGGCGTCGTTACCAGAGTAGCCACCGCTCGATGCAAACCCTCCAGTTGTTTATTTTGGTTGCGTGTGCCCGTGCATACAATCCGCGATCGAAAGTATATGATTTGTTAATGAGTGAGCATTAGAAGAGTCTGCAAGTGGTAATGGTAACCGCCGTCTCTCAGGAGCCAGTCGAAAGGCCACGAACGAACTTAGTACACCAACTACACGCACTTATTATACTACCTCGAGTATAGCGATCCTTAGTATGCCACCTCGGATATATGGATCTTTGGTGCTGTAACCTCGGATACAACGAACATTATATACCTCTTAGTATATAGTGAACTTTAGTGTGTTAACCACTGATATACCGAATTCTTGTATGCCACCTAGGATATAACGAACTTTCTTGTGTTAACCTTGGTCTATAATGGATTAGATATAATGGACCTCGGATATAATGAACTTCAGTGCGTTAATCACGGAAATACCAAACCTAAGTGACTAAGTGTGCCACATCGAATATGAGGAACGTTCATGTGTTAACGTCGGATATTTAATTTGTTACCCTCGGATGTAACGAATCTAAGTAAGCCATTTGGGATATAACAAACTTTCGTGTCTGAACCTCGGATGTAATGAACTTACGCGTTCACCTCGGATGCAACCAACATAAGTGTGCCGCCTGGAAAATAACGAACCTTATTGTGTCTACCCTGATATAGAGAACCTATCGCTGCTAACGCATTGAAACGATCCAATGAGGATCGCCTAAAAGTTTTTTTTTTCTAGCAGTCGCTGTTCTAGCTGAGGCGGACAGCGTAAACTTATCTGCCGTACCTATATAGCACGTTTTAAGTTCATCTATACAGCTTTTAGAATAGCTGGTGAATCTCCGTTTACAGGCACTTAATGATGATGCGTGTTGCCCCTTTGCTGCACATAAATTCTAAAGTTCCTTCCACAAAAAACGCCAGCACATAAAATAACTGCGCTGATAGTCTGGGATAATTATGCGTAGAGAACTGTAACGGTCAACATGCACGACCAACGGGGCTTAAGAAGCTTTCTCATTCTTTTAACGCGCAACCAATGATCTCAGCCTGCCTTGCATGCCATCTAAAAGCTGTTCAGAACACAACGCATCGGAAGCCTTCTAACAAAGTTGACTGCAATTTAAGGAGCAAAATTACGCCGCATATCGGGAAGCAAATTTTGGAGTACCAATAAAAAATAAGTTAATGACGCAGAGAAACAACATGAACTGGTGGGCGAGTTGGTCTGACATATCTAGTGAAGCAGCGCAACGGTACAAGGCCAAGGGAAGAAGAGGACAAACACAGCGCTGAATCAGCCCTGTGTTTGTCCTCTTCTTCTCTTGGCCTTGTGCCATTGCGCTGCTTCACTAGATACATAGAGAAGGACGCGGGACCGGCAGCGTGCAGTAGTAGCACCGGAGCAGGGTATTGATCTGCGAAGTGGGCCGCCGCGGTGGCTCAGTGGTTATGCCGCTCGGCTGCTGACACGAAAGCCGCGGGTTCGATCCTAGCCGCGGCGGCCGAATTTCGATGGACGCGAAATTCGAGAGGCCCGTGTAGTGTACGATGTCAGTGAACGTTAGGGAACCCCAGGTGGTCAAAATTTCCAGAGCCCTTCACTACGGCGTCCCTCATAGCCTGAGTTGCTTTGGGACGTTAACAAACCTTTGTGCGCTGTTCAGTCCTGCCATGCACCAACTAGCTCAACTCTCCGTACTTCTGCGCTTCTTTCACTGACTGCTGCTTGTCATTCAAGGCTCAAAGCTATAAAGAGTTTACTACAATAGCGTTGTATGCAGGGCTGGCTGATAAGACATTCTGAAACGCACCACACAAGAAGTCGGACAAACAAGAGCACAATTGTCCATTGAAGATAATAGCAATACCTTCATTCGCAACACCTTTTGCAACAGCAACTCCTGCCGGAGAGGCTGGGGCGTAAGGTGGGCACACAGTACCCGCAGCCTCATGGTCAGCTGTGGGCACTTGGTGACTTTCCCGTTTTCTAATCTGCCTAGCTCTCTATTCCTGGTTCGACGAATACGCCGGGAGTCCGTCGAATAAATGCGGTTGTGCGTTCGCTTTGAGCTTCAGCAGCTCGCGTCCATTTGTAGGCAGGAAAGATGTCAATCGTGCCGAAGAATTTTTAACAGCAGCGGGTATGCAAGGAGCAGAACTTAAAACGGCTAGTTTCCTGCCGCGGTAAAACACGCGTCCACGTTTCCTGATTTTAGGTGTGCGTACGCAAAGAAAACACTTTTCTCAGCCTGAATCTGTAGCCGAAAAGGTACACAGCGCACTTGTACAGAGCACACTGCACTCATGCTTAACATGATAGTATCCTTCCTGTCAAAACAAAGCTGAAGGTAACAGGACGCAGACAAGAAGACACACACAGCGCTAAGTAACTAAAGAATTTTTTGCTCGCTCGCAATAAATAGAAGAAGCATCATCTAAAATATAAAGAAAGCCATGGTTGGTTAGATAATGCTTGCTACGTTTATTCCGAGCAGGCAATTAATTCGCCAGTTACTATGCAACGCTCGGTGAGCGAGCATCTTTTTGTCTGTGTCCTGCTACACTGTGCCCTATTTTTCAACGAATCACGCACCAACTGGCCCAGTTACTTCCCGATATACATAATAGTCGCAACACGGACAATCAACGGCAAAAACTACGTTCGAATGCAATCAGTGATCAACGCCAGCCAATTGCCTACCGTCGGCTTGGTGCCTCTAGACGACACCTAACGCCGAGGCAGCCGCTTCTGCCAGGCTACAGAAATTTTCTGTATCTTTACGGCGGCGCTCGATGACCAGTAAAAGATTGGTCGCACTGCGAATGTGGTAATGCGGTAAGAATGGGGGGAGGGGGGAAGAGGACAGAAGCGAGCGTGGTGCACCAGTGGGGATGGGATGTGTACCCTTCGTCACAGCTTTCAAGCGTATGGTGGTAATAGTCCCGAGGAGCGATCGTTCTAGAGTGCACTCAGGCGAGGAAGCGAAGCACAGCTACGCGTACGGAAATGGAGAGGGGGCCGTGCCGTCGGAACGCCGCGAGTATAGGGAGCGCTAAGCACTCATTACAGACCACAGACAAGGCAGAGTTTGGCTTGCAATGAGTTTAGCGACTTACACGACATAGAGCAAACATGTTCATTTTTAACATACTATGATCCATGCTTTTTGCGAAGAGTGTTGCGCACTTTCCTATTCCATTACAAAAACTTGTTTACACAGCCTGTAGGCTCTGCGTAGACTTTTATCACTTAGTCAATAGGCACCTTATTGACAATCCATAGATATACGGCCGTGCAATTTCATTAAAAGTTCTTCTGGGGGTAGTTGGTGCTTTTTTAACCCCAGAAAATTGTAGCGCTAAAGCACGCTACCACAGAACAGCAGCCCCACGCAGACGCACAGCAGCGCGTGTGTCCTGTTATTCTGTGGTTGCATGCTTTACCGCTCCTATTTTATCAGGTTCAAAATACATTTGCAGTAGACTGCTATCCATAGACTGTGAATACGACAATGAATTTTTAGGAAAGGAATATAGTCTATAAAAACTCTACAGACAGCCTATAAACCAATTTTATGAGCTGGGTATTGCTGAATGTCAAACTAGTGTTTCTTCAAGAGATATCAATCATGTTCACGGATGAACACCGGTGAACAGTTTAAATTGCTACTGTAACCTGCCTGGAACGACGCACAAGAGCGTTAAATGAAGAGAACGTTTGGTTATGAAAAGGCCATAATTTAAATGCCTTGAAAAAGTGAATAGCTGTAATGCTGGCGTATTTCTTGTCTGTTTACGTGTGTGCAGGTGATGCGACAATTTGCAGAAAAAGAAGATATCGAACTCAAAGTGGCCGCCAACAAGTCATTCCAATTTCTGGCGCAATATTTCCAGGGAGCGGACAATCGGTATATCTCCAAACTAGGTGCGCACCAAAGCATAATTTCTGTGTCGATATGTGTATGGTGGTCAGAACATAATAAAAACCGCTCGACATTGATCTAACGCCTGAATTCCAATGGGGAATGTTGTCCATGCGCTCTATGTTTCAGTCTTTTATCTAAAGTCTGTAGGAGCGGCCTTCGGTGACTGGTGTCACCTTGCTCCCACTCTTTACGAGCACGTCACCTCGTCCGAGCAGTTTTGGGTTTCACGCCTCAACGTCACTGACCCTTGCTCCTGCAGTCGTCTGGCGCTTGACAATAGTGTCGCCCTCCTTTATCTCGCTTGCAGACTTTGTCTTGGGAGTAGAAGAACAAGACAACATAGGATTTGTGCTGATGAAGGCGCCTGTTGCCATCAAAGGCACGGCCTTGTGTAAGAAGATCGCCGAACAGGTAAACCCCGCAGGTTCACGTGAAAAAAAAATTGACGCAGGTTCGTCGCAATGCTGCCGAACCTTTAGCAAAGCTGCTTTTCTGCAGGTCTTTCTGCAATACGTTACACATTTCTTTCTGAAATTCTTTCTGCAATTCGTTACAAAATCCTTTCTTCAAATTTTTCTGCAAATGTTTACACACTTCTTTCCGCAATTCTTTCTGCAATTCTGTACACATTTTGTTTCGCAATTCTTCACTTTTATTTATGGTGTTTTTATTTGTATTTGTTTTTATTCTTATTTATAGATCCTTATTTTGTTTTGCTGTTATTTGTTATTGTTGTTAATGTTTGTTATTTGCTGCTGTTGTTTGCTGTGGTTTTTATTTTATTTAATTTCATTTATTTCACTTTTGTTTCATTATTTTTATTTTTCGCTCCACTGCCTTCCAAGGCAGTTTTGCAAACCGACATGACCCCGAAGAACGCGAAGAGTATTTTGTCATTTTTGTTTTGCGCTCCCCTTTTCCCAGCGGTGTTTTGCATAACGATATGGGCTAGAAGAACGGGAGCAATACAGCTTTCACTCTAAAATCAGTGATGTGTAACTAAGTTTGACAGTCAAGGTGCTCGAACTGCGTACACGTTAAAATATATTTGGAAAAATGTATAGGAGGAGGATAATGTCAATCTGCGCTTTCGTTTGGGCGAGTTGGTTCGTTTTGCACTGAACGACTATACCTGCGCTCTGTCCTGTCGTTATGTATCTTATCTTCTACACTTTTTGGCGCAAGTATACTCCGTTATACAGCAGGATAGCACTTAATTCTTCTAGTCCCCATAAAATATCGTTTCCGTTGCCAAGTTGTGTCAATTGCACATGCTCCTTATCTTAAAGTCACCGGCAAATCTGCGTATTCACCTTTATTAGAAGCCTGTCATGTCTATACGTCGAAAATGAGGAATGATTTAGCGTGATTGTGTCAAATGCCAATTAAGTGAGCACGCACTTCGGTAATTTGGGATCGAGGCTGGGTCTTCAAGGTCGACATAGTGCCTAACAAGCGCACTAAAACTTCAGGGTACACTTATAAGCTCCTCGTTAAGGGTATGACGAGACAGCGTTTATGGGTTGAGGCCCTTATTTGTGCAATTGGTCATTCTTTTCTTTAATTATCGATCGCTGGGAGTTTGCATACCACTCTGTGCACAGTGGTGCAACGGTTAAGCGCTGCGCCACTGGCGTGCAATGGCAGGTGCAGACATTGGTGCACATTGTCATACCCACGTTGCTCTTCCCGAGCAACCTCTCGCGACCAGTCATTAATTGAACTACCTACCACCTTGCCGCGGTGAACAGTTTGCTCACAATGCGGTGGGAACGTTGTGATGACATAATAGGGTCACGTGATCTAGTTGCAGCATCTGCCAGCTAAGGGGGTCACAGGTGATTCATCTATACTCTGTCTCAGTAGTTCCTTGCGAAGCTACCAAAGCTGTGATGAGTGCAGACGCGACGTTCTGACGCTGCAAAATCCGCTACCAGTATAAAATGAGCATATGGTATAGCGTGTGCTAAAATATTGCATCATTCCTAATGTACATGTGCCGAACGCTATTTCAGATCGAGCCTTTCCGTTCACTCGCGTTACGTACTCTACTTTCCAAGTTTGATATGCGCAGCTCTTGTTATCTTGTCATATCGTCGCCAGAGCGGCGGCGCCCTTCGAAGAAGGACCGCTCGCTTCGGACTGGGTTTTTCGTTGTGTATTTGTTTAGAGTGGCGATTATTTAGAATGATACTGCTGATTCTACTCTCATAGAGGAAGGGCGGCTTGTTCAGACCTCCTTCACGCCATCTTAGAGTTCTGGGCTTGTTGAAAAAATTGTTCCCGTTCTAAAAAGATGACGCCGCTTAGCTCTGCTTATCCCTGTGTCTCTGATTGCATACTCTGTACTTAAAAGTGCCCTAAAGAACCTTCTGAGGAGAGCACATGAACTCGCGCATTGCGTTGCCATTCACATCTAAGCCACATATTATATTCAGCGACGTCGCTTTGCTCCCCAGGGAGTATAGCGCGCGTCCGCGGTAGGGCCAACAGGACAACGCCGACCTTCAAATGATGGAAAAGTTAGGAAAAGAGAGGGAGAAGCCCGCAAACGCTAGAATTCAAATTTTGACAAAAGAAAACTCAAAATCCTTGCTGCAGGATATTCGTAGAGTGGCGTCCCAGCCATACCGCCACATGACTGAGTTCCCTTTTCAGAGCCCCCTTTATGTGCGATTGTGAACAATACCATAAAGACCAGCAAAATGGTAGTGCTTAGCGTACGCAAGCGTGCATACGCTTGTGGAACATTCAGGGCGTCGATTTATTCTCTTTTGTAACCTTATCTGTGTACGCCACGAGCAGACGACACGCCGAGGATGAGGCGCGGAGGAACACGAGCAATCACTTGACTGGTTGACGGGGACTTCACCTTCCACAGTGCTTATGCAATGGAGCGTAGGCGAGGGTGCCCAGTCTGGTGGGCACACAGAGGGCTCTCGCAGACAACGGCTAAGCGGCTGCGGGGAAACTCTAGTGCTAACGCCTAAAAATATTTACCCTGTGCTGCTCTCTGACGTGTCTCGAAAGCTAAGCTCCGGATATGGCGCTGACTGCATCACGTGTCTTGTGCTGGCACAGTGGACGATCCATCTGCTGCCCAAGTACGAAAAACCCAGCTGGTTGGCCTCGAGCGGCGTGGACTACCTCTGCCGCCTGGCCTTCGCCGATGACGAGGACGACGTGGTGAGCAGTTTCTCGCTGACCTGTTGCTGTGTACTCATTACACGCGCACTCAATCGGCGTACCTGACAGCGACATTGTGAATACTCAAGCTTTCTGACCTGAACGTGAAGCTCGACGGAGGGATGGCCAAAATGCTCTCACATTATTTACCGCATTTTATTCAACATGTTTAAAAATTCACCGCTCTTGCGATGACATCGCGATGCAGCCATTCCTAAGGGTAACACCGTGCCTTTTTCTTGCTCATATTCTGTGCTAAACGTTCGAAAAAAATTTTGATTCAATCCTCTCAGTAGCTCATTCGAAAATTCCTCAAGCAGTGCAGATGTACCACGCCCAGAAACAATGCTAAATTGACCACCACTCATGATAGAAAATTTTACTAGAAAGTAAGAAGTAGTGTGAAAAAGAAGTTTCTCTAATAACTGAGCAACCCCAGGGAAAAATATAAATATGAATAACAATATTTCTCTAAGGCTCCCGTACATGTCGTCAGACTGTATGCTTCCTTCTAAACAAAGAAGCATATAAATATATTTGTACGTGTGGAACTTAGTTCTATTTTATAGCAGAACTATTACAGTTAGGTTAGTCAACTAAAGTAGTAGTCAGATTCCCATGGGCAGGCTTAGGTAAGATGGTCCTTATGGGAAGAGTGAGGCATGTAGAGTGTATAGAAAAATAATAAAAATCGAACTCTAACGGAATGTTTCAGTTATTTGCAGTAGACATAGAATCACTACAACATCATCTGAGGAAAGCTTCCACAAACATTAATAATTCATGATGCTCCATATTTCAGGCATTAGCGGAAGTTCGCTCATAATTAATTTCGTTAGCTCGCTACACTGGGCACTGAGCTTAACAAGGGAAATAAACGTGCGGACATTCAGGGCGCAACCTGCGACCCAGAACATGACTACAACAAGCGGACTCACTATAAAGCCAATTCTTTGTATTTTGTTCCCATGTTGTGTTTTTCTTCACAGTTTTTGTGTTTTGCTTTAACAGCTAACGTATAAAGAATTGTGGCAAAAAGTTAGTTCATAGCTGGCACGCAGCGTGTTCGTACGTTTTTTCATCCCTTGTCGCTGTCTCTACGCTAGCAGTGTAACACGCCAATGAAGTTCAATATAAAAAATCATCTAATCCATCTGCTGCATCCATCGCGTAGTGGTCGCTGATCTGGATCGTGAGAGGGTAATAACTACAATAATAAGAATGGGGTGGAGCGCGTATGGCAGGTTCTCTGAGATCAGAATAGCAGTTTTCAAGAGAAAACTAAAAAGAGCTGTATTCAATCTGTTCTAACCTACGGGGCAGAAACTTTGAGGCTAACGAAAAGGCTTTAGCTTAAGTTAAGGACAACGCAGCGAACTACGGAGAAAAAAATGATAGGGGGGACGTTAAGAGACCGGAAGCGAGCAGATTGAGCAAACGCGTGTTAATGATATCCTAGTCGAAATCAAGAAGAAATGGCTTAGGGCAGGGCATGTAATGCGAAGGCAAGATTACCGCTGGTCGCTAAGGGTAACGGAGTGGATTCTAAGAAAAGGCAAGCGTAGCAGCGGGCGGCAGAAAGTTATGTGGGCGGATGAGATTAAGAAGTTTTCGGGGATACTGTGGACGCAGCTGGCAAAAGACGGGGTTATAATTGGAGAGATATGGGAGAGGCCTTTGCCCTGCAGTGGGTGCAGTCAGGCTGATGATAATGACGGTGATGAAACCTTAGATAACGGTGTGAATGAAATAGCGTTTAACTGTACAAGTCGAATTGTCATTTCTGATTCTGCAAAAATGGAAATTATTATGATACTGGTAGTTTGCTAGATAAATAGTTACAGAAATCTAGAATCCTCAACACCACGCAGACGTCCTGCCAAGCTGGCGTTCAAAAAAAAAACGAAAAAGTCGTTGTGATTACATTAACCCTGCGTTGAAATTTGGACTATGCTATGTTTAGGCTACATTTCGTAAGCTTTGCTCTCTCCAGTATTATTATTAGGAAATATTAGCCAGTGTTATTTCTTCATTTTTTCTATATTGAAAACAATGGTTCCTGAGTGTCGCAAGCTGAGCATATACTAGTTGTCCTTTATGTATATTTCTTTTTCCTACAACAAATTTGAGGATAATTTTGCTCAGGCACTTATGACCACTGCAGGACACGCATTGATCGACGAGCCAAAGCCGTATCATGGCGCCTTTCCGGTCATGCTCACTTTCAGTCTGCAAATATTCTTTCACTTTCCTGGGGTGCAGCAAGAAATCTATTACATAGGGCACGAACTATAGAAACTTTTTTGGTGATCCTTTTCCAAATTTTCTGCAGGTGGCGGCTTTCCAACCGGACATTGAGAAATGCATGACGAATACCGCCACTGATGACATCAAGGTAAGCTTTAAATCTACACTGCAACACTCAATTCCACAATTAATGGCGCTTGTGTCGTGTTAGTAAACAAAGCGTCTGTCGGCTAGCTTTCTTCACAGGCCGCAGCTTAACCGCGATCTTATATCTCCGTGTTCAATGAACGCCGTTTGCGCTCTGTAAGATCAATAAGCTTTAGAATTGCAGTTCGTCAAGTACGCCTGCAATTCCTGCCGATGAAAGGGCGGGAAAATTAAGCTGGCTCCTATAATAGCACCTGGGGGCCAATACAGTTTGTTAAATTGAAAGGGATTGGGGTTCAGGCGAATGTGACCATCTCCTGTCAAACTTTCGTCCGCCATGCTGCGGTAATTACTGGTCGTTGCCATGCATACCGTATACCGTTACCGCATGTACTGCTGCTCGAAATAAAGACACTCACTGGCATTTTGTTATTTAAGGAAAGTACGCTTAGAGTTACTTGCAAACATGCCCACGGCTTCACATATCTTCACTTCTAAGGTCACCAGGGAACCATTCTTAGGCAGCACCAATTACAGACGCAATATAGAAACTGAATTTAGCTGTGTCCAGTTTGTGGACTTAATGGAGCGCTCACAGGTCATCATTTAATGTTTAGGAGGGTGGATTCTAGGGCAACTCGGTAACACATGACATTTGTAGTGAGAAAAAAACATCAAGGAAGAAGACCTAAGGCTCAAATCACAGGCGCTAACCTCTGACTGATCACTTTTTTAATAAGAAAGCATTAGATGGCTGATCTCATGAACACGGAAACCTGGCGTCGCACACAAATTAGACGCGTTACAAAACTCGTGATTGCTCGAAACAGTCTGGCGCCACCAAGGGCGGGAAAATACAAAATGTTAGCCAGTACAACAGTCGGTACGAATACTCACAACTGCACTAACTTCAAAAGAACAGAATTAGATTAAAATTGGGATAAAACTGCAACGCTTTTTTATTAGGACAAGGACAAAATTCCACCTGTGAATATTGTATATCATGAAGAATCGCTCATTTACTGCACCTTATAAAGCCGGCGCTCTTATTTTTTGATAAAAACTACGCGATTGTTCACTTTCGTATTTTCCAAAGGGTGGGCGATATGCAGTTGTTGTTGCATGCCGTTCTTTGATCAACGCTTGATCGTGACCAGCAGCCGATACCTGCTAACTTACGAAATTGTAGAAGTATGCAGGACACCACAGAGCTGCCTACTTAGGTAAGGAAAATCATTGATTCTTGATGATATCCGGCTTTCAGCGATGGCCTTTCGCCCTTGTACTTTTCTTTTTTCCTTCATTCTCCTCCCTCCTGGCAAATGCGCATGATAGTTATGCGTCAGGTGCCATTCTTGTCTTGAAGTCGGCAGTTAGCGACTGTGGTGTGTTTCGGTTCTTTGTGCTTCCTAATTTAGGTGGACAGTCTTGTGTCATCATACTGTTAAGGCCGCAGAAGACGAAAAACTGGGGCTTTACTCGTTGCGGGCAGGTCACCGCTGAGTAGCTGACTTGTTGAGATGGCTATATGTGGCATTCAGCACTGTCTTCATGCCGTGAAAATTGAGCCTTGCCACCAAGCCACCAAGAATCCGAATGCTACAATAGGTGATCATATCTTCACCTCAAGGTAACCGTTGAAGGGGTCTTTTCAAGGGACCACTGCACAAGCGGCAGAGACCATTACCCATAAGCCGCGGGAAATAGATCGTAATGCGCCAAGCTCTGATATAACCGCGTCTTCGGGCATGAAGTCTACAAAAGTTGCTTTATGTAACCGTGATAAGAGAATGATATTCGAGAAGCTTTGATAGCTGTGTCTCTTCCGGCAGGAATGGGGTTTGAGGGAATCGAATCTTCGATTCTTCTGTAGTCTTCAGAAGTACAGACCGAGGTGAAGTAGAAGCTGATGTACTGTCTAACTGCACTGCAATATGAACACATGAGGCGCAGCCTGGCGAAGAACACTGCCTACTTTGGTGTGCGTCGCCCTTGCTACGTGATTGGAGGATTCTCCAATGGTTAGAATAGCGGGTGAGAGTCCCGTCAAATAATAAATGTAGACGTCCCGAAGAAGAATGTCGTACCGTTTGATCAAAGGGACCAAGGAGCTAGGTGGTGTTCATTAAGCAATCCTTTTTTTTTTGGCTTAGCGATTCTTAGCGTGACTCTACACTCGATTGACTGTTTCGCAGAATGCCTGGAAATATTGTACTGTCAAACTTATGTGGACTAGTTAAACACCTGCAGGAACTCTGTTTAATAGCAGCGAGCTTTGATTTTGGAGATCAGCAGACTCGGGAATACGACCAAATATGGCTACATTCTCGAAGTCTGCTGTTTTATTATTATTGTAATGTTTCCTTTTTACGACCAACTGAACGCGCTGGTATCGGTTATAGCTTGCCTTTACGAGTCGAGCCACATCGTACTAAGTTATTTCGACTTTATTCCTGGCTTCTCGAAGGGTCGCCACCACTCGTGCATTCTTTATAGCGTTCCGAGGCGGATTCATTGTGCTGCCATCGACATCCGAGCATATGGATCACTATTGTGTCGCCGATTTGCTTTAGTTTCGTTATTCTAGAAAATCCATCGGCGTTAATGAAGTTATGAATTGAATCATCTTTTTTGGTCGACTGATAATAATATTTATTGTTTGTGCCGCTGCAGAGCCAATTGCAATAATATTTCTTGGTAGTCACCAAATATTATAAATACACAAGGTAACTGCTAGCTCAACGGAAAAGCAGCGCTATTAGAGTGGTGCTTTGCGTTCCCGCACGAAGCGGCTGCGCACGCCTGTTTGAAATTCCCGCCGACTGCGGAGCGCAGCTCGTCCCCTGCGACTTCTCACCTCTATCGGCAGAATAAAAAGCGTGCTAAAGGCTTGTTGTAATTTCACTTGACTGCCGGCTGAAGCAGGCTAGCTGAGAGAGTAACGTTTTCTCTCATGCTGGACGCAGAAACTCCTGGCGTTTCGCATGGCGCACATCGCACTCGGGGACATCATCACCAAGGAGGCAATACAGGTGGGCTTAGCCATATCGAGTCTCCGGTTTTAGTGTTCATTGGTTATCGTTCATTGCAGAGACATGTCACCGAGTATATGTACACGGAGGACCCCCCATATGACACTACCCTGGATCTATTTGCCCCGGTAAGAACCGCTTTCCGTAGCCGTGGGCACCTTTAGATAAAGGCGGCTAACGAAGCTGTTGGAGATTTTGCAAATAAAATGCTTATTATCCCAATGTCAACTTCTACGGTCTGAGAATAGAACAACGCTCACCGTAGCAGGTGGCCGTGAAGTAATCGAAACAAGGAGGAATGCTCGGCAAGAAGGTCTTATCAAAGATGTAATTGTTGTGAGGGATGGAATATGTTGTAGGTTCGTGGTGACATCATCTTAATATCATGGATTCTCTTGACCACAGAGCTTAGATTAACCTAGAAGTTGTTTATGGGCAGGAGGTGGGGATCTTAAGTCGGGTTTGCTTCGAAGGTGACCGACCTGTTGTTCTTCAGGCGCGTGCGAACATGATCAACACTTTTGCCAGTCCCTAGCCTGGAACCCTCGTACATACCAGTGATTACAAAAAACGCATGGCGGCATGGTTACCCAGCGTCCTTTCCAAAAAAAAAATTAGACAGAAGCCTGTAGCAGACACTAAACTGCTAGGCGTTCACTTTCCAACAGTGAGATCACAGTGTGTGACGTGGAGGATCCACACAGCGTGAGCCTGCCCTTATGCGATGATGTGTGCCTATACATACAGTGCCGTGAAAGGTGACAGCACACACATTCATGTCAGTTGCACGAAGTTACGCCGGCAAGCGGGATTTTGGAAGCGTAGCTGGCGTTCTTTTGACATAGAGGAATGCTGGTAATAGGAGCATACTGGTAAACCGTTCTAATGATTGGCCCCGCGTCGGGGTGCACCGCGAATAGTTGAGGTATCGTAACGTGCGAGCTTTACTGGTGCACGTAAGAGATCTGCTCACGCCCTCAAAGCTGAATAGAGAACGAGAGGTACAAGAACAAGAAGTGCAGTGTTTGCCAGGTGACCGTTAATGGTTTCTGGATACTGCCTCATATGGAGGTGTTTGTTCCATGCTTTATTTTACACTCGATGTCCACATAGGCGCGCAATAAAAGAAGCATACGGAAATCGATAGGCGTGTTTGGCTATGGCGCAGGTTGTCTGGTATGGCGTTAAGCTGTACATAGTGCCAAAGTAATGGCGAAGACATCTGCAAGAACTATAAGTAAACAAATTTCATATAAAAGGCGAGGAGTATTCTTTCGTAATATACCAATTACAAGGTCAGGTGTGCGACTAATGTGCCCATTTGTGGCAGTTTTTTGGACTGTGCGCAAAAGTACCGCTTGTTTCTCGGGTATGCTTCAACGAAAGAGCAAAGTTTAAAGACGGTGGTTTTTGACTTGATCGACATTGACGCATCGAAACATACCACTGAACTTTCCACACGGTCCCCTGAGTACACCGGCTTCAATACGGCTACATCCCTACATTCTGCTATTAATCTGCAATTTGGAACGCGACGTGCATGGCAGCTTAGCAAACGAGTTTCAGGAATCCCAGAAAACCGCGTGGAAACAATAACTATAAAGTGCATGAAACAAATGCGCAAACTATATTTCTTTTCTCCCATTGATCTCAAGATAAGGATGTTGTCAGTGTAGGGTTAACCACGCAACAGGCAGGCAAACGGGGTCCTATCAGTAATAGTTAAAAAAGTTATCCATTAGAATTTACTTACTCCATTTACTAGTTATGATATTCCTGTTTCTTGATGTCCGCCAGTGCCGGTATTAATATGCCGCGAAAAGCCTATCTTTATCATATAAATCCTATATTTAAAAATTAGAGATCACGTTCCCTGAGACACCTAGTATATTTACCTGGTGCTCCAGAGAAGCCGGCCACTAATTTTTTAAAATAGTTTTTTAAGGTAAAGAGAAGCTTTTTACGGCATCGCAATCCCAATGCTGACACATATGAAAAAAAAAACAGGGAAATCATTTTAACCATTAAAGTGATTACCTAAATTCTATTAGCCAACTTTTTAACTGCTATTGAGAGGAACCTAAGTGCGAAAAAAGACTTCTAGCTAGCCTTTATTACAGCCGTACGAGTTTTTTTTAATTCCGAAAGCGCGATTATCATCGCCGGTGAGCCTCGACTAATTTGGGTCATTTCAAGCGCCATTCGAAAACCATGCGCTTATGGAAAGGCCCAGAGCGACGTCAATCAAGTAGCGACACTCCATGACGCACATACGGCGTGACAGTTTCTGCCCCGTCCGTGCCGGAGCAGCTAAGTGGCGAGAAGTGGAGAGCAGTGGATCACAGGCGAGGTTGAGATTTTCGCGTGGTATGTGCGTCACAAAGTGTTACGATTTGATTGACGCCACTTTGCGCAGTGCCGCAAGTGCGCCGTTTTCGAATGGCGTCAAAATTGGCCCGAATAATTTGAGCCACAGCGCTAAAGGTAATCGCGTTTTACAGATTCCAAAAACTGATATTGCTTATTAATCACGGCCGGGCACAAATCTGCAAATTGCAATTATGTGCCTATTTGTAATAGTTGGAAAGTTAACTATTAGAATTTAGCTCACCACTTTAGCATTTCACGGGATTTGTCTGTTTTTCGATATCCACCGACACTGCTAATGCTACGCCGCAATTTTTTTTTTTTTACCTCAAAAAGCCTATTTTTAAAAAGTAGTAGCCGACATCCCGGGAAAGCATGGTATACATAAAAACACGCTCAGCACCGGCAGATGTTTCGGCTCGGTATCTCCGTTCTTATCGCAACGTGTTGGTTGATTGGTTGGTTTTTGAGGAAAGGAAAGGGCGCAGTATCGGTCTCACATATATCGTAGAAGAACTTGTTGTTGGGCTAGTTGGTAGTTATTCATAATTAAATTCAAAGGCGCCAAACCATACGCATACACACACACACACACACACACACACACACACAGGAGAAGAAAGAAAGACGGGACAGAGCGCCCTGTCTCGTCTTTCTTTCTTCTCCTGTGTGTGTGTGTGCGTATGGTTTGGCGCCTTTGAATTTAATTATGTATCACATATATCGGCGGACACCTGAACCGCGCCGTAAAGGAAGGAAGGAAGGTAGGAGTGAAAGAAGAAAGAGAGAAAGAGGTGCGGTAGTGGAGGTCTCCGGAATAATTTCGACCACCTGGGGATCTTTAACATGCATTGACATCGCACAGCACACGGGCGCATCTTGCGTTTTTGCCTCCATCGAAACGCGGCCGCCGCGGTCAGGTTCGAACCCGGGTACTCCGCAACAGGTTCCATGCTGATAGTCAAACCGTTCCTGAGGACGCTTTCCACACAGGCACTCTCACGGCCAGGCAGTTTGTCCATGGTACGATCGAAAAAAACTTGTAGGAAACCAACCCATCAAACCACAGAACTCTCGCAACACGTGGTTCACAAGCAAATCACATCTGCTGGATGCTACCCGCATCAGCACACATTCCTCCAAAAGCAAGGCCGTAACAAGCACTCTCGAATAAACAAATTACTTCAACAGGCTGTCTGTCCTCTGTACGAATGAATGACACGTTACTGCGACATAGTTCCTACCGCAACATCTTATCATCAGCAGAGCGATGTTGAGTGTACAGCTGGCGCTGAAACTCCCAGGACTTTGAGGGTCGTCTCAGGGTAGTCTCGCATCGTCACAAGCTCCTGTCAATCTGCAAATAGCGTTGGGTGAAGAGCGCGGAGATATACTGTGGATAAAAAACAAACCTGCGAGTTGATCGCCATAATCTCCGACAAAAATGGCGTAGAGTACACGCGCAAGCAAATCATAAGCGGTTTTGAAACGAAAACCACCAACAAAACATGAAGCACAGACTTTCAAGTTGTGCTCCATCACTTGCGCAAAACTGTAGCTGCTTGCAAAATTTTTGCATGCAAGTCGAACGAGGCCGTCATGTTTGTAGCGCTTACAGGAGTGTCGTTAAAGAAAGGAGCAGGGTGCGAATTCTACGACGAGGAACGAAAGCTACGGCGAGGAACGTTAGTACCCATTTTCCGCACCTTTGAGACACTGAGAAACTTCCTAGGCTCTGAAAGCATTTAATATTGTATACAAGTTAGCTATAACAAATCCGCACATATCCATGGTGTACCAGAAATTACACGTAGAGCAGAGGTCTATCTAAACGGCAAAGAACATAAGAGGCCGTCACCAGGACAATTGAACAGTTCACAATGCTTAAGCACCCTACCATGCACCGCCTAGCTCTTTTCCTAACATCGCCATAAATATTTACAAATGAACGCTTAGCCGCCGCAAAACAACACCTCGCATTATAGTTACTATGTCGTATTCAGTGGAGCGCTGGCTGCATTTCCATGCAGCTTTTATGCGTGCTTGTTAAAGTTATGGCTTGCGTATGACAACGCTAACCGCATGTCGCCTACAACACCTAGCAGAACACAGGGAATTAAAGGCCGCCGCGGTTACGTAGCTGCTATGGTGTTCGGCAGCTCAGTATAAGGACGGCGTATGCAATCCCGTTCGCAGCGTCCACATTTTGATAGAAAATGTAGGTTTGCTTTGCGACTTCAGCGTACTTGTGATCTAAGTTAATTCGCACCCGTTCACAACGGCGCCTTTCAAAACTAATGTAAAGATTGTGGACGTTAAGCCCCACATACTTAATAATATATTACTCGAGTTTCTCACGTGTGCCGAGTACTTCAGGATGCAGTTAAATCTTTTCTGTTCTCTAACCTTCTGTTGTGCTTGAGTGAAACTACAGTTGCTCGTCCCTGATGTTGTAGATCTCGCTCTCAGTGCATACGTGCTGCGCTAAAAGCATCATCAAAGGCCATCAGAGGCGAAAGGCGACCGGTGGACCAAAGCTACAAAAATTCCCCAATGGTCAGTCTTATGATGACATTTTCAGCATTAGGTGTATCACGGCTTCGCGAGACTGACTTGAGGTTTCCAAAAAAATTTTGCATCAGTTTCCGATGACAGGTTAAACTATGCGGAGCTTCATTTTCAGACATTTTGACATGTTCTGCCGCATCGGTTTTACTAGAGAAAGGAACTATGTTAAACGGCACCAAGGAATTTGTGAAGGAAAGCAAGGGAGCTGTTTGGTTACGGAGTAAAGGAAATCTGTTGACTAAGAGACTTATAATGTAGAGCCATCATTTTAGTGATAATTGTCACTGCTTCAAATCGAGAGCCGGCTGCTAAGGCACAGTATGGAGTTGATAAGTGCTACTCCTCAGCATTTGAATCTAGAAAAGAGCATTTCGACGAGAGTTTTTTTTTTTTTTGCAGGCCCTGCCCAAGGAGAGACTTGAGGCATTCATGACGGCTGGCTTCCAAACGGTCAAACTGGTGAGGTCCTTCGGGGCAGAAAAGACGCTGACATGGAAGGAGCCGTAAGTCCCCCAGTGTGCCCGCTTGTACCCCGTTGGAGCTATCGCCACAGTAGAGGCTCGATTATGACTGCCGCGCAAATCGGCACCGCCGTTTGGTAGATTAATGTGTTCGAGCAATGCTAGCGGTGAGCTGAAAATTTGAAGCGTGCAGGGTCGGAGTAAAAAGGCGGCTTTACTCTGTCTTGAAGCATTGACTCAATATCGAACGTGAATTTCCTTGCGGCGTGTTGGTGTTCTGTCGTTACACGGAAAGCATAACGCGGAATCACTAAAAATGAGGACCAGACAAGAGATAGGAGAAGCGTTAATTCTGAAGTAAGATTTTATTGCGAATCCGGAGCATCGATATAGAGATCTGAATCTGCAACATAAAGAATAACGGATAGAAAAAGCTAACAGTGCCACGTGCTGTCTACTTCATGAAACTAAAGTCTTTCCTCGATAGTGCCACGTACGGCCTAGTGACGCATTCAGGTGTTCGTGTTATCTTGTTAGCTTACAGGATTTCCCTAGTGAGGCTTGTGCGGTGACAGTACAGAATGATATTGTTTTCGTAAAGAGGATGGCAAGGTGGTGTTCGTCACATTTTTTTTTACAATGGGAAGGCAGTTAACCGTCTGCAGGAATGTTAGAAACTTATGTTGTGGTCTTGCAGATACCCATTCAAACAGCCGCTGGTCTGCATCTTGCGTTACTTCGCAATTTTTTTCTGTGCCTTCTTCGTTCTGTTGATCTATATCTCTATATATGGCGAAAATTGTTCAAGCGCCGACCATTCCCTATAAAAATGACGTTTCGGCCCCACTACGGGAGCCTTGTTCACCAAAACTTGTTTGTTCGTGAACAAGGACGCCGTACTGGTGCCGAAACGTCACTTTTATAAGGAATGGTCGCTTGAAGAATTTCCGCCATAAACTTGCCTGACCAGACGGGTTTCCGTCAAACCCTGGACTTCATATCTACATATATGTATGATCTGCCCGCAATAAAAGCTTAGTTAAAATTTATCCCTGATCCGGTCGCTTGCCTCATCCTCCTATTTCGTCATTCCGCACTGTGTTTTTCGTAAAACACTTATATCAGCTGTTTAGTCAGCTTAAATTTCAGTGAAGAGCGTTTACTCTACAGGACCAGCAAATCGAAGTGCCTACGCACTTCCAGAGATGTAGGCAAATGCGTTTATAGGGAACACATCCTAGAAGTTAAAGTGGCTTTTAAAGGATGCTACAAAAAGAGGGCTGTGTTTTCCACCCGTTACAATACGTGCGAAAAACGTAGTTGGACGATACTCCTACTCCCAGTATACTTGTGCGCGGCACCATATCTGCAGGCTTTTTTAACGTGCGTCTCTCGTACAGTTCAGAGTCAAGTTCTGGTGAGTGTCAACTACCGAAACTTTGTGCAACCAAATAGAAAAATTCCGGGTATCTTTACACATGTACTCAGAATAAGGGAAATTATGGAAAGGCAGGCATTTCTGTACATAATAGGTGTACAGCTACTTTTCATTGGTGGCGCTTTCGGGAAAATGATTAAACCTACCATCATCATCAGCCTACTGCATCACTGCAAGAGATATGCCTCTCACATATCCCTCCAATTAATCCTTTCCTACCCCAAGGACTATATACATAGCCTTTATAAATTCCGAGAAAGCATTCGACTTAGTCGAAACCTCAGCCACGCAGGCATTGCATAACCAGGGCGTGGAAAAGCCACGCGTTGAAAAAAAAACGCTTAATTTTAGCATCTGCTCCACCCCATAGTTATCCACACATAAAGTGATAAAATCCGGATAACGAGAGGTGTAACCAGGGAGAGTCGGAGCAAAATGGTGGTTTGAGCTAGTTGGTACATCTTTAAAATTTCACCAGCGCTGCGACTAGGAACAAGAAACAGAGAAGGAAGACAAGGACAAGCGCTACTAACAACTGAAAGTTTATTTGAAAAAACACAGAATATATGCGCACATCTGACAACCCAAAGCGCCTGCGCTTCCCGCAAAAAGCACGCAAAAGAAAATTAAGAACCTAGATACAAAATTTCACATTCATGTAAGTTTACAGATGGTGTGCTAACGCACGTGTCGCTGTTCTTGTGAATGTGATAGGCTTCACACAACTCCCTAGTCAGCTGATCTGGATGTCTGAATTTAATCTTTGCCCTGTTAAGCAGTGGAAAGCATGCTTTTTTATTAGACACACCGGGTTTGTTCAGATGACAATCTCTGTAATTTAGGGACAGATTTGATGAAGGAGCACCATTCAAAGAGGTTTTATGCTGACGTAAGCGTGTATTTATGCATTTCCCGGTTTGCCCAATGTAATTCTTGCCGCATTTAAAAGGTATGTCATATACCACTCCCTCTGCACATGGCACAACGGGTGATTCATGATCCACCTGGCATGCATTATTTCTTTTGCCTCTTATTTGCTTATGTTCCCGGGCTCTTTTGTCAACAATAGCACAAACCTTGCCTAGTTTATTAGGGACCGAAAAGAGCACTTTAACCCCATATCTAGTGCCAACCTGCTTAAGCCTATGGGATAACTGATGAATGTAGGGTATTACCGCATACTTCGTTCTATCATTACCGGAATTTTCCTGTGCTTCATGTCTACCAAACGACTTCATCTTCTTCAGGATCTTGTTGCTAGCAAGCGCTATCACATCTTTGGGGAAGCCCGCTGACCTTAGCCTTTGAACCTGCGTATCGAAACTGCTGCCTAAAGTATGAATACATGATTTAGTAAGTGCAGATCCTAAACAAGACACTGCTATGCCGCATTTAACTATTTTCGAATGCCCAGACTGATAATTTAGCAAAGGCTTTTCCGACCGCTGTAGGAAGGACCAACAAACATGATTCACCTTTTTCTCCAATCTAATATCCAAGAATTGCAGCTGATTTTCTTCCGGTAATTGAAAAGTAAATTTCAGACCAAACCCGCAGTTTTCAAAAGTCCTTAAAATGTCATCCACCTGTGCTTTGAAGTCATGGGATTCAACAAAAACAAGATAATCGTCTACATACCGGAAGATTTGTTTTACACGGTTGCCTAAGTTAACTTTAATGCTCCTATCCGCATAGGAAAGAAAGATATTACTAAGTACTGGAGCCACTTTTGAGCCGATGCACACCCCTGTTTTTTGAACATATAGCCTGCCTTCCCATTCAACAAATGTGGATTTAAGATAAAATGACACAAGCTCCAAAAACGAGCCCACAGAAACACCGCACTTTGAAATGAATGCTGTCAGATGTGCGCATATATTCTGTGTTTTTTCAAATAAACTTTCAGTTGTTAGTAGCGCTTGTCCTTGTCTTCCTTCTCTGTTTCTTGTTCCTAGTCGCAGCGCTGGTGAAATTTTACAGGGAGAGTCATCGCTCCAATTCTACTCAGGGTCGGTTTCCAAGAAGTATTCAGAGACATGAGTTCGAAAGAGCAGGGGATTAAAGTTAACGGAGAATACCTTAGTAATATGCGGTTTGCTGGTGACATTGCATTGCAAATTAACTCAGGACATGAATTATAAAGCATAACCGAGGACTTAGACAGGCAAAGCAGAAAGCGATTAGGGTAAAAATTAATCAGCAAAAAACTAAAGTATTGTTCTATGGCCTCGGAAATAAACAGCAGATTACCATAGCCACCCAATTATTGAAAATAGTAAGTGAAAACATCTACTTAGGCAGTACAGTGCCAGAGAATAGGAACACAAGACTGTTTTAACTTGGAAACGACCTCACCAGTGTTCCTAAGTAGATGTCATCCCTTGCGACTTCTGATGGTTCGAGACCTATCGTAAGCTGTCCTTCCCTTCCCAGACTGTTGAATATTGCTTCAAAAATATTAATATTAGTTTTTGACGCACCTTCCTGCCTTCCCTACCTAATCCTTCGGTGATACTTTCCAGTTCTGCTCCCGAGTTACTTAAAAAAACAATGTCGTTCTGAAATCAGAGATTGCCGAGGTATTCTCCACTATCTTTTCCATCAAACACTTTCCTACAATATTCTCTAAATACCACCTTATAAAAAAGTAGTGAGTTATATTGAAGAGCTGAATTTCCTTGCTTAACATCTTCCCGTATTATTACTTTATTTTCACCGTAACCCTCTATAAATGTCCACAGTAACTTAAGACGTGCCTCTTGTACGCACATTTGTCCCCGCATTATTTCTGTTCTTTGCCTTTTTGATTATTTTAGGTGAAAACAAAATTGTATTTCTTTCATGTCCCTCAGCGAAAAAGAGGATGTGCTAAGAATGCATTTCAAACATATTGTATTAATTTCATATTTATTTCGGATTTTTTGTCCATGCTTAAGCTCCATACAGATACTCTCTAAGTGTACTAGGAATAATATTTTGAACGTTCTTAAAAATACGTGAAAAGTATATTTTTGCCCACTTAGCATATTTATAATGCATCAAAGATATACTAAAGTATACATTAAATACATTAGAAATACGCAAAAAATATACATTTAATACATTAAAAATAAATATTCACTCCGGAATAAAAAAGGTCTACTGGTCGGCTTCACTGAATAAGACGGTTTAATGCTTCAACTGCAGTACAAAGCGAACTCGCGTAGTTGTCATCAGTCAAGAGGCGTATGAGAGTATTAAGGTCACGTGATGGAATAGGAATGGCAAAGATACCTACATATAGGAAATTGACGCAGCAAACAGGAAATGCTCAGGCGTGTGCCACACTTGGCTTGCCTTATACATACCCACCGAGAGCGACGCACTATCTTGCCCGGTGAGGCGTTTTTTGCGCAGACTGTGGGACCCCCAAATTATCGCAGAAGTGCCCTGCTGATGGAGTTTGAATCTGGGGGCGATCTAGAACCGAATTGCTCGTTGAAACTTGCGTCAGGCATAGGTCAGAAGTCGAAATGTCAACCAACAGATACACGGACGTCTAAGGGAGCCGGTAGGCCTTACGGTCGGCCTTGCCAGTAGGGGTCCTTTTCGCTGGCATATTCGGGCGCGGAAGAGTCTGTCACCCACACTTCGCGCACTTTTACGTGGGAAGCTCCCAGACACCCTTAGAGCGTGTGGGGGTAGCGGTCTCGGACTCAAAGGAGATGCCCTCGACTCAGCGTGGCAAGCTCAGCGGAGACCAGCTACCAAGTGACAAGAGGATTTTGGGCGTTCGGTGCCCAGCTTTCGCTGGTCGCAAGCCAGAGAATGGGTCGGAGCGAAAGGTTCATAAACAAAACAAAGTTTATACAGCAAAGAGACGATACAGAGGATTTCACAATCACTAGTAAAAACACATACAAAGTGATTAACAAAAGAATGCAACGCATGCAAAGTTAAACTCGTGAGAGAATACAATACACAGGCAATATTGCACCTAAAGTGCACTAACACAAGAGAGGGAGGTAAACAAACAAAACACAATTTGTTCACCGGGCACTGCGGCAGTCCGACGACCACAGTTCCACGACGATGCCGTCCCGCAGACTGGCGACCGTTGCCTCGTTGGTCCGATGCTGGCCGAGTGGCGCTTTCCCGGGAGTTGAACGGGCGCGCTTCGATGAAGCTTAAACGGCGGTCCGGACTGACTTGTTGTTGTTGTGACTGAGAGAAGTATGAAAAGGAAATTGCACGGGCCTGCTACTGGCTCGAGCCAAGCCACCACCGCTGCCACGTGCAGATAGAGGAGAGTTAAAGGAGCAGAGGAAAGAAAAAGCAAAGACGCGCGTCGCAGCAACAACTGCGTCCGCCGGAGCGGACGCTGCTCAAAAAACAGATAAGCGGCCGAAGCCGCGCTCGCCGAAGCGAGGACAGATACTCGAATAAACAATAGCTGTAGTGACTGACTTGACAGCGGTCAACGTCCTTCTTTTATAGGCTTGCTCTCCCGTCTGTTTGTTCTACGCGCCAAAGTAGGCGCGCACATACACGCAGCATCTCCGTGTAGTCTCCCTTCCTTTCTCTCGGCGGCCGCGCGTCCTCATTGGTTAAAGTCAGGAGTCGTTTCGCGAAGGTTCCAGCGTGTTCTAGCGTGGGGCCGTCGCCGACGTCCGAGTGCAGAGGAGGGGGACATATCTTAGCGCTCGCTAGGCTTCCCCCTCTTCCCCCGGTTAACAGTACAAACGACTCGCACGTTCTAGAGAAATCGGCGTGGATGACTCATTCCCTCGGCGCACGCCGTGTCGGTGAGCGGTGGTGGAGGGGAGAGAGAGCCACGCGCCCAGCGGGGTTTTCCTTCTCTCCCGCTCGGCTCGCGCCGGCGAGACGCCGTGCGCACGGCGGTTTTTCTTTGCTTCTAAAATGCGCCGAATTTTGTGACAGTATCCAAGGTGCCTTTGCCGGTATAGTGCTATCACGTTCTACGCACGTAATGTAAATAAGTGGTGGTTACCTTCCTGCTAGAAGTTACCATAAACGAAAGGACGACAGGAAAGGGAGAGTTTTCACTGTTCCCTGAAACGTCATTTCGAGCCCTAGATTGTTCCACGGTAGCTTGAAGTGTAATACAAATATGTTTACGCGGACTGCCCATTTGTTAGAATTTAAGTATACTTTGGACGGATTAAATGCGTATTTACGAAAGTCCACTTCAAATACATTGCCAACACCAAAATGCGCTTTCCCGAAACCCGATTTCGAGCATTAGATTGTTCAACGGCAGCTTGAAGTGTGCTGCACATATGCTAATGCGGACTGCCAATTTGCTAGAATTTAATAAAAACTGGTATGGCGCAAGAAACGGGGACACAGAAGGCACACAAAACACAGGACTGACGCCAACTTGCAACTTGGGTTTATTGCACCAAGCCTGCCTTTTATACCACAACCAAGCCGGCCGCCGCGGTGGCTCAGCGGTTATGGTGCTCGGCTGCTGACCCGAAAGACGCGGGTTCGATCCCGGCCGCGGCGGCTAGAATTTCTTTGGAGGAGAAATTCTAGAGGCCCGTGTACTGTGCGATGTCAGTGCACGTTAAAGAACCCCAGGTGGTCGAAATTTCCGGAGCCCTCCACTACGGCGTCTCTCATAGCCTTAGTCGCTTTGGGACGTTAAACCCCACAAACCAAACCAAACCAAACAACCAAGCCTATCAACGAAAGCGTAAAACGTTGTGCATATAAAACGGCAATTCATGCGACCACTGACAATAAAGTAACGCTGATCATTACAGAATATAATCTAAACAGAGCTTGGGAAGCCAACTTATTTTCTGGCCAGCAGAAACACATCAACCAAGGCAAAAAAAAAGAAAAAAGAAACAAGGCACTGGGGCATGACAAGTCCACACTAACGAATTATGAAACGCGTGATGAAGGCGAAAAAGAGCAAAAAATCGAACGACTATGAGATAAAACCACGTGAAAAAAGATGATCAACAATAACACGGAAAAACATGACCAACAATAACCCGGAAAAACATGACCAACAATAACAATAAGGAGGGATGAAGTCTGAAGATACAGCACCTAGCGTCAAGTGATAAAAACTGAAGATCATTCCTGAAGAACAGTTGTCTTAGCGTCTAAGAATCTAAAAATTGTATAACACCGAAATAAAGGACGAAATAAGAGCACAAAACCAAGGAAAATTTGCGAACTACAAAAAACCTTCTATAAAAGACGTCTCGGCGCTGCTAAGCATAATGGAAGGCCTGCTAACGCATTTGTTGCCAGCTTTTTCGATGAAATATGCCTCAACAATTTCTCGTCTGTTTTATCTTTCCCACTCTTTAAAAATCTAGTTTTCTCGAATTCGGGACGGCAATTAGAACAGCTCTTGCAGTAGTCAACTAGGAAGCTTCTTTCGTTGTTGCGCAAGTTTCGGGAATGCTCACTTACACGCTCATTAAAACAACGACCTGTTTGCCCGATGTAAACGAGGCCACAGCTAAGCGGTATCTCATAAAGCGGTAGTTCGCAGATTTTCCTTGGTTTTGTGCTCTTATTTCGTCCTTTCTTTCGGTGTTATACAATTTTTAGATTCTTAGACGCTAAGACGAGTGTTCTTCAGGAATGATCTTCAGTTTTTATCACTTGACGCTAGGTGCTGTATCTTCAGACTTCATCCCTCCTTATTGTTATTGTTGGTCATGTTATTCAGGGTTATTGTTGGTCATGTTTTTCCGGGTTATTGTTGGTCATCTTTTTTCACGTGGTTTTATCTCATAGTCGTTCGATTTTTGCTCTTTTTCGCCTTCATCACGCGTTTCATAATTCGTTAGTGTGGACTTGTCATGCCCCAGTGCCTTGTTTCTTTTTTCTTTTTTTTTGCCTTGGTTGATGTGTTTCTGCTGGCCAGAAAATAAGTTGGCTTCCCAAGCTTTGTTTAGATTATATTCTGTAATGATCAGCGTTACTTTATTGCCAGTGGTCGCATAAATTGCCGTTTTATATATACAACGTTTTACGATTTCGTTGATATGGCTTGGTTGTGGTATAAAAGGCAGGCTTGGTGCAATAAACCCCAGTTGCAAGTTGGCGTCAGTCCTGTGTTTTGTGTGCCTTCTGTGTCCCCTTTTCTTGCGCCATACCAGTTTTTATTTCATCATGAACCAACTCGCCCAAACTACTAGAGTTTTACTAGAATTTAAGTATTCTTTGGACGAATTAATTTCGTATTTGCGGAAGTACACTTCAAATACATTGACAACATGCAAGTGCCTTTTCCCGGAACGCGATTTCGAGCCCTCGACTGTTAAACGGCACCTATCAACGGCAGGCGTTTGTGAGAATTGAAGTATACTTCTGATGAATTAATTTCATATTTACTAAAGTACACTTTTAATACATTGACAAAATGCTAAAACTGCATACATTATTTTCTAGGTATGCCTTAAGTGAGGTATTTTTGGCATATTTTAAGAATATATTTCGAATCCGAAGCATGAAATTTCGGGAACGTATTTTCTACATATCTTTAGATCATTAATGAATAAAAAATATGATTAATATTCAATTTAAATAGCCCACTGTATATTCCAAACCTATTAGTTTTCGCAAAAGTGTGCTTTTTTTGTAAAAAAGGTAGACGTTTTAATCGAAGAAAATTTGAGAAAATTTACTTTTTTGATATGTACAGGCGCCCAAATCTTTAGCTGGCGTGCGCGAGCGGCGACTTTTCTGTGCGTCAGCGCCATATGACGGGGCGAAGTTGGAAACAGGATGAGGCTAAGAGCAAGCTCACAAAGTTCACTCGGCTTGGCCCGTCGTCTGCCAGGCTGTTCCTTCTTAAGGAAGTCACCCCTTATTATCGCGTTTCGACGAGCAGGCAGCGTGAGTAGGCGAATGGTTTTGCTCGCATTTTACGTTCCGAAGAACAGCGTTGTAGCAACCAAGCGAGGAAATAAAACTGAAAGATAGGCCGAACGCTCCCAATCATGCGATAAGCCGGAGAACATTGATCGTCCATGTGTTACTTGCTGACGCGAAAGCTTGTTTTCATCTGCACGAAGGGCGCTTATCAACACTCTGCGTGCTTTATGCTTCAGCGTGGCGACGAAACTAAAAGGCCGCTGTGAAACTGAAGTGAAGCAGCTCTGCAGCCGTGCTCGCAGCAGTTCGGAACAGTTATCAAAATGCTACTCCGTGTATGTCAAGCGACAAGACTTCGAATTATAGGGATGTCATTGGGCGGCTCATCGCAGAAGGAGATGCTAAAGCAACTGGAATGGCTGAGACTTCAGTGGGCAGAATCATACGTGCCTACTGGGATGAAGGTCGGATCGAAGATGCTCCTCGCTACCTCATCAGGAAAACAAAAGACTTTCCGATTGTTGCCTGAGCTAGTGATAACCCTCTCATAACGATAATGACCCATGTTCTCCATTCATAATGATAACGACCCATGTTCTCCGGCTTATCGCATGATTGGGCGTGTTCGGCATATCTTTCAGTTTTATTTCGTCGCTTGGTTGCTACAACGCTGTTCTTCGGAACGTAAAATGCGAGCAAAACCATTGGCCTACACACGCTGCCTGCTCGTGGAAACGCGATAAGAAGGGGTGACGTCCTTAAGAAGGAACGGCCTAGCAGACGACGGCCCCAGCTGAGCGGTCTTTGTGAGCATGCGCTTAGCCTCATCCTATATCAACTTCGCTCCGTCATATGGCGCTGACGCACAGAAAAGTCGCCGCTCGCGCACGCCAGCTAAAGATTTGGGCGCCTGTACAGGTAATATGCTTTAGCACAAAACACTAAACGGAGCAATAACACTGTGCCGTCCGGCATCGTTAAGAAAAATCCTGATTAGCTGGTGGCTAGTGACGCCATCAGGGACATCATCGCAGCTGAGAATTCTCATTTGTTGGAGGAAAGTGACATCACAAACTCGGCAGTAGTGACTTTATCAAACCGGAAGTGACGCCATTTGACCCGAGAATGCACATTGGCTACAGGGAAGTGAGGTCACCAGATCAGGTTCGTCTGTATGAAGCCTGCACATGTCAGCGTAGCGGGGTGGGGAACAGAAAGAGATGGGAAAGAGCATTGCTCGGGAAGGGCAACCTAGGCCTCACAAGCCCCACCAGTCACTTCTGGCAAAGGTTAAAACTGCTTCTAATGCCATCCCATTGTCAACACATAACAGAATTAGGTATCCCTGTGTTTCTTTTCGCCCCCTGGTGCGCAAATCATCGCCTCGACCACTTAAATATCATAAAACCTAACTCCCAGATTGTATGAAAGAATTCCGGTTTTGAATCCGCACAATTTCCTCCGAAAAGTCACTAGAAATATTTAAGATTGCAGTGGGATTGCGAGTTCTCTTTAACAAGCTTTGCCGAGACTGAATTTATGATCTTCAAGGCGTATTTACAATAGGGCTACACCAGTGATGGGGCATGAAAAATGAGCTTGGAGCACAGACCAGGCTATGGAGTGCACACACGGAGGCTGTAATCCATTCCAGCTTTGCTTATAATAACGCTGTGCGTAAAATTCTTTGAGAGGCGCTTTTGTGCCGACCGAAGTCTGCCTTCTGCCTTTTTACGCTTATTTAAATAGTTCTGAGTGAATAGAGGTTCATAAAGCTCTGATATTTCACTGAGTTGCTTTTCTCTGCCCTGTTACAGGAAAGAAGCCCCAGTGCTAGTCGCTACCAACGCCGTTAGCAGCGCTGTGAAGCTCAAGACACCTGACGGCTTCATTGTGACCTGGCTAGATGCTACGAATCGTACGAATTATTATCGCTTCTTCTAGTGCTGGCAACACTTACAGAAACAATGACAACTCCATTTTCTTAGTATTAAACAGCTATCTGCACCTGCTGTCGCTCCCACAGTTTTCGCCGTTAAGGAAGCCTGTGTAAATGCAGCTACTGGCACTTAGACTGTGATTTGCTGCAAACGCTTCGCGAAATTCTACTGTTGTGTGCACACTGCTCGCTGCGTGGATACTTTTTATTTTTTCAACTAACGGTACGTGATAAAGCTTCTGTTTCTTCTGCCATGACCTTAACACTGCAGTCAAGTGCTCCAAGGCATGACGAAAGTGGCTCGTCTGACGTAAACTTTCGTGACTTGTTAACGCTTTGCACCAGACAAATTTGACGGAGCCTTCGAGCTACGCCTCGGCTACTCTGAAGCAGGAATGCACGTTGTTGCGGCTATTTTGGAGCTTGTGAAGGCATTGCTGCCTAGCATGGTCGATGCTTTCGCCTGTCGCAATGATGGCGATCGCGCTTACGCCGATCGGCAGCGCTAGCAGTTAAAGTTCCCACAACTATCGAAGGTGCTGGCTGTTTCGCGTGAGTGGCATCATTACATCATCGGAATACCGAAGCAAATGTTCGCTGCACGGAGCTTCCTCAATCATTCATGTACCATGGACTGGGTCAGTCGGCGATCGGCCCATGAACCAATCTTGGCCTGACTAGCACAACCTACGTTGGTGGAGTGCAACTATGCATACATCGGTCCAAAAGAGAAAAAATGGTGGTTCGGTGCGATGTATGCACTGGGCGAGGAGGTGCCCAGGGATTCTGCGGAATTATACATTAACAAGGTCAGAAATAGAATGGCAGTTATGGCTGCCGTGTGAGCAGTGCAGATGACAGATAAGGGCTCTGATGCGATTACTGAATATATGGTATTCAAACGCTCATTTACCACCCACCAACTTTCCTGCAGGTAGCTTTGTTGGCGATCTCTCACCGTGGCACAACGTGCCAAATGGCGTCCTCAGAATCACCAGTGCGTGCACTAGATTTAAGCGATGCCGATTCCGGTGGATCTGTCCCGAAGGAATGCCACCGCTGTAGTGGTCTTAACGAACAACCAATGAAATTACCAAAAGAAGCGTACCTCAACTGTTAGTAGCCTGGGTGCGGGTCCAAATTCCCTGAGTTAACACGCGCTGAGACGTACACTAGCACTGGTGCAGAACACACGCTACGGTCAACAGACACGTTAGCAAGATGGAGAATATGTATGCCAATGGACCACCTGGTGGAGCTAAGAGGCGCACTACCGACAGATTATACGATGCCTCAGATTGTCTTTTCCTCAGGCATCGTGGTCATTCACCAGGCCGCATGCCCTAACACTTAGTTTCATCTTCCGGATGGAAAAGGCAAGAGAAAAGCAGAACGAAATAGGAGGAAGGCGGAGATTATTTTTATGTATTATTTCGTACGTTACAGGACACGAAGAGCAATTGGTGAGGGCTGCGTTACAGGCAGACGTGCAGGATTGTATGACAAGGCTAACAATACAATCTGAGCTGTACAAAGCAAGCACACCATTTGCGAAGAGTGCAGAAAATAATGCAAAATGAGGATTGGGCCTCAACAAACAGCTTAACCTGATCTAAGCTGTCGAGAAGGGCGCAAGATACAGTGGAGTCATACACTAAGGACCGAGCCCTTCTCCCCATGAAAACGTTTTGGGATTTGCACTGAACGTGTTCAACGAAACAGTCAATTAAGGATAGAGAATTTGCAGTGCTGTCTCACTCGCCCAGCGCACAACCTGTCTCGTTGGCTGAATGGCTGAGTCTTTTTTACTATGTACTCGGCGACGTCAATGAATTTTGAAGGACCTGAGGAGGACGAAATTATTCCGCAGCCCTGCACTCTGGCACCTCTTTTATTCCTCCCTTTTCTCTCCATCCTTCCTCCGTTCCCTGACGGCGCGGTTAAGGAGTCTGCGTAATGGCGAGATATTTAGGTCAGTTCTGATTTCCTCAGTGCTAATTTTCACTAAACTTTGCAAGAGTTAAAGAGCTCGGCTGCTGAGGCCGAGGACGAGAGTCAATAGCGCAAGGGCAGCGGCAGCAGCCGTACGTGTTTCAATGGAATGAACGTAAAGGGCTCGCATGGGTGGCGCGAAGTGAGTGCACACTAAAGAACACCAGGTGCTTGGTATTATTCAAAATCCCTTCACTAAGGCTCCTCTTTTTCTCCTTCTTCTTTCACTTCCCTAATGGAGAGCTTTAGACGTCCTCCGAGCAGTGAGACAGCTACCGGGCCCTTTACTTTCCTCAAAACCAATTTTCATTTTCTTGGAGAACACGCTATCTGCCAGTATGGCTGACGGGCTAGTTTGCGGTCATGTCAGCGAAGACGGAAGCACCGCATGAAGCATGAAGTATAGTGCCTTGCGTTTGCAATGCTCGACAAACAGGAAACAATGTGCGCCATCTGGCCACCTGTTTCCTCGCTTGTGACGTTCCGGCAGGGTCCTTGGCTGATTTGGTTAGAACATATTGTAAGCACGACGAATTCTGGCAAGTGCCGCTCTTACTCCGTTTATTCGCCATTCACGGCGTAACAACCCGCCACCAACGGCTGAAAATTTCCCTCACTGTGTCCCTTACTGTATCGGACTTGCCCAACGACTGCTGCTGTGCGCAAACGCTTAGTCAGAAAAGCCGACTTGCAGTGGGACCGCGAAGATGGCGGAGAAAGTGAAAAATGAAGTATCAGTATATTGAGAAACATTGCGGTTCTTTTGCGTGAAGCTGGCCTTCACCGAATGCCTGTATCCCATAAATTTGCAAGTTCACATCTTTTGATGCGGTTTGGCCGAGAAAAAGGTTTTCTGAAAACACTCGCACCAGCGCAATGTCTCCCCAACGACAGACGAACAAACACAAATTAAGCGCAAAAAAAAAGCTTCTACTTAGAGTGCATTCCCTCGCAGTGCGGGCAGTTCTTGCCATCGGCGTTAACAATACTGACAGTGCACGCTTTGTAACGTGCGCCCGCTTGCTGTGTATTCTACTAGCAGCTGCTAGACGGCGAAGCACCGCCGCTACGTGTCCTAGTGGTCCTGATGGTTCTTATATACGCCATCATAACCGGCAAGCTCTAGAACGTCCACCGTTCGAGTTTCGGTCTTGATCCAATGGCACTTGAGCATAATTCCTGGCGCACTCACTTTTATTACAAATGCTTGATCTAGGTTTCCGCACTATACGGCAAGAAAAAAAGTGTTTTTATGGGACGGAGCATTTTGTTTCAGTTGGCTTTCAGTCCTACGTAGGACACTGGCGCATATGCGCAACTTTTTAACCGTGATTAAAATGCCAGAAAAACGGACAACGGTGCTATTATATATCACATTCCTGCGTGCTGCTATTTGCCAAAATGTCAAAAATAATTAGGCGTGTTTTTATCTTTCGCTAAGGAGCGTCCTTGGCGGTCTGTGTGTTTTTACGCGGGCCACGTTGGCTCTAAAATAATTTTTTGCTTTGGAGCCGTTTCGATATACAACTGCTTATCATAGTTTTCTAAGCCAACTGCACTTCGAAATGAAACTGTTCTCTATGTACGTCGAAACCACATAGGTACAAATTTTGAGTTCTCGTTGCTAACTCAGTATGGGAAACGTTTAGCACTTTTTTTCTATAAAACCTTTGGTGTAAACAGATTCAAAATGATCCCATTCAATTTCTAGAGTCATTTTCCGTGGAATGTTTAGTGCGAAAGCACAACTTCTTAGCATTCTCGAAAAAGGCGATGTATCTCTGAACCCTCGACCTTTGACCACTGACCTTCCAGATGAAATAACTTGGATAGGATGCGGGTAAGAGAAGGTCACGTAGTACGAAAGTATAAAAGAAACTGTCATGGCAGGCAATGTAAGGAAATGTCTAGGCAAGATTGAAGGAAATTCCAAGGACAAGTCACAGCAGGCAGTGTATAGGCAATAGTCAAGCTAATTTCAAACCAAGCGCTTTCGCACGTCATACTCGGTTTAACGACGTTAAAACTGTCATATTGTTTATTTGCGACTGAGACACGATAAAATTTCATGTTTTACCAAGCATTAAGTAGCTTAAGATTAGACAGAGGTGTGACCACATTTGCACACACGTTGGTACGCCGGCAGGTGTACCGTTAAAGTAGCGCTTAAGGAGCCGCAGCTCAGCTTAGCTGACAGCCGCTATTCACGTGCAGCCCAAACCCAGCTTGCGCTCGCCGACTCTGACAGCCTGTTCGTGAATCCCGGCATCATGGGCTGCTACGGGGTCGAGTTGGACAACAAAACCTGGGCACTCGTGGGCCGTAAGATGGAAACTGTGAGTGCACTCACCGGTCTGTGTGGCTGGGAAGGTCAATCCAAGCTTGTAATTAGATAATGCGCCGTACATATACAAATTCACAACAGCGCATAATAGGAAGCAGTGGAAGGAATGACGCACCGTTTTGATACAATAACACAAGTGCCACTAGCGATTAGTTCTGGAGGGCCAAGAACGTAGTAGAAATTGTCGTGTATTCTAATTGTGCAAAAAAAAACAGCCTGATTAGTGAAAATAGCTGCTGTTATTTCTACAATTGTGTAAAAAAGGAAAGTGCTTTAGCCTCAGTAATACGCTTGGGACTAAGCAGTCTGCATGTCTTCAACGCTATTAACTACATCATCACAAAAGCGGTTACTGGCGATTAGTTCTTGACGGGCAAGAACTTAATGGAGAGCGTCGTAAATTCTGATTAAGAGAATGAACTATGAGATCATAAGTGGTGGAATACCAGCTGTTCCGTCTGCCATTGATTAAAAAAAGTACTGTTCTGGTGCTCTGGTAATACCCTGAGGTTTAAGCAGTCTGCATGTCTTCGATGCTAACTTATTTCCGTTGGGATCTGAAAAAAACTACAGAAATAGATGGGTCATATGGAAAATAAAAATAAATGCTATTGCTATCTGTTTCTTAAGCAAGTACAATAAATTATATTTGCTAATACTATAGAAAGATGACCGGAGCGCACGAATCAGGAACTCTTTAGCACAAAATACTAAGAAATGATGAACAGCACGAATACTCACAAGATGGTTAGTGGGGTTAGCCTTCTCATCATCTTTGCTGAAAGCACAGACATACACCACTATCTCCTCCCTTGCCAGGTGAAGAGCACCATCTTCCCTCGAATGCCTGTAGTGAACTCCACAGTTTTCGTGAGTTTTCGTGGGTGATATAGGCGTTATAAGCAACTTTACTATACCTGACGACAGCCCTTTGTAACAGTGACAGAACAGGTACAGGGGCGCAGCGTTCCTACTGAGTCATTCTGCCAAACAGTTTGGCCGCACGACGGTTTGCCTGGCCGCTTGATGTGTTGCTCTCCCTGCTGTAACATTAATCCGTCAATGTAAAGTTCCAGTGACTTTACGTCAATGGAGCAGCTGGCGCCATCTACTGAAGCTTCTGCTAACTACACATATCTAGGATATTTTTTGTTTGTTGTAATAAAAAAAAATCTTTCTTTTTCCCGACTTTTGACGTTGAAATTTTCAGTTGCTTAATAAATACGCCTTGAATATTGAATGCTGACAATATACAAATTTTAAACTAAAACTGTAAGGGGACTATCTTCGGCTGCGTAGGATGACAGAGCGTGTTTCGGCTCAGTAGCTTCCGCCCCCCTGGCAGAAAAATTTCATTGAGTATAGAAACCGCGCCGTCTCCTCTGAACTAAGCACGGCCGAAAGTGAAGGCCGTTGTTAGCCTAGCCACCGTCGTACACTTTCCGCCGCCTAGTTGTGCCTTTTGTTTCATGAGTTGCTTCCGACCGCTAACGATTTTTGGTCACGTTATGTGTACGTACAGGCTGAAAACAGTGCAGTTTCAGGTGTACAGGAAAACGGGATTTCTAAGAATAAGACTGAAAGCGAGCATCGTAGATTATAGAGGAAGTGGAATTTTGGGTTATTGCAAAGAAATTAAAGAAATGGAAACGGCCAAGGGACTTGTTTCTCATAATTGGCAACCCGTGTGCTACAGAGAGGGCAAGAACGCATACTGTGGGATTAAAAAGTTTTTCAGAGCGACTACTAGCAATATGTAGTGATGGGCTCGGAAAATTCATTCTGACTCTGCGCTCTCGGTTTCTGCGAAACCTAATAATTGGCAATCATTAGGTAAGATCATTCTGGGGTCTGCCTAAGGTCACCTTGTTTATTACGTCTAATATCTATATGGGTGTACATATCTACAGGTGACAACTGTGTGCTGTGTGTAGTCTTGTGGTATCGTATTAGTATCATGACTCGCACAACACTCCCAAGACAAGCCATGTGCATACCGCTGTAGAAGCACCTGGTCAACGACATACTAGCCTGAGTTTGTTTTTGTCCCTCACTTCAGGAGACACCCCACGTACTCAACGCCCACTATCTTCTGGGTCAAGCTTCGAAGCAGTACGCCAAAGTGTAAGTCGACAAATTTCAAAGGTGGCGACGCTTTAGTGATTCAGAACGCTCTAGGTTACACTTAGGGCTGGTGACTTACTGTTTCGGAGAGCATACGCAGCAGGCGGCCGTATTTCGCCGCACATACCCTCAAAATGACCATTGCAGGCGGCCGGTAAAGCCAGTCTGGTTCTGCGCTATGCGTGTAGAAAACTTGTGCAGGTCGTGCAGTAAAGTGTTTTAGTGCGCTAGCACTTACAGTAGCCATTCCCCGCATTTAGCCGTTGCGTTTTCTGTCTGTCTGTCTGTCTGTCTGTCTGTCTGTCTGTCTGTCTGTCTGTCTGTCTGTCTGTCTGTCTGTCTGTCTGTCTGTCTGTCTGTCTGTCTGTCTGTCTGTCTGTCTGTCTGTCTGTCTGTCTGTCTGTCTGTCTGTCTGTCTGTCTGTCTGTCTGTCTGTCTGTCTGTCTGTCTGTCTGTCTGTCTGTCTGTCTGTCTGTCTGTCTGTCTGTCTGTCTGTCTGTCTGTCTGTCTGTCTGTCTGTCTGTCTGTCTGTCTGTCTGTCTGTCTGTCTGTCTGTCTGTCTGTCTGTCTGTCTGTCTGTCTGTCTGTCTGTCTGTCTGTCTGTCTGTCTGTCTGTCTGTCTGTCTGTCTGTCTGTCTGTCTGTCTGTCTGTCTGTCTGTCTGTCTGTCTGTCTGTCTGTCTGTCTGTCTGTCTGTCTGTCTGTCTGTCTGTCTGTCTGTCTGTCTGTCTGTCTGTCTGTCTGTCTGTCTGTCTGTCTGTCTGTCTGTCTGTCTGTCTGTCTGTCTGTCTGTCTGTCTGTCTGTCTGTCTGTCTGTCTGTCTGTCTGTCTGTCTGTCTGTCTGTCTGTCTGTCTGTCTGTCTGTCTGTCTGTCTGTCTGTCTGTCTGTCTGTCTGTCTGTCTGTCTGTCTGTCTGTCTGTCTGTCTGTCTGTCTGTCTGTCTGTCTGTCTGTCTGTCTGTCTGTCTGTCTGTCTGTCTGTCTGTCTGTCTGTCTGTCTGTCTGTCTGTCTGTCTGTCTGTCTGTCTGTCTGTCTGTCTGTCTGTCTGTCTGTCTGTCTGTCTGTCTGTCTGTCTGTCTGTCTGTCTGTCTGTCTGTCTGTCTGTCTGTCTGTCTGTCTGTCTGTCTGTCTGTCTGTCTGTCTGTCTGTCTGTCTGTCTGTCTGTCTGTCTGTCTGTCTGTCTGTCTGTCTGTCTGTCTGTCTGTCTGTCTGTCTGTCTGTCTGTCTGTCTGTCTGTCTGTCTGTCTGTCTGTCTGTCTGTCTGTCTGTCTGTCTGTCTGTCTGTCTGTCTGTCTGTCTGTCTGTCTGTCTGTCTGTCTGTCTGTCTGTCTGTCTGTCTGTCTGTCTGTCTGTCTGTCTGTCTGTCTGTCTGTCTGTCTGTCTGTCTGTCTGTCTGTCTGTCTGTCTGTCTGTCTGTCTGTCTGTCTGTCTGTCTGTCTGTCTGTCTGTCTGTCTGTCTGTCTGTCTGTCTGTCTGCCAGCCTGCCTGCCTGCCTGCCTGCCTGCCTGCCTGCCTGCCTGCCTGCCTGCCTGCCTGCCTGCCTGCCTGCCTGCCTGCCTGCCTGTCTGTCTGTCTGTCTGTCTGTCTGTCTGTCTGTCTGTCTGTCTGTCTGTCTGTCTGTCGGTCGGTCGGTCGGTCGGTCGGTCGGTCGGTCGGTCGGTCGGTCGGTCGGTCGGTCGGTCCGTCCGTCCGTCCGTCCGTCTGTCTCTCTGTCTGTCTGTGTCTGTCTGTCTGTCTGTCTTGTCTGTCTGTCTGTCTGTCTGTCTGTCTTGTCTCCCTTGTCTTGTCTGTCTGCCTTGTCTGTCTTGTCTGTATTTTCTTGTCTGTCTGTCTTTCTGTCTTTCTGTCTTGTCTGTCTTGTCTGTCTGTCTGTCTATCTGTTCTCTGTCTTGTCTGTCTGTCTTGTCTGTCTGTCTGTCTGTCTTGTCTGTCTTGTCTTGTCTGTATTGTCTTGTCTGTCTGTCTCTCTGTCTGTGTTTCTGTCTGTCTTTGTGTCTGTCTTGTCTGTCTTTCTGTCTGGCAGGCTGCTCACCTGCACACTAATCTGTGTGCAGGTGGCAGCAGCCTGCCCCCATGTCAGGCTGCAGCTGAATTAAACGTGAGAGGCCGCTCGCGAAGAGCAACTTTGTCCCACCGATGGCAGCGCCTACCGAAGAAGGGCAATGGCGCATAGCTTTACCGCTGCAGCACTGCGCCAAGAGTGCTATGATGGCTCCCAGGGATCTATGAATGCAGGGAATGACCTATTCAGCATATATGGGCATTAACCCGTGGTCCCTATCCGAACAACTGCCATCTGTGAACGCTGGATCTGAACAATGGAACCGAAGGTTACACCGAACTGCCAGCGAATCTAATTCACATTTGGCCTATCTACGCAAATTAACCATCATTTTTGCATCCTGCAAGGCAAAGCCTCGTCTTCAACTTATATATGGGGACCCCAAGTTTCTTAGTAAAAGGCAAAAGCTCTTGAGACCGAAGAAAAAGACATTCACAAGCGCTGTTTGCTTATGTCCGCCCTATCAAGTTCTACGAAAGCCAGAGGAAGAAAAAAATATCGTAGGCGAAATCATCACAACGCGCGGAAAGGGATCTAGGCGCATAGCTGCAAAAGCGGCCAAAGCTAAGATGATTTCATATCTCCGGTTTGGTGCACCTGTGTTTCGCTTTCACCCCCGCTCGTCTGTCGTGGTGCCTCCTCGTAAAAACAAAGCTAACTGCTCCGCTGGCTGCTCATGCCAAGTGATGAGCTTTTTATTTGAGAGTATATAGATTTACACTCGCACTAAACAGCCTACAGGCGTGCCGCTGTCGTATCTCTCTTCCGACGTGCTCTGAAAGCTTTTTGTACGCTGTAGAGTACAGTGCTGCCAACCCTAGGGATTTTTCTCTAGACCTAGAGAATTTGAGGTCGTTTAAGGAAAATGGGTTTTTTTGTATAATCAAGGGAAATTTAATTTTCTTGGAGAGTTATTTTTTTTCTTCAAATTGTGAAGACAGTACAAGCTTTTCGTTGCTTTTTCTCTACAACTGACGGAGGCCCGCAAAACACCGCCGCGCTCTCGAGTAAAGCCTGTTTCACATGAAGGTGAAAACGCTTTGTTGCTGCAGCGCAAAAGCTGTTTAGAGCTATTGCGGCGGCTCCAGCAGTCAGAGCGGCGATGTTCCAACAAGTTACAAATTTTTACCAGCGCTGCGCTGCTCAATTTACAGTCGCTTGCATGCATGTAAACCAGCCTTTACACGGACGTAGTCGGCCGTGTATGGTCCCTTGCGTGGCCAGTGGCACCCACTGCTGTGATATGGCGTGCCACCGCCTTCCCTCAACACGCGCGCCCCTTCCTCACGCTGTATTGGGAGCTCGCTGCGCGATGTGGAATTCCTATTTAGTAAGCATGTCTGCATGTTTGGTTTGATAACTACGAAGGAACAAGGGCGCCATTTATTTTAATAAAGGAGCGCCGTGTTGGAAATCTGAGCTAGTCTAACTAAGGGAACAATTGCCAGTTCACCCGCCGCGGTGGTTTATTGGTTATGGCGCCCTGCTGCTGACCCGAACGACAAGGTTTCGATCCCGGCATCGGCGGTCGAATTTCGATGGAGGCGAAATTCTAGAAGCCCGTGTACTGTGCAATGTGAGTGCGCTATAAAGAACTCCAGGTGGTCGAAATTTGTGGATCCCTTCACTATTTCATACCTCATAGCCTGGGTCGCTTTGGGACGTTAGACCCTCCAAAATCATAAACCATAATTTCCAGTTCCATCACGACGTGCAAAGTGAGTGGGCGTCACAAGAGGCTTACAAAAGCCAATCACTGCTTCATTTTAATTTACACTAATTGTTACGTCAGCCACCCTCTAGAGCAATCGCAGCAAATGAACAAGCAGCTTTTATATCGCAGTTTCCGTACACTCCTCAAGTGACCTCCGGGCATGTTGTACATGGTATCCTTCGGCTGAAGTCTAAACCGACACAACGTGAAAGAAAAATTCAGTTAATTGCACATGCCGATGCATGTTTACTAATATCTTGCGTACAGTGAAAGAAAAGACACATATACGATATAGAGCCTTTAATTTGTAATTTCCAAAGAGCGCTACTGTTTATCGTGTAGCTTCATTTAGAAGTTCTTGATTTTACATCCTTCATTTCAAATATACAGCTAATTTGCTTACCAATGTCTGGTAATAGGGTAGCTGCATTATAAAACTTCCTACTGAACTACGCATAAATATACAATTTTACAATACACGACTGGACACTATTTTTCGTATCTAGGGAAATCTAGGGAATTGTTGGTTGCAAATTTGGGGAGATGCGGCTCTGGAGGTTGGCAGCACTGGTAGAGTACCACATATTCCACAATAACACATGTCGGGGGGGATGATTTCAAAACAGGCAACTTCTGCACATTTGTTGCGGTATCGATTTCGGAAAGTAGGGTTCACGTGACGTGTTTTATCTCTGCCGTAATATATACGTTAACTTTGCAGTGACAACAAAAAGTGAGGCACAACACACAAACAATTGAGACTAGTGACTGCCATGCCACCTACCCCTCCCACCCTTTTTTTGCACCACACAGTCAATACCAGTTTTGAGCCAGCAGCTCGAAACGCGTTTCTGGTACAACAATAAGGCATCTTCTCCTTTGTGACTCCGCTCGCCTGAACACTTTTGACAAGCTTCCTCATCAGGTCGTGCTAGTAAGTGAAACTATTCTTCGATATCGTAGTGGGCTCTAGTTTGGGCGCTGTCTAAAAATTGTCTGCACTCAGATTACATAAGTCGGCCTGGGTTCTGTCTCCATAAATCGGCTCCGTAATGTGACACTGCCGCGAACTACTAGTATATTAAGGAATAGTGCTCATGGGACAACATCGTTTTCTTCGATTTATCAGTACTTCGCCGGCATATTTATGTACAGTTGGCAGACTTTTACATTACAGTTAAACATTAGAAGATTGTTACAGGAATTTTTTGTGCTGCATGAGGCCGCAGATTTGCTGAGTATGATTGCGAGAGTTGTCTAATGATAGCGACGGAAGAACGTTGGTTGGAAATTTTCACGTGCAGTAGAGAGGTCGTGTGTTTTTCTGAAAGACCAGGTAGCATGCCCTAGATTAGCTTACTGTCCACAGGTTTTCCCGCTGTCTTGTACATTCAAGATGAGTACCTGACTAGCGTCAATGATTACAAATAAATAATAGCGCACAAATTGACATAGGACGAGCAGAATGAGTTTCCCGGTCAAAAGGCGGGTGTCCGGCTGTGCCATCAGAGAGACAGGAAGACCTATGTCCCTTGTCATCGGGAGTAGTGTACACGATTCTACTGTCATGCGGCATGTTCTACATCGCGTAAACCGGCAGGTGCATAAGTTTAAGTCTGAAACAGCTCAAGAACAAGGAGCGCAGTGGCAGCGGTGGGCATTTGGCTATCCATTGAAAAACGTGTGAGTGTGACCCGCCCTGTCCACCACTTTCTGAGCGTGCAGTTATTCTGAATTATCAAAGCGACCAACAACAGAGATTGTAAAAGCTTCCGAGCACGGTGAAATAGTTCTTACACTGTGCTTCCGAAATTGTGCGAATTGGAACTGAGCGTGTCAGCGGACCATCGATAAGTTTACCAGAAATGGAACTTAAAGTTTTGGTGTGAACGGCTAGAGCAGGCACGGGTATTCTGCTCTGATGACGTTGTCATCGTTCCCTTTATTTTGAACTTTTATTGGAAGCCTATATATATATAGAACTTTGCTTTTGATCATGCAATAAATCCTCAGTTGAAATTTGGGGCTAGCCCTTTTCTTCTTGTTCGTCCTAACTTCCTTTGTACGCTATTATATCTTTTTAAGTATGAACAACCAACATGCCCAGACTTATTCTCTTCTGTAATATTCATAAAGATTTTATTCGTCCATATAACTTTGTCACGCAGTTCCTGGCCCCACGACATCGCTGGCTTCTTATGGACTTGTGGAGTTCTCAAAGGCGGTGACGAAGAGCTCTGGGACCGGTACGGACAGCAGTTTGTTATCAGCGAGAGCCATGCATACACCATGCTGCTGCTGACCTCCGATCTCGACAAGGCATACAAGGTATGTAGTTTGGTAACAGACGAAACAAATTCAGCACGCCGGATTATATAACCAAGAAACATTGCTTGCAGAACTGCCGGACAGGCGAGGAAATTGAGCAATAACAAACCGAATTAAGGAGCACACACATGCCAATAATTGCCCGCGGATAGCCTCTGGCTAAGACTCGGCGACTAATCTGGGCGCCGAAACAAGTCTCTAATCGAAGATATGCTTTCGCATCGATTCGCACCTGATTCTATATCCAAGCAAACCAAACTCCGTGCTCCTGAGAATTATTAACCACTGAATGGGTAACGAAGAGTGCCCCATCTTTTCAATGCACGAAGCAAAATAGCAAGTTGCCAAGCTATGATTTTTTGTGTGCTCTGCTGCAACTATTTAAAATGTGCCAAAGAATTAGCCGCATTCGCATTATAGTTGGCCTCAATATTTTAATGCATTCTCACCGGAACAGTGCCTGGAAGTGCTTGGAAGGAAGGAATGCATTATTCCAGATATAGCTGTGTTTTTGCGCTCAATGCAAAGCTGTGAAGTGGCAACCTTACTGCTGCTGCCTAGTGTAGCTTTATATAGTTAGAAGACGACGCTCCAGCGTTGTCCTCTTAATAGAAAAGGGTGTAAAAGAAGTAAGCTGCCTTCTGGCGTGCAACCTCTTATAAAAGGGAGTCGAGTAAAGTACAACTTACTCCATTTTTACTACCATATAGGTGCGTTCATGTTTAGAGTAGGCATATAAAACTGCTGCGAAGGCGGCTTATGATGACGAAAAGGTGTGTGTGTAAGCTAAGGAAGTCAGAAACCGGGGTTTTCATGGCATAAATTCAGAGCACGGTGTGCTCGTCGAACCATAGTGCAGGATCTGGGCTTCTCATGTGGAGTAAACCGGTAGCGTCATGAATTCTCGATTTTCGACATTACGCAGAACAGTATAATTAACAGTACTAAACTTTATTACTACGCTGGAAGTTTGTAGTAGTGTGTCTTCGCGAGATGTGGAACGAAATGTGTGCTTGACGCGAACGGTCGCGGTTTGCAAAATGCTCTGAAACTACCTGCCAAGCACAAGGACTTCAACACTAAGTGGGGACTACAAAAACTACGCAAACCGCGCACCAGAATATGTGCGACGTTTTAATTCGCCACTAGAAACTAGTATTGCACTGTGTCTGTCAGTGCTAACAACCACAGCTTAAACCGTAACCGTGAGCTTAGAGATATTAAAACGAAAACTGAGTTCACAGCCAACAGACTTTTTCATATGCGCTGTATTCTTCGAATTGCTGCTACTGCTGCAAAAAAAAAAGTTTTCTTTTAAGGTGCCACTTCCGTGAAATCCATGGCATCATTTTTCATAGAAGACAAGGAAAGCGTTCGTATCAAGTAAAATGCGCTTCCCCTAATTTCTAATCGCTAGAGAGCAGTTATTGCACCCGCGACCGCGTTCCTTGCATTTATTGTTATTTCACATGAAAGCTTCATCATCCTTTAAGGCGTGCCTTTTTAGAAAGAACGCGACCGAGTAATCTAACGTCGTTATTACCAAAAGGCCTTTGTAAACATAATCTAGTTGAAATCTTTTAGAAGTGAGCGAAGTCAGTGGTCAGCGGTGCCTTCGGTTCCGTGCCTTCTACTGTCATTTCGAAAGGGCACAGCTGTCTTTTTGTCTACTACCCAAGAGAGGTTTAGCGGTCGATTTTACGGTCGGTTTCTAGCTCGATCTCGGCACAGGCTTTTTGCTACACTCACGATGCGTCACAGCAGCAGCTGTTAGAGCCACCTGCTCCGGTTTCGCAGCGTGTGTGCACATGCCGGAGGAGAGCGAAATAGTGGCAGGAGTGCAGACAGGAGTAGAGGAAGTAAGTAGCGAGGAGCTGCGCGTACATCCAAAGCGACAGAGAGAGGGTATATCTCTTCTTGCTCTAGCAGCTGGAAGAGGTCCCTGGAATTACCAGGGAAGCAAATGGCTCGCGCTGTCTGGAAATCTGCTGGAAACGGACGGTCAAACGGCGCAACCAAAATATGATCAAAGGCCGCATAATGACTATATCTGCAAGCATCAGCTAAGCTGCCTATGGGTTATGAAAAGTTACTTCGCTGCCGTGAACATAAATGGTGCTGCGCTCCCTCGCGCGCTCGTGCGTCATTCGCATCATTAAACGGAGACCAAAAGTTTGCCCCTTAATTTTCGGCATTTCTGAATGTTCTGGCACCTTGGCTTCGTACGATCTACAGCACTTTAACAAGGCTATTCCACTCTTATATGATTACTTTATATGAGAGGAGAAGTGTATATACGTGTGCGGAGGTGCATGTTACTTTCATTGAAAACGCCTCGAGACGTGATAAACAATGGCGGCCAGCTGACGACACTTCGGCTGTGACCGAGCGCCTTGAAGTTCCACAGGTGAAAGGCGAATTCTACAACACTACTAAATGTACCGCGCACGGCCGTTGCTGTTGCCTCTAATATCAGATACGCTCTGTACCGCTCTCATTCACCTCATTATTCACGGACGAGCTGTAGACAAACACCTATCTGCGATGAAAGCAACATGTGGAGGCGCTGCTATCACCGGCTGGGACGACTAAGGTAAAACTTGGGGGTGAGAAATGGGCACTACATAGAAGCAGACGTTTTCAAAGCAGCTTTTTTATTTCAAATAGCACCTGTTATGTCGCCCTTTCGTGAAAAATTACAGCGTTTATCCTAGTATAGATTCCGGGTGTATAAAACCTTGTTTTAAAGACGACGTATATTTAAAACACCGTGTTACGCGTGTGCAAAACTTTCCGAAATATTTCTCTCGTTTCACACTATACCCACGAAGGTGCCAGTTTGTTAACAGCTGGCGGGTGCTTCCAAGAAGTAGTGTTCAAGAAATTATGCTACGTCATTCCTAATCTATTTTTTAAAACACCGCGACAAATGTGTGTTGCGAAGCCGAACATACCCCCAGAAGGCGCTCTATCCGTTGAGTGTTTGCTCTGAATCGCGCAAGCTTCTCGTGTAGTGTGACATGCTACCATGTGCGCTGCGTTTGCTCACTAATTCACTCCTTCAAGCTGGACAGCCTAGACAGCATTACCTGGAAATATCGGAGGGAGCACTGAAGCTCTGCCTTAAGGCTATGACGCGATTGCCTGTTGTGTCACTTCCCATATTCATAGATCCCTAGGAGTCCTCAAACCCCTCTTGGCACAGTAGCGCACCAGTTAAGCGATGCACCTTTGCCCTGCGATGGCAGGTGCTCCCAGCAGTCGATTTAGTGCAGTGCAGGTTGCTCTCCCGGAGCGACCCACCATTAATTCAACATCATTAATTGGACATAAAATTCAATCATTAATTTAATATAGTCTTCGTCTATAGCCCCAACATTAATCATTAATTAAACATAGTCTTGGTCTATAGCCACATTATTAAGTTTACCACTGATGTAAACGTCCAGTAAACTTTCAATTTATTGAAAGTAATAGCAACCAAGCAGGAACAATTTTAGTATGACGGTATTCGTGCCGGGCCTGGCCGTAGGCATTGATGCACTACCTATAAGTGCTGTATTGTGACGAAATGTTGTACGATGGAGGGCAGAAACTATAAATAGGAGACACTTTTAGTTGGACGTACGCAGTGAGCTTGCGCACGCAACGACACCGCGGGTGACGAATGCGCATGCACAGAACGCAACGTATCTAACCGCGCGTTGCAGCCGCCGCGGTGGCTCAGCGGTTATGGTGCTCGGCTGCTGACCCAAAAGACGCGGGTTCGATCCCGGCCGCGGCGGCTAGAATTTCTTTGGAGGAGAAATTCTAGAGGCCCGTGTACTGTGCGATGTCAGTGCACGTTAAAGAACCCCAGGTGGTCGAAATTTCCGGAGCCCTCCACTACGGCGTCTCTCATAGCCTTAGTCACTTTGGGACGTTAAACCCCATAAACCAAACCAAACCAACCTAACCGCGCGTTGCGGACGCCCGGCCGCTATAAAGCATAGCGTGCCGTACGCAACGCAGGACGCTACGTGCTGCGTAGAGGACATGGCGGCGACCTTCTCACCCTCTTTGGTCCGATTTCACTTCGCCGCTGCTTTCTTCAATGCGATGGCTCGCTCTAAACTGTGCTGTCAGCTTTTATTTTGTCTACTCTCGCCCACACGCCAAAATATTAGGGACAAATGCCCCTTGTTTTTCAGATAATGAGGCGATTTTTGACCTTTTAAGCCTAACTAACGTTGTGTACGTTTATCGTCATAGCAACCGCACCTATCGAATAATTATTTTTGGTCATGTGCCTACTTTTGCACTTCATTAAACATTATACATTTCTTCCTCCATTAAAAATACTATTCATATTACTATTCATACAGTAATATACTATTCATATTGCCAGAAACTGAAAAATGTTCAGCCGAGCGCTACAGCGCTTTAAGTGTTTGTCACTAGATGGCGACACAACACAACGCGCTACGCGACTGCTCTGCGGCGGTACGGCCAACTATAAGTGTGACGGGGGTGTTCTTTACAGCATACGGAACGTAGTAAACGTTGCGTACGCAATGTCGCTACGTACGCAGCAACTAAAAGTGTCCAGTGATGCGGTGACCGATGGACTCCAAATTGCAAACAGCCAGACCTGGAGCCTTCCTGGGACTATAGCGGCTAACCCCGCGCGACCGGTTAGGAGGCATCCATACGATTTCTAAGTTGTGGATTTAACCTATTTAACAAGGAATTATTAACCCGTCCACAAGAACCACACGTGACCGTATTTATAGAGATCAATATTACTGTGTCTGTTAGATTCCTGGTGCTGCTGCTCAGCGAAAACGCTGAAACTTGTGACAGGCGCAGGGAACGATGTAACAGCGAAAATACGAAAAGGTAGCAGCTAAATTGCGGTGTAGCATCCAGGTGATATCCCATTTCGTTCAGGGCATTAACTCGGGCGATGCTGCTTTTACTGACTGTGAGAGCTGCGGCTAATTTATCGCTTCGGTTGTATGCACTCTAAGCAGCACATGTAGAAGTTAAAGGATAAACGACAGGGTTAAAGGAATGGTTGATATTTTGGCTTTCTCCATAGATATTTTTATTCTTCCGGGATAGTTCGCGTGATTCCATTTGTGGACGCCAGCTTGAACGTTGGAAATCTGTGTCCTCTGTGTCTTCCCAATGTTCAAGCAGGCCCCCCAAGTGCGCCCATGCAGATGCTTCTTTGTGCCCATAGGGAGCTATGCCTTCGCTATAATCTGGAATATAGTCTTTGAGCCTCTGAGAACTGAACTGGGCTTTTTATTATGCGCAAGAGGCTAGTTAACCAGCTCTTTGGTTCATGTAGGCATACCAAGTGCTTGCATGCTTTCCGTAGCAACTGCCTTTGACTGACAATAACGCCACGAAGCGTTGGCCGCTTGGTCCGTGACTATGCTTAGAGTATGCAGGGCATCCGCTATTATCAGCCGCTGCAACCATACCGAGCAGCATACTTTCTGACACAGCGTCCAGCGCTCTTGGCAATATTGTCAGTCCAGGCCATGGGTTACAGCCCTCGTGTTAACTGCGGACGGCGGTACTTTTGACTGCACAATCTTCTTTATAGTTACCAATCTGGTAAGTGGCTTGGCAGATCATTTTTTTGCAGCCGTACAACGAGGTTGAAAGCTGCTTTACTATACGATTATTGTCTTTTATATTGGTTTCAATGCTCTATGAATAAATGCATTTCTTTAGAGAAGCTACTTCTAAAACTTATATATGAGAAGCCTAAAGCACAAATTCTTTGAATGCTGCTGCAATAACTGATTATATTTGGCACTCACTACGCTTCTTGTTCGTGTTCAAAACGCGTTGTGTACTAGACTACTCTGTCTACATTTTTCTTTTAGCCTGCAGTGCATGAAATTCGGTAATACAATAATAATGAACATGTTTATGTTCATTGTTTACTTCAGAAGCGCGTGGAAGGCCTTATAAGAAGCAGGGTCGAGGCCATCAACGCCACCACAGACCTCCTTCCTTCGGCTGAAGAGTGAGTGTTAAAACATTAATATAAAGCTTATACTGTGTCAAGGGTGTCACTGCATTGGCATGGTAACCTGCTACTTTCCTGAGCACAAATCAGCTCTTTCTCTTTTCTCCCCTCCGGATTACACAATTAACATTTTACTGAAACAGACAGAAGTCGACTTTTCGCTAGCATCGACATTTTCATCATTGTTTCTTGACTCGAGCTGCAGGATCTCTGGGGCTGCCTAGATCAGTGTTCGATGATACTGAGTGTCTCGTAGGCCCAGGAAAATCGGCTAGGAACACGGAGATGTTCGCACGGAAACGTTAATGAAGAGTTATAGAAGGCGTCTTCTCTTTTACCTGCTAATATATAAGTGCAATATGTATGTACTATCAGCCCCAAAGGTTACAACATGCTCGTGTGCTGAACACAATATACTTTGGAGGGATTACGTAAGCTAGTCACCTGAAATGTTAAATTGCATATGCGTATGTTAATGCTGCGTCTGCTGGGAACATCAGAACATCAGACGACGGTGACGTGAGTTAGTATTGCAGTAATTATTTTTTCTACGAGTATACGTCTCTTCAACTTTTGTTGCGGACAATAAGCGCAAAGTTAAAATGCTCAAATTGGCTGCAGGGGTTTGCCCATCCGACTAATGTTCTAATATTTCAAAAATTCATATGGAATAACTTTTTTGTAAACCTTATGAAATCGAGCAGCCACTACTTTTTCATGATGTTTGAGGGCCATCTTATCAACAATCGTTTTGTGGCGGAAACGATCAAAATATCTGCTTATGCACTCTTGCAACGAATGAATCTTAAACCCAACATTATTTTCCGACTAAACCAAACAAGGCTGTTTTTAAATCTGAAGGAGTTTCCAGTTTACTGCCCACCCTCGAAACAAATGTCCCCCTATTTTCGCCTTCGCCTTTCGAGAAAAGTGAAAAGTTCGGCAAGATTCTCGGTGAATATTAATATGCTGATTGAGTTCATTTTGTTTACCGATGCCTGTGCTGATGTCTTGCACAACGATGGCTGAGTTACATAGTGTGTGGGTATTAAAACCTGCTTGGTTGTTAGACAGTGTTTCTTAGGACAAGCGGCAAATTATGCGCGATAGAAATTTTTTTCATTAAGTTTCACTGTCTTAGTCTCAAATTTTCTGTGTAATTCTTAAATAAAAAGCGCACAACAGGCATAGCAATTCAGATTTCGCTGACTACCATATCCGTGAGCCGCTATCCCTGCGTCCGAATAGCTTCCTTGATAGGGCGTATGATAGCACGTACGAACACGAACAAAAAGAGCTTAAGCTGCCCTCTAACCCTCCCCTCTCTGCTGGACGTTTGCGCTATGCGATCTTGTCATCTTCGAGCAAGTCTGATATGCTGCTTCGGAGCTGTCGTATACACACTTTTTCAACCAGTCCAGCGTTTTCATGAATGTGAGCACGCTGCGAGTAAGGAAGAGGAGCGTTAAAAGGTTGCGGAAACGCCCTCCACTGAAAATTGGTTAGACTTTCGGGAGAGAAATAAGAGATTCGACATTTTGCTGGCTGCGCAGTTCTTGCCTTATGAACTGCGCCATATACTGTTCCGCTTGAGTAACCGTAGGATGATGTCATATTGGAAAGAGGAAGTGGTGTGCAGTGGACATGAGCGGCAGGTAGATATAAGGATGAACGGCCGGCTTAAGAGGCTGGACTCTCTGGCGCATCGGCAGGAGCTGAGTACAGATTTTGAGAAGCCCAGTAACCGGGAATTTAGAGAGGCAGTCGTGATACTGGCAGACTCCGGCAACAATACAGCGCCACATAAACAACAATCCACAAGAATGACTAATAGGGTGCTGCGATGACTAATAGGGTGCTTGTCATTCGTTCGAAAGGGATAGTGTAATTGCGGGAGTGAGTTGACGAAATTCGTCGGCGCACGCACAGGCACTTGAGGCGAAGGGTTTCTTGAAGAGTAGCTGAACGGCAGTGGCTTCGGTCTTGCCACGGTATTGGAGAGTGTTAGTGATGTGGTGACAGGAGCGAGTTAATGGACTGGAAGGGCCTCGGCCACTCTCGTCATGACATCACGAGGGTTGGAAGCTAAGTATTGGGATAGCTCTGAATTAGTGGGAAGAAGCGAAAGTTGACAAGCAACTTCTTTGCGCACGAAATCTTTGATGCGATAAGTAGCACCAAGTGTTCGAATGCAGCCGTAAGGCCGCCAATTGCCTGGTACGGTGTGCTGGCCACTCTGTTTGCGCAGCTCGTCGTGTCTGACAGACTGAAGACTGCGGCAACGCTATGGCCACATCTCTTCGAGAGGGCCTGAAATCCGTCATCCCAAAGTCACTTTCAAAATGTGCTTCATCTTATGAGCCTTGGGCCACTGGGCAATGGCCCCTTAGCATGAATTTACATAATCTTCAGAGTAGCTCGTTACCGTTTGCCCACCATCAGCAACTGTTGGCGTAAGCTCTATTTGACGCCCAGCTTTCTTACATCGGGAATTTCGAATACTTCGGAGAGAACTGTCTTTAAAGCCGTCGATGTTGAGAGGCTGGCTTTGTGGTTGCGAGAGCATAATTTGGCGATGCCAGTTGAGTCGAAGATTACGCTCTTCAGTCCCGAAGCGTCGTCCCACTAGTTAGAGTTGCTCACCTTTTCAGGTGATGTGATTAAGTCTTCAACATCTGGGATGTCAGTCCCGTTCGAGAGGGTGATGTCCCACTGGTGTAGGGAGTTGGAGCAGAAGACCGCCGGGCCAGCTTGCATGGCTTGGTGCTGGGTACTGTCAGGCAAAACGGAGGTCGATAGAGTGCGGTTGTAGAGTGCCAGTGCTCTATGAGAGCGTTAAACTGCACCGCCATCAACTTTAAAAGCTGGTTTATTCGGAGAAGCTGGGTTGAGCGAGAGCAGCAATGAAAGCAATCCGCAGTTAGCCAGTGTGAGCAAGGTCTAGCATGGAGCGTTGGCACTTCTGCTAGAGTTCTGCCATTTTTTTCTTTACGTTACGGACATTGGTATTCCAGGTCTGAGATAACGCGCAGTTGTAAAGATTATTGCGGAATCGGCCTATTGACGCAACAAGTACCCGATGTCTCCGTCAAATCGTCCCAACGGTGTTAGTAAGTGCTCGAAGAAAAGTTCACCCTCCCAAAGGACGTATTTATTCGCCAACACAACATGCCAATGGGGAGAAAGCAATCGCATCTCTGCGCAATTGGTTCCAGCTTGAAACCTACATGGGGTATGCTGCTTAATATTATAGCTGATGTAAAGGGCTTATCGCCACCACCATATGTCACGTTTAGACCTCATTGCAGACTGTTGTGCTGAACGCTCGCACAGACACATAGTTGGCGTGGGATCGAGATCTCAGGTGAGGGCATTTAGACACTGCCATTCCGTAGCCGCAGCTGCCGAACAAAATGACCAGAGGCAGAGGTGACAGTTCAGTATCAGCGTTTTCGTCCTTAACAGGCAATGCCTGTTGTTTGGAGCGCAAAAACTCTTTAAAAGCAGAGTAAACAAAGAAAAATGTGTTGCGATGCCTTATTTAGGCACTGAGTGTAGAGCGGTTTATTGACACGTTGAAGCACCAGCGATAAAGACCCTGGCGCAAGAAGTCCGGGAACCAGCGAGGCGAGGGACCGGCACACAAGCGGCAGTTCTCCAGCACGAGCCTTCTACGGACTTCTTCTTCTTCTTCACCTCGGCGCTAGCGTTTCGTCGTCGTTGGTAGTACTGTATCATCTTCTTCATTCCAACTGCCCCCGCGGAAAGAGGGAGCCATCCTGGCGACTCAAGGCGAGGAGACGACGAGAGGACTGTAATAAGGCTTCAAGCGGCTGACATGAACGACGTCGCGACCACGGCGGCGATGGTCCAAAGAAGGTGTCACCGGTTCGATGATATAGTTCACAGGTGACATACGCTCTAAGATACGGTAAGGACCAATGTACGGAGGGAGAGTCCAGAAGATGGGGTGGTAACTTTTCGAAGTGAACGGCAGAAGTTTTCGTTAATAACAGAAACGGTGGCCCCAGTGTCCACAAGCGCAAGTGTCGGGACGCCGTCTACAAACACGTCAAGAAGATTCGGCGGTGAAAGGCGAGGACTTGAGCAGGGCGATGAGAGCGCAGTTCGTGCCCCAGGAACTGCGGCTGCTAGTTTTCCGAATCGGCGGTGGCGGTGCGACGCCTCATGGGCGACAAGGAGCGGCGGCGAGGGGAGGGCGAGCGGTGGGAAACGTAGGGCTGGCGACCAAGCGCGCGATCAGGCGAGGTGCCCCGATGGGGTGGTTCGAAAGGTGGGCGGAAGGTGCGATCCGTACCGGGGTAGTCCGGCAGGGGGTGCAGAGGCGCAGGCATAGTACGTCGACAGAGGCGCGCGACGTGGCCTGGAATACCGCAGGCGTAGCAGATAGGTCTGTTATCAGCCGTGCGCCAAGGATTGTAGGCAGCGGGCACGAAACGGTGTCGTGGAGCAGCAGGCGCAGACACCGCAGGAGGAGCGTATGCATAGGCCTGCTGCCGCGGTGGTCTTCTGACAGCGTCGGCATAGGTGAGAGGCACAGGTGCGGGCGCAGGCGGCACGGTTACTGCAGGATCGTAGCTCAGCGGGGCGGCAACAGGGTTGGGCTGGATTGGGAAAAGACCGGCCTGGGGAGCCAAGGGTGCCGGTTGCCGAAGACAAGGAAGTGCATCGGCGACCTCCTGCGTGATGGCGTGCCGGATCTCAGGACTGAGGACGGGCGGTGACGAGTGTTGGTGAGAAAGGAGCGAGAGTTGCCTGGCGACCTCGTCCCGCACGAAGTCTTTGATGGTAGCGAGTAAGTCGTTGTTGATGCCCAGGCCGGAGATGGAGTCGGCAGGTGGGGGAGAGCGACGAGCACAAAGGCGTTGTTTCCGCAACTCGTCGAAACCTTGGCACAGGGTGTACACCGAGGCAACGGTGGTGGGGCTCTTCGCCAACAACATCTGAAAGGCGTCGTCGTCGATGCCTTTCAGGATATGCTTTATCTTGTCAGCCTCGGTCATAGCCGGGTCAACACGCTTACAAAGGTCCACTACATCCTCAATGTAGCTCGTGAAAGTCTCGTTAGTGTGCTGAGCTCGGACACGCAGGCTTTGCTCAGCGCGCAGTTTCCGCACGGCGGGACGACCGAAAACCTCCGCGAGTGTGCTCTTCAGAACGGCCCAGGTGGGAATGTCGGCCTCGTGGTTCCGGAACCACAGGTTCGCAACGTCGCTGAGGTAGAAAATCACATTGGTGAGTTTGACGCGGTCGTCCCAGTTGTTATGGCGGCTCACCCGTTCATACGACTCCAGCCAATCTTCCACATCCTGGTCGCTGTGGCCGCTGAAAACAGCTGGGTCCCGCTGCCGGACGGCACCGGAGCAGATGACTGGCTCCGGCGGGGGGCTGGCTGTTGACTGGGGGGCTGCTGACCTGCCTTGGACATCGGGATGGTGCGACTGCGAAGGTCCACGGTGATGGGGAAAGGTGACCGCCGCAACCTCTACCAAATGTAGAGCGGTTTATTGACACGTTGAAGCACCAGCGATAAAGACCCTGGCGCAAGAAGTCCGGGAACCAGCGAGGCGAGGGACCGGCACACAAGCGGCAGTTCTCCAGCACGAGCCTTCTACAGACTTCTTCTTCTTCTTCACCTCGGCGCTAGCGCTTCGTCGTCGTTGGTAGTACTGTATCATCTTCTTCATTCCACTGAGAAATAATGGATGTTAGACATAAATGCTTCGCAAGCGGTCATACCCAATAATTCCGGACAAAAGCATTTTTAAGCGGGAAACCGCCATTGAATGCATTTTTTTTTCATATAATGTAAGATTTCACTATAACAATCAATATGTCAGGAAATCGCCTGACGGCAGTCTTGAATTTTTTTCTCTATTAAGATTTTGTTATTGTCAAAAGAGTTCCTCATTGCTGGTCTGTGGCAGTCTTAACTGTTCGATGTGATCGATGGAAACACTTCAAAAGGAAGATTTTGCTGCATATCAGAAGAATCGATCATTACCTTAAATATTTCCATCGGAGTATCTTACAAGTTTTCAACTTGCAAAATTGTTCTCCGAGAATGTTGAACATAAATAGTTTGCTACATCTGCGCTTCAACGGCTTTAAAGTTCTAAGCTGCCATGCCGGTCTACTTTCATTAGGAACTTACATTTTTTTCGAAGCAATGTTGACGATAATAAACTCCGCAGAAATATACCTTGTGTTTGGGAATGTTTATTACTCATCGAACATAGCATTGTTTATTTTTATTTGCACCTTTCGCTGCTCGTCCTATGTGCTTAAAGGAGCTCTGAAACACCTTCTCACTAGAGTATATAAACTCGCTCAATCACTGCATTCTCTCCTCCTGAACACCTGAACTGAGTTACTTTTAGACGCGGCAGATAAGACAAAATCGCCCTTGAAAGTTTCCGAGTCGTTTCCGGCGGCTTTTTCATGCTCGCACCGCCTCCGTAGCACGCTACTGCGTAATTATGTTCACAGGTGTCCATTGGTCAGATTCTTTGACGCGTCATGCAGCTACCGTGGTCGCGGCCAGTCAGCAGAGCAGCTTCGACGGTTCAGGAAGCTCCACCCCTCGGAGAATTCCAGCGCGCGTCGACGATAAGGCCGGTGGAGAAGCGCCGACCTTTGAGCGTGCAAAAATGACGAGAGGAGAAGTAAAGGCGCGTAGACGCGGAAATTCAAATTTTACTAGAGATAACCGAGCTCCTACTAAACGCATGGAAAAAATTATTGCTGGAGAACATTCGTGAAGCTGCTTCCTTTAGCATTACAGGATCAGCCCATTTAAGCGAAAAAATCATATTTTACCTTTGATTCAGAATTACACGGTGGCTTCGACGGCACAGGTGTGTTGGAAACATAAGCGCAATGCCAGAACAGCACACATTGGCAGTCAGCGGCAATCCGCTTCTTTGTCTAACCCTGCTTCTCGCTCTTGGCAGGCCGATCAGGTGTACCGCGATCTTCAAGGGGCGGCTGCGCCCGCACGGCGATCTCGGACGCTGCCACTAGGACTGTCCCGTTGCGCATGCGTCCACGTGGTCGGTTATCATCCACGTGCAGCCGACAAGCCCAAAGTACCCGGATGCAAGAAGCCGGGTGGAGGATCACGTGGTGTCTGCCAACAGCTATATAAACCGTCAACACCCAGGCATCATCGCAGTCAGCGGCAATCCGCTTCTTTGTCTAACCCTGCTTCTCGCTCTTGGCAGGCCGATCAGGTGTACCGCGATCTTCAAGGGGCGGCTGCGCCCGCACGGCGATCTCGGACGCTGCCACTAGGACTGTCCCGTTGCGCATGCGTCCACCTGGTCGGTTATCATCCACGTGCAGCGACAAGCCCAAAGTACCCGGATGCAAGAAGCCGGGTGGAGGATCACGTGGTGTCTGCCAACAGCTATATAAACCGTCAACACCCAGGCATCATCGCAGTCAGCGGCAATCCGCTTCTTTGTCTAACCCTGCTTCTCGCTCTTGGCAGGCCGATCAGGTGTACCGCGATCTTCAAGGGGCGGCTGCGCCCGCACGGCGATCTCGGACGCTGCCACTAGGACTGTCCCGTTGCGCATGCGTCCACCTGGTCGGTTATCATCCACGTGCAGCCGACAAGCCCAAAGTACCCGGATGCAAGAAGCCGGGTGGAGGATCACGTGGTGTCTGCCAACAGCTATATAAACCGTCAACACCCAGGCATCATCGCAGTCAGCGGCAATCCGCTTCTTTGTCTAACCCTGCTTCTCGCTCTTGGCAGGTGAGTTTTATTTGCCAATTGCTGAAACTGGATATATTGTATATTTTTTCGCCGCTGACTGCAAAAATGCCTGTTACATGCTCTGCTTGTTCCAAACCCGTGGACGGAAAGTGTTTGACTTGTTCTCGTTGCAAAAGTAGCTACCACTTTGGAAAGAGCTGTTCTGCTATCACGAAAAATGCTTTTTCAAAAATGTCGACTGCTAAGCGTGAAACCTGGACATGCCCATCATGCGAATCCAGTGCAAGCAATCAGTCAGACTCGGATGATAGTGACGTTTCTTTTGGTCATGAATTCTCTGCAGTTAACAGCAAACTTGACCAACTGAGAGTTACGGTTGAAGCTCTCACAACTAAAGTGGAGGAACTGCTCCAATTTAAGGCAACAGGTGAAAAGATGGCTGAAACCGTCACTGAAATCCAAACGTCAATTGAGTTCCTTTCTAATAAATATGACTCTGTCATGTCTACCCTAGAAGCGAACCAAGCTGAGTTAACCCAGCTACATGCCCGAGTGGAATCACTTTCTGAGACTGTTGTCGCTCAAGCTGAGCTGCTGGATCAATCAAGGTGCGCAGTTAATGATCTTGAACAGTACAGCAGGCGATGCAACTTTGAAATACATGGCCTCCCAACCAACCCTAATGAGAATTTGGTTTCTTTAATGGGCGATCTAGCTGAGACACTAGAGTTTCCAGAATTTGAAGCGAATACAGTCGCTTCAATACACAGACTGCCGAAAAAGGATAGTTCGTCTCCCCCTATCCTTGTTCAGATGCGTGACGTGGCGTCTAAAGAAGTATGGCTTGCTCTACGGAAAAAGCTTCGCGATTTACCTACGGATGAGTCTCACCTTCGGCTGTATTTCAACGAAAATTTGACACGGACAAACAAGGAGCTTTTCCGATTGGCCAGGTCTAAGGGAAAAGAAAAGCAGTAGAAATTTGTTTGCACACGTAACGGCAAAGTTCTGGCCAAGAAATCAGAAGTCAAGACTGTTATCCGCATTGAGAAGATGTCTGACCTGGATAAGATCTGCTGAGCATGGGTGATCTCGAATTCCTTGCATGTACAACATCTTCCGAAGTAACAAAATTTTTCACAAGTGACGCACAACCTGCTTTTTGCGCGACGCACGTTAATATCCGCAGTATCCGAAAGCACTGGGATGAATTCATGGCACTAACTTCACCTTCTCGCTCAACATTTGACGTATTTGTACTGACGGAAATCAATATTTCAGCCGATATTTTCAATCAGTATGCAATACCAGGTTACCAAGCAATTTCCTGTACCCGACCTGCTAGAAAAGGGGGTGGCGTCGCAGTTTTTGTGAGAGACAGTTGGACTGTCACAGAGCTAAATTCTGACTTCCAGCAAGCAGAAGTAGTAGCATTGCGTTTGAGCACGCCAGCTCTCTCTCTGATACTCTTTTCAGTATACCGACCCCCCTGCTTCAATGGCAGGCTCTTTTTGGCCGAACTTGACAACGCCCTCTCAGCCCACTCGCATGAAGATTATATCTGTGTTATAGGCGATGTTAACATAGATACCTTCCGCCCTTCTAGGGCTCTGGTCTCAGATTATCTTGATCTGTTATCAAAATGGGGACTGCAACCAACTATCCAGAAAGCTACGCGAGAAGAATTTCTGTCAGGGCAACTTGTCGTCTCTTGCATCGACCACATAAATATAAGAGCTTCGAATTGTGCCCTACAATCTGCTATCGTCGAAGCAAAGCTGTCAGACCACTACTTTGTCTGTTGTTCTTTAGCCCGGAAATCGAACCCTCCAACAGCAGATAGCGGTAAAAAAGAAATTTCCATCTGCGATCACAAAATCTTTTACCGACTGGCATCGGAATACGATTGGGAAGTGTTCTTGGAAAACGTGCCCCCGAAAGACATTTATGATAAGCTTGTTGAGCTATTACAAGAGTTTAAGAAAGCGGCTACTCGCGTGGTTGAAATCAGGCAGCGCAATAAAGAAAACTCATGGATGACCTTAAATATACTATCAGCTATAAAAGAAAAAGATTTGCTCTGGGCCCAGTCGAAAAGTGCACCTGCATCTATCCTGCTACGGTCCAAGTTTAAGGTTGCAAGAAATAAAGTAAACGCAATGATTCGTCAGGCTAAAAGAGTACATTTTCGTAACAAGTTCAAGAATGCAGGCTCTGATACTAGAAAAACGTGGTCTTTGATTAACAATCTACGAGGTGTCAAAAGACGTGGCAATGATGGCAAAGATTTTGTGTCATATTTCGGCACTGATGAAGAAAAAATAGCTAATGAATTCAACAGGTTCTTCTCGCAAGTTTCGGGCAGTGCGCAACAGAATCCCTTAGTTTGTACTCTGAAGAACAGCACAGTTGAATCTGCACACCTACCTTTGCTAAGTGAGGATGACCTCTGTTCAATTATTTTTGGTCTTAAACGCAATAGATCTGTGGGAATAGATGGCATTTCAGTTGATGATTTGCGAACCTTGTTCGACATACTTAAAGGCGTGTTGCTATCGCTGTTCAACAGCATTATCTCAAGCGGCATGATCCCGGTGAACATGAAAGCCGCTATAGTTACCCAAATTCACAAAGGTGGTGCACGTAATAGGTATGAGAATTATCGTCCTATTTCAGTCTTGCCCTGTCTGACTCAAATATTAGAAAAATATCTGCTGTTTACAATGACAAGTTTTTTAGATAAGCACAAAATCCTGTCACCGTGTCAATATGGTTTTGTACAAGGTAAAGGGACGGAAATGCTTTTGGAGGATTTTTCTGACATGTTAAATCGATCTTTTGAACATAACCAAGTGGTGTGTGCACTGTTTCTGGATGTCAGCAAGGCTTTTGACAGCGTGTGTCACAGTGTGTTATTGTGTAAACTGTCCAAGTTAGGCTTCCGTGGAGCGTTTCTTTCGCTTTTGGAAATTTTTTTACTGCAGAGAACGCAATATATCTCCATTGGCCGGGCAAAGAGCGCTTCTTTGTTAATTAAAGCTGGCGTCCCGCAAGGTTCTATAATTAGTCCCCTGTTATTTAACGTCTACGTGAATGACCTTTCAAACTTTGTTCCTGTAGGCCTGTACCAGTACGCTGACGATACTGTACTTGTAACCCAGTCACCGAACTACTCTGACTCAATTTCTTCTCTTCAAGCTGCAGCAATAATTTCTATGGACTGGTTCTCAAACAACCTAATTAAAGTTAACAGCTCTAAGACAGCTTATATGCTTTCACAGCCCGATGAAGAAGGTAGATTTAAACCATCACCTTTTCTTGCACGGATCTGATTGTTCCCAATGTCAATGTGTACCCTTGAGCTATACAAATACAGTGAAATACCTAGGATTATACTTTGACAGTGCTCTTTCATGGAATGATCACTTGTCCCACGTTTGTAAAAAGCTCCGAACCGTCTCCTGTGTGCTTTACAACATCAGGTACTACATGCCGCTTTCAATACGCAAAGTTATCGTAAACGCCCTTGGTTATAGCATACTGCGCTATGGCATAACGATTTATGGTCACTGTGCAGTTCGCTGGAAGTGCAGGATTAATTCTCTCCTACGATCTCTATTAAAAAATATCGGCTATGATTTAGGCCTTCCCTCCAATTCTGATCTGTTTAAGGTATTTTCTCTACCTGATTTTGATCGCCTTTTGATGGAAACGATCGTCCTGAAACATTTTTGGCTTAGTGACTATAAGATTCCGTATGTTCCCACACGGTCTCTTCGACCGAAGGAACCTTTTTGTATTCCCCGACGGTCTACAAGATATGGAAGGCGTTTAAGAGATTATTACGTTCCCTTTCACTTTAACAGGTTACCTCCAAGTGTTCGCCGGGCAAAAACTAAATACAAAATAAAAAAGATGCTGCGATACGTTAATTCGCGGGTTTACGACATCATGCATGTGTTTTACCACCTGTCAAGTAAATCTTGTGATTTCATTGGTTACTGCTGTATTTATTGCACTGATCTGAGGTATTGTCATGCCACTTTGTTTTTTCTTCCTTGCGATTTAATCTGATGAGGATTTTTTTTCCTTCATGTAACATGAGTCTTGTGTCTATTTTGTTCTCACCGTCATACTAATTTGATGTCCGTTATTTTGAATGTGTTTTTTTTTTTGCCTGTGTGTATGTCTGCGCGGTTCCGCTGCCTGTCGGGCTCTGCCGCTCAAGCCCTATGAGGCTTTGGCAGGCCGGATTTCTGTACATTTTTTTAAATATTTGGCGCAATAAAGTATTATTATTATTATTATTATTATTATTATTATTATTATTACTTCCGGCAGTCGTGGTGGGGGAGGCACCGTCGAGCCGGGCATCTTTTATATCCGCCATTTGAGTCGAAACTATGAGCATGATTTCCTTTCGTTGGCTAGAAGAGGCAACAAAACCAGAAGTTTATTTTCTATGGCGTTGTTAAGTTACGAAGAACATGCTGAAATAGACTGCTAGTGGTGGAAAGTTGGTAAGTGTGTTTGAGCGCTGGTTGATTCCTCTGCAAAATACAAGATGGCGCTAAAGCTGAAAAGATAAAAACAGGATGGACAGGAAGTCCCATGTAAATTTTCCTTCATGTTCCGGCTTTTCGCCATGTTTCGAATTTACATTACTGGCTTTGATGCTTGGCCTACTGGGCGCGTAAAAGGAAGGAAAAATGGAGGGATGAGCATTTTCATCGCTTCCTTATTGAAAGGCGTCCCAGAAAACAGAGTTGTGCTTGTTCTATTTTGACAGGACGTCTACAGTTGTGGCCTTGGCGAATGTGGCGTGCTTCGTCGGCAGCGCAAGGTGCGCAGAATTCACCGCAGGACTCGAGAGCCTCGTTGTTGACGGCGACTTCAAAGAGTAAGCCCTCTTATGGCCGTTTTCGAACTTCGCCAGGCTTATAATAATAATTTCCGAGCTAAAACCTTATTATGACACCTTGAGGGGCAAGCAAAACGAGCCTTAATTTCGGCAAAAATTTGGGGGAATCACTGCGCTTTGTAGCCCCAGATACGTAGTATTCACTGCTTTAAACAGGGAATTAGGAATGGCGCTCTCTAGAGTGGTGTATCCGTTGATGGACATCCCGCGAAATCAGTTTGGTGGGTTGTTTCCCCTTGGAGCAACATACAGCTGTCGAAGAAACACAGTTTCTTCGCGGATTGCTTGACTAGTAGCCACTGTCTGAGAGTTATTTGCTAGACTGGCAGCCAGCTTTTTTACACCATGCAAGTGTTTACTCTTCAGCGCGCACAAAAGCAGGATAAAAACCATGTTGGTCTCTTCTAGGTTCTGCTTCCTTACTACTTTCCGCAACCACATTACATAATTTATTCCACTCTGGGCAGCAATAGATAAGGCTGTTATCCAGTGTTAAGGTCTGTTCGCAGAGCTTATTCAAACGTTGCTAATTAGTTTTTGAATATGCCCTTGGTAAAGCATATTTTGGCACTCCTACTCCTGTAGGTTCCACAGCGCTTATATTTCATTATATCCTCTTGAAATGTGGAAGATGTGAGCGGACATAGTCGCAGCCCCCCCCCCCGCCCTTCCTCCGTCATCATTTACAGTAAAGGCCCTTGTTAGGTGGTCCTAACTTTTACCGCTATTCACGGATTAGACCTTCCACAAGTCAACGACCCGTCGAAGGCTCGTAGACAAATAGCCCTTTTGATAGGCATTTCACCCAAGGAAACCCCAACACCAGGTCGGGGAAAAGCTTGTACCCACTGGAAAACAAGTGAGTGCCCGGCAGCACTGCGGATCGAAACCAGCACCTCTCTAATCTGAGGCGGAAAAGCTGACCACTCGACCACAGCTTCAGTAAAAAAGGTTCACTCTACCACCATTGCGACTGCGCCTTTGGGCCCTCAACGCCACTTCATTTGCAGGAACGTCCAGAATTTGACGCTCCTAGCACCGGAGGCAGTGGCATGCAAGCTGGCCTCAGCAGTGGAAGATGATGCTGCATTCGACGCAAAGCTGAAAGATGCTCCCCTCTCTATGCGCCTGGCCTTCGCCACATGCGTACGCGAAGGAATCGGAGAGAAGAGTCTCAAACGGTAAATATGTAATTTGGAGCCCACCACGCTTGCAATATTTGCGGCCTGCAGCCCCTAAGAAAATGAGAGGGTATATTTTAAATGTCACGGGGTCACAACCTCATCATGGAGCTTTCCTGTATCAGACCATTCCACTGCAGTGCTTCGAAAGTGAGACCGTTGCAAAATAGATCAAAAGAAGGCACCAATCATCATGGCTGCGTTTGAAACATGCTGAGTCTAATAACACGCAACGTTGAGTGACTGTGAGCGTGCTCTTATTGCGATAGCGTTTAAGGCCCCTTTACCCGGAAAATCCGGCGTCGTCGTCGTGAGCTAAACCTCACGAGCATGCATCTAGCAGGTGGTGCCCAGAGAGCAACCTAGGAGGCAGGTGAGCCACTTGGGTCACATGACCTTGCAGCGTCATCACAGCCAGCCCGCCGGATTACGAAAAAACTGCCCACAGTGGCAGATGACAGTTCAAGTATTGGTTGCTGGCGGACGCATCACTTATTCCCTGCACCACTGCGCCATCGGGGTATGAAAACTTCCAGGAATCTATGAATGTAAAGTAGAGAATGACCTGCATTTATGGCAATTAACCCGTTACGCTATCGCGCCATACCATTAAAGGTGGAGCTTAAGTGTCTCCTCCAATTTTTTATTTCATTCGTTCACCCTCGTAGGTCGGGAAGAGTATAACGTGAGCGTTTGGCGCAGAAAGATATTCAATTCAATAAACTAGATCTTGAATAATATCTTGGGTCTGATTTGAACTTTCCTGAGCGGGTGGCAGGCGGTCATCAGATTAAGACTACTTCAGTGTGAGGCTATTCAAAGGACAACGAGTTATGAGCGGCAGGCGAAAATAGAAGATATTTCAATGCCGAAACGTTTGTATATCAGGAACTATCAGCACATGAGTGCCTATCCGCATCAGTGCGGGTTAATATAATGGGACTAATAAAACGTAACCAGACGTCAGTCCTGCGGTCGTGCTAAACTTAGCCATATTTGGTGCGACAGAATGTTGGCACCACAGCCGCCACGGTGGCTCAGTGGTTTTGGCGCTCGGCTGCTGATCCGAACGACGCGGATTCGATCCCGGCCGCGGCGGTCGAATTTCGATGTAGGTGAAATTTTGAAGGTCCGTGTCTTGTGCGATGTCAATGAACGGTAAAGAACCCCAGGGGCTCGAAATTTCCAGAGCTACACTACGGCGTTGTTCATAGCCTGAGTCACTTTGGGACACGTTAAACCTCAATAAACCAGCCAGAATAGTGATACCAGTTAGTGTGTTCATTAACATTTGGTAGCGGTGTAAAATATACGTTCATGACTCAGGACAATGCGTCACTCTTAAGAACGTGAGTCCCATATAGTCACACATGATCGGTCTTACATCTCTACACATCTATATAAGGCGGACAGAACAGTGTTGGCGACGGCGTGGGAGTATCCAGATGCAGGAAGCTGTCAGAATTTGTGCGAGTGAGGTTAAGGCGTGCTTAGGATTGGATTGGTTGTTGGGATTTCATTACACATGCCAGAGCTGTGGCCACACATAATCTTTCAATTTAGTAGGGTGGCTGTGCACATTCTGTTGAATAGAAGTTTGTTGGCTAGGCATGCCCGGACGACACCGATCACGACTCGATCCCGCAGAAGGAACCCCCCCCCCCCCCCCGCCCCAGCTATCTCTCTAAGACCTAATAAACGGAGTCATGTAATCTAACCCCAACGAACCAATTTATTTTTTTCAAAAATTATTCCAAAATGGTCAGTTAGTTGCCATTCTCCATTTTGTCGTAAAAATGACAAAATTATTTCAACGAGCCGCACTTGCCTTAATCCGGACAGAGTGTGTAAGGATACACAAGACAAGCTGGTCTCAGCATGAGCCTAAGTTAGTCGGCTAATGCTGAGTCAAGCTCATCCTAGTACGATAGAAGTTTAAACCCTTCAACTCTCATTTGAAAACTGAGAGCACAATCTTAGACCGCTGATATGTTAATCTTGTCCTGTGTAGTATATTGATTTCTATTTTTTCTGAAAACATCAGTGAATCAACAGTCTATGTACCTATGCAGTATGACGCATGTGGCTTAGTTGGTGGGTCACGGTGAAAGCGCACTTACTGAGCTACAAAATCCCTGATAATCCTTTTCTCAGTTACCCACCGCCTTGGCTATCGCGTTCGGCTGCTGATCCCAAGGCCACGTGGTCGATCGCGGACGCGATGGTCGCAATGCAAGATATGTGTTCGTGTATGTGGGCGTTCTAGAATGGCAGAGCTGCCGTTTTGCAACAGTGGTAAAGAGTTTAGCCAAGGCACACTTGTCTGCTATACTCTACAAGCTGCATTACGGCATTGCTTAGTTGCATTAATTAGTAGACATCAATGGATAACTATTGATTAATTGTGGATGGGATCCAAATATTCAATGCTCAGGAGTCAACTACTTGTTATGTAAAAATAAGCCTGCACGCAATCAGTGAGTAACAAGATCCATTCTTTAAACCAAAAAAAGTGCGGTCCTAGGATAAAAACAAAGTCACAAGACGACTCCAATACTCAGTAGTACTGTATATCAAGCGCAGCTTTTCTTAGTGATACCTGGGTTTGAATTTAGAAGGTTTGTTTTTTTATATTTTGCACGCAAACTGAAAGTACTGAAGTGGCTTTCACAGCTGCACGTTGTCGACGTCGACGCTGTGCTCCGGCTGCAACATGATATTCATCTGGATATTGGCAGTGCCAGAGCTGCATTTCTGCCCCGACGACGCTTGTGATAACATTTACCGAGTTTCGTATTCATCGTGGCCGTGTAAAACAGCTGTCCTTTCGATACATACCAAATGGTATTTCAATTATACTTCTTTCGCACTTTCCTTGCTGTATTTCTTCGCGGTAGCGTTTAAGTATCCATCTGATACCTCTCTTTTCTTAGCCTCCCCCTCCCAAGAAGGGAAAAAAACGAAGGTTGTGCGACGAACGACGACCAGCCTACGTGGGCGGAGGCGGGGTGAGGGGTCTGTCACTTGATCGCAGGAAAGAGCACGCCTTGTCACGTGGTAAGGGCAAGCGCGTGCCGTAGCCGAATAAAAGGTTGAGAGAGACACGCGCAGATGGTGGTTGCATGAGCTGCTATGCCACCTACACGCAACCGGAAAAAGGTGCAATAATAGCTGATCCATAAAACCTAACGACAGATGCGCGATGTGAAAGTGCTTAATGATAAGACAGATCTTAAAAGTGAACGGAGATCCGTGTAGAAAGAAAAATCCGATTTACAGTGTTAAATGAAAACAATCTCCCGTAAGTTGCCTCATGCACATGGAAGACCAACGAAAATAGTCTCTTAGATCACCACAGAACGGGAAATGACGGCTACGACACTTGAATTCCCGGCATAAATAATTAATTTGAGAGCATTTTCAGCAAGAATAACCAGCTTGAGGACCGGACATTATTTCGTAAAACTCATGCTATGAATTCACAAATGTTTCGACCCACAGTATATAAGCAGTATCTGTAAAAACAATATCCTCAGTAGGCCCTTAAAGCACTCTTAATTCTGTTCTATCTACAGCGCATCACGGTCATTCAGATCTCTTGCCGGTTTTCTGGAAGTCGTAATGGGCGTTTTTAAATGAGGAGGTAATCCCGGTCCCATCTCCATGTTTTCTTTTTAATTAAATATTTATGTGTGACAGACGAAGAGGTCAACAGCATCGCTTCGCGACTTCTCAAATTGCAATTTTGGATACCCGCAGAAAGAAAAGGAAAATTTTTGGAACTTGAATTTTTTTTGGTAACTATATGGAAACGTGGATGTTGGAAGCAGTGCAAAAGCATTTTCTGGCTCTCAAAACTCCGCAGCCATAAAATCCCGAAGAATGCATTCCGAGAAGGCCACTTTTTAGGAGCATAACTGAACAAAATGGAGCAAGAATATCACACTGAATTTTCCGCAGTATTAATCGGTCGTTCCTGAGATCATTTTACATAGTTTGTACTTCTAAAATAGCAAGATTTTTAAAAATTATTTTTGAAAAATGGTTATCTTTGACTTAATTTAATCAAACTCACACCGCCGATTTCGTTGAAAATTTCCCTGGAAGACATTGCTACCTAATAATTCTAGATAAAGGAAAAAGTTTCGCATTAAAAGGTTGTAAACTATAAAAATAAGGGGAGAATGCAGACCGTATTTCGTTGAGTTACCATGCTACTGAGGTTACCACTCATTGCTACCACTCATTACTTACAGGCTCGCTCTCGATGCGCTCTCCAACGATTTGGACCCTGAAGGAACAACAAATGTGCGCCTCTCACCCTACTTGCGCAAGAAAATACTTGAACTTTTGATGCTACAGGAGCGATCACCTCTGTCGCAGTCGTGAGTTTTATTCACTGCGTTCTGCTTGCTTTTATCCTCGGCTCTGTCCTTCGTTGACTTGGCAAATAACGTTTCGGATGGCCAATAAGAAACAACGGTTCTTTATGGTATTCATGTATATAAGTGACTTTCGAAGAACCATTTTTAAGGAGCGTCGAGGCTTCCTGCACAGGCGTGTTAGTTTTTGTGTAAATTTAAATAATGTTTAGTGCACCAGCACATACAGTGGTGATTCCCCGCATTTAGTCGTTGTGTGTTTGTCTGTGCCTGCTTAGTATATAGCAGGCTGCCCAAAATGGCTGCCCACCGGCAAGCCCACCGGGTTGCGTGCAAACTATCCTCGGTGCTACGTACCTAATTCGGATTTGACCAGAATAAGCAAATCAGCGGTAATTTCTGTGTTAGGAATGTTTTAAGGCCTAACTGCACAAAGTCTCTGCCCTATTTCTGAAAAAACATATTTTCTTATATTTCTGTCATTTCTACAAATCGTAAAAACCCACTATATTTCACAATTTGCGATACAAGATTAGTTCGACCTTTCTTGGGCAATCATAGATTCTTTTTTTTTTCTCACCAACAGAAATTTTTAAGTCATTTATTTTGGCTTAGCTACCGTTCAGATGTGTCCATTTGCAAACAAGATATCCTGCCAAGAAATCCCCAATTACCTAACTCAAAAAATAAATTGACAGTGAATTTATGTTTATGATTTCTCAAAGCAAAAAACATGTGAAACTAAAAAGATGGTCTTGCAGCAACCCAAAAAAGCATGATAGAGAAAAGCCCATTAAAAGAAGAGCATTATAATTACTCCTCCCGAAAGCACCAGCTTTGTAGCCGTAGGTGCCATTTTTAATTCTGCATTCCTTTATTACCTGGCCTTTGGCCTATTGGATTTTAATGGCACCTTATTCCTCACTGCATAGTTTTCAGCAGCTTGTGACAGGGTGCTGTTTGCTTGAATGTGATCCCGTGACGTCCACCGCGCGGTTTCCATCGCCGATAAACGCACATGCCGTAGACCTGCCATCAGCGGAGCATGAAGTGCTCATATGCGCGTCCATGCGCCCTCCATGACAAATTCACACGAAATGGCCGTCATATATATGGTCTTACCATTGTTGGGCGTTGGCTGCTTTCTCTTGCAGCTCCCGTGCGCATTTCTGTATTTCTTTCGAAGGAGTTCCGCTCGATGATCGCTGAAGTCCGAACATAAGCACTGTAGCGCGAGACGAACAAGTGCAGCTAGCCAAGCGCAAGTGCAGACGTCGCACTATCGTCTTCCGCATAACTACGCCGGTTGATAAAGCCACTCCAGAGATCAGTGCCCACTCAGGCTAGTAACATGGCAGTACCTTAGGGCCATTGCTTTTGATATTCTCGTTTCTGCGCGTGAAGCAAAGATAGGTGCCAGGGTTGCAATGAACAAACAAGCTTTTCACAAAGCCCAAAATAGTACTGCTCAGCCACTGCGCCCAAAGACACACGGTTTCAAAAAATGGATATGACCGCCGTTTCACATCATACAGCATCAGAGTGGTTGATAAAAAAATTATGGCTATTAACAGGTAAACAATAGCGACACCATTTGACAACAAAGAAAACAAGTCATGGGATCGGATACTTTGCTTTTTAGAAAACCGTTTTTGACATTTTACGCGATTTAAAAATAGCGTCTCCACTTCAAAAGCTTTGGTTTGAGTACATGTGTACATGTGCACAGCGGAGAGCGGCGAGTGCTTCTACAATATTGAGTTAGGCGCGCTTTTCTACTGAGAGTGCGTTCGAATCTTGTGCCGACAAAATGTAGGCATGTCTTACTCGCAAGACAGCAAAATAATACAAAAGAAATCAGCCTTTACTGATTCTCTTTCATAAGGAGGCTCAGATGGAACTCTTGCGCGACCGTCGGTGTAGCTGCTGGGCATTCAAGAGCAATGCGTTTCACCAGATAAAGTTTTTACAAGTTGGAACCATATGTTGTAAGGCTGCACTACTCTGCAAGAGCGGACATAAGATGGCGGTTGCACTGAGAAGAGGCGAGGACAACAAACGACGGTTTTTATCGCCGCCTCCGAGAAGATTAGTGTTCCTTAATCATCCTTTTAGGTTTGCTACAGAAAGTGGAAGCATGTAAAAATTCATCCTACAATTTCATCGTACAAAATTTTAAGCTTAAGTGTCTTTCCCTGTCGCATCACACTGGCTGACATCAGGCACGCAAAGTTGTGAAGACAAAAACTACTGCTGCAGCGGAAGCGCCAGCAAAAGCGGTAGGCGTGTGGTTAAAAGAAATTGTGGCCTACAGGAAAGTGGGCGTATGCTTATTTCCACACTTTCATGCAAATTTCTTGATGTTTTGCAGAAAACTCATGCAAGCAGCTGCGATCAAGAGAGCGATGAAGCTTCGTGCGGTTCGCTCATTGTTTGAAGCAAAAATGGTAAGCATGATGGTCTCTCTGGTAATCCTTAATTAGCTGCCACCGCTTCGAATAACTTGTGGGAGGACGATCAGAATTGATTTCTGGTGCTAAAATTTGAATGAAAGAAATAAAACATATCATCGTGAAATGCGGTAAGCTAACCGTGCAATGTGTGACGGGTCCTCACCTCGAAAAGCAACACTATTTGAAAGCTTTTGCTTGAAGACAGGCATACGATATTGTCATGAGGTATGTACGAGCCGAATTTTCTCTGCTGTGTGACAACATAGCTTGATAATGGCTGCCCGGATACAAATCTTGTACAAAGGTTTCAGCGGAGAGGTTGGCGGAAGAACAGACACCTTCAAGAGTGGAAAGTTATCAAGAAAACTTTGTTTCTAAGATCTCCAGGACTTCATCGTTGAGTCCATGCCCTAGGCACCTTGAGTAGTCATCTAGTACTGCTTTCTCAAAATGACATATAAAGGGTCTTTTTTTATTTTATTTATTTGAAAATACTGTTGGCCGTGAGGCCGTTACAGTGGTGGGGCGTGACACTTGGAAAGCAAAAAGGTTTCGACGATTATACAAAAATACAAAGTGAATCTTCATCTATAAAATCATTTCTTACCGCGTAATGTTTCACTTTTTATACAGAAGCAGTGTTAATAAATATTAACTTGAAAAACAGTTATTTCACACAGAAAAGGAAAAAAATAACAATAAAAATTTCTACATTCTCGGCCTTCACCTTAGGTGAGTTGATTAGGCGTATGACACACACACACACAAAAAAGAAGAAGAAAAAAAAACTTTTTAGTGCGAAGTTGAGATAGCTTTTTCGAAAGTTGTTAATGTACTGGACTGTAAGAGAGATGCTGGTAAATTATTCCATTCTGCTATTGTCTTCGGAAAATAAGAATTAGCATACACATTAATGCGTGGGTTCGGGGTTTGGTAACAGTATTCATTGCTTGCTCTGAGATGTGTGTGACATTCCCCTGAGTTCCGCACAATATTACGCAGCACATATTTGGTACCGGATCAGCTGTGGCATAGAGGTAGAGCACATGCCTCCTATACCAGAGGACCGCGATTTGAAACCTACTGCCGCCTGTTGTTCAGTGGATAAAGAAAACAATGCAAGCCGATAACACACCCACTAGCCAGAGCAGAACTTAATCACCCTGGTCTACTGCTTGGTTAAAATCTTCTGTACGAATAGCCTATGACCGCTGGGTCTCCACCAGCGGCTACAAGCAACCCGCCAAAGCGGTGATCAGAGGTGGGGATAAGCGGAGGGTGCAGTATTCTCCCAACCCCTAGTCGCCTGCACATTGGCATTGCAGTCACCCATCAGGACAGTGTGTTTTGTTTGTACTCTACTCTTTGCCAATTCCATGCCTTCTAAGAGCCTCTGGGCTACCTCATCATCGTGACTGCACATAGGTGCCGAGGCCTATACAGCCCTTAAGTTGCACCTTTTAAGGAGCTTAATTCCGATAACTGCAACTTTCTCGGAAATGCTGCTGAATTTCATGTTCCCAGCTGTACCCTAATTAACAAGAAATCGCACACCAACTTCACGCTTGTATGCTTAACCGCGATGCCAATGTACGCACTTGCCCTTAGACATTGTTTATTTTGTATCTCGTTTTGTAACCTGAGATCTATTACATACTATATATTTCCCGTCAGTCCCTCTTACTGCACTGCAAGAGGAGCCTCACTAGATAAGGTTCTTGCGTTAAATTTGCCCGATTCAGTTTTCAATGGCAGCACGTGCAGTTCTAGCACCATCTGGCGCGTCACAGCCCAGACCGCTGCCTTGGTCATTTGCTTCGCAGAAACTTGGGTCTGATGTGGCGTGTGGCAATTGATGTAGTCTTATTAGAGGTGTTGGCCGAGTACTGCACTGGTGTGACCAAGTCCTGTTCTGATGACAGGGCACGTTGTCGCTTCTGGTCGCCGGAATAACGCAACCCAGGCCTCGTTATTTACTTCAATCGACTCTACAGTCTTTTTATCTGGTAGATAAGCGCGCGGCTACTGGGCATAACTGATGGGTGTGTGTGTGTATATATATATATATATATATATATATATATATAGCAAACAACGGAAGGGGAATGAAGGGCTCGTTATAAATATGAGAGAAGCGAACAGCCACAGAAACCAAGGGACACGGTATTTTTTTAAAATTAATTTATTTATTTTCTTCTGTTGTTCGATTTAGAATAGTACTGAATATATTATCGCTTAAATCTAATTGATTAGAAAAGCAGAAGAAAAAACAACCGCATGCCGCCGGTGGGATCCGAACCCACGACCTCCGAATTACGCGTTCGGTGCTCTGTAAACATAAATAGCCCCGAAAGCACAAGATCTGACAGCCGTCGCCGTAGCTCAGCGGTAGAGCACCGGATGCGTGATTCGGAGATCATGGGTTCGGATCCCACCGGCGGCATGCGGTTGTTTTTTCTTCTGCTTTTCTAATTATTTAGCTTTAAGCGATAACATATTCAGTACTATTCTAAATCGAACAACAGCACAAAATAAATTAATTAAAAAAAGTCCCGTGTCCCTTTGTTGCTGTGGCTGTTGGCTTCTCTTATATATATATATACAGACACACACACACACCGGGTGAAGATACGTCAGTGTGGTCTGTGCATGTAGATCGTACAGCAAGGCGCGCATTATGTACGTGGTCTAGCTCAGTACGATTAATTAATTAAATTAATTGATCAACTTTTTTCACTTTTCATTTCAAGGCCCAAAGGGCCAATATTATATTATGAAATTGAAGGCTCTCTTTATAGAAGCTGAGTCCAGTTTTTAAATTTTCATTATTGATAATGCATTTCTAAATATTTATTGCCAAAAATAGCATTTTTTCGCTCGTAAAGCTGGCCTCATGCAATGCAACCTTTTAAAATGACATCGCTGCACGTAGGATTGTCGAGTAAATCGCTTTGATTTCTTCTACGGAATAAAATCGACATACGGCTTCCGCATTTCTTTGAGGCACGATAGTGACACTGTCGCCGAGGTGTGTGGGTAGCAGGGTCTATAGAGGGATTACAGTTCAAGAACCCCAGGTGGTCGAAATTTCCGGAGACCTCCACTACGGCGTCTCTCATAGCCTCAGTCGCTTTGGGACGTTAAACCCTAATGAACCAAACCAATTTTGGCCCAAGGAACTTTGGTGAGAGCAGAAGGAAGAGTGGAAATGATGAAATAGGGGGCGAAGCTTTGCGCATTGCGGCAGAGATAGGTTGGTTGGTTGATTTATGGGGTTTAACGTCCCAAAGCGACTAAGGCTATGAGAGACGCCGTAGTGGAGGGCTAGTCGGAGGTTATGGAGTGAAGGAAAAAATCAGTAGAACGGGGAGCGTGGGCCGAAGAAAGGCGGCTGAGCGACGCCATGCCGAGGCGTTTCATCAGTATTGTCGCGATAGAGTAAAGGCGTGGAAGGTTGTGCTCTGCCAAGACATTTACCAAGACACAAACCGGGAGGAGAGGAAAATGGGTTAGAGACCAGTACTGAGAGGCTAGCGAGTAGAGTGAGCACTATGTATGGATGTGGAAGACAATGGCAGTGCAGCAAAAAAACATGGGCCGGTGTGAAGAGGACAGTGTCCTCGCTATGAGAGTCACAGGAGAGCTGTACAAAGAGAGAATAGCGTTGAGAACGATGTCTTCGGCGACAAGGCTTCAACAAGGCGAATAAAAACAGTACCGACTGGCAGAGGGCTGGGCAGGGCATATAACGCGACTTCAGCTCGAGCACAGTCGACGAGAGTGTCATGGCGCGACAGGAAATCCCCGTCCAGAGTAATGGCATGAAAACAGGAAGGTAGCACGACGAACTCGAATCGTGTAGAGGATGTTCTCAAACACAACTCTAGGTGTACATGTTGTGGACGGCTTAATGTGCTTAGCGCTGGCCGTGCGCATCATGAATTCAGTAATTGGCGTCTTTACTTTCCTTAAGGGTGACAAAAAATTTCGCAACTTACAGAAACTGCAGTACCTGTGTTAACAAACGCCATGGCAGAAACGTCCTCCACCAAAATGTCACTACGATAAGCAGGGGGTAAATGCGGCCTTTTACAGTTGTACGAGGGCGCAGTTCTCCGTTCTGGAACGGCGCCACCAAGTTTTCCTTTTGTGTGGCGCCGGGGCGGCGTTGCAGAGGAGACATGGAGCAGCGTCGCGGCGGAGTTTAACGGCGGTTCGAGATGGCCGATTGGTCAAAGAAAAAAGGAGGACTTTGTGGCGGCTAAGCAGGCGCAATATACTGACTTTTTTGGAGGCCAGTACTGGGGACCTTGAGGAGACATACGCGGATGCTTGAGGAAGAGTTTAGGAGACGATGACCGTAATGCTGTGCCACATGGCCAGATAATCAGTATGTGTAGAAAATAGGTCCGATCAAGATGGTGTGCCTCGGATTGCTGACTCGTAAAGCCGGTCTAAAATAAGGTGCCGGCGCTCAGATAGGTACTGGGGCGGATAGGTAGGAAGCTGAGGTCCGGCGACGGCTTCGGCGTATGTCACCGGAGCGCCAAGAGGTGGTGGTGGATGGGCATGTGGGACAGCTTCAGCAAGCTCTTCTTGAATGGCGTGTCGGAGAGCCGAAACTAAGTGTGGTGGTAGCTTTTAAGGGCTCTCCAGAAAGGAGAGATGTCGCGCCATTTCTTTGCGAACAAAGTCTTTGATGTGCTGCAGCAGCGAGGAGGTGCGAGTTGCGGGCGTCTGCCCACAAAGCAACTCAGCCTTCCTGGAATGCTGACATGTCAGGATGTTCTACCTGCGCAGCTCCTCGAAGCTCTGGCAATGAATGATGAGCTCAGCAATGGTGCTAAAGTCCAGCGCTAACAGCATCTAAAGCGCGCCGTGTCGATAACCTTGAAGATGTGTTTGATCTCGGCGGTTGCAGAGATGGGAAGGTTTGCACGTTTGCATAAGCGGAGGACATTTCGACTTTGGTTTTAAACCTTTCGCCCACAGTCTAACCATAATATGTCCTCCAGGCTACCTCAGTTGGCCTAACTGGAGGAGCAAGTTCTTCCGAGTCTGTTTGCATATGTTGTTTTATACAACAGCAAAAAAAATGGAAGTGATTTGCTACAACAACGCTCAGATATCCCCAAAAAGTTCACGCAATGGCTATTCAAGGATCAAAACTGTGCCGCCTTTGTGGCGCCCTGTTCAGAGCGTAGTTGCGAAAACTAAGCCCCTTGGTTCATGCTTACGCTTTCTGCAAGTGCCAGCTGAGATTGCTGAAAAAAAAGCGCTCCGCGTCTGGAGAAGGGTTAGGAAGTACATACACCCTTTGTAAAGAATTTATAGAGCCCATGGGCGTTCACTTCTGGGCGACGCCGTGTGGCTTGCTATCAATTCTTAGCGTTCCGAATTTCACGAACGTAAGAGAAACTTTGGTCCCCATCCTCTGACAGTTAAGATTCTCAAGGATATACCAAACAACTGCCCACTGTGCACTGTGCCTCCGACTTCTGCCTGATTTATCGCTTTCGCCTTGTTATGAAATCTAACACAACGGTTTTTTTTTTAACTTTCAGGTGCCAATGATTTCAAAACCGGCGCGGCTGGGAAGGTCTGCGGGTGGTGACGCCTTGCAATCTCTTTACGAAATAGACGTCAACGAGTATAAGCCACTCGAGCACTGGGCAAGGCAGCGCTCATAAAAGCAGAGTATAGTTTCGCAACACGCCCGAAGAACAAAACTTTTCGAATTAAAAGATGCGCAACTATGCACAGATTGGGTACTTTCATTACGAGCCTTTGAAGTTATTTGTAGACCTTGTGCCTACCTTTTGCAGACGGCCCTGGTACGGACAGGAACCCAGATTTTGCCGCACCACATGGACCTGTCAGAAAATAGATGTAGTGTCTGCAATCCGCAACTCCACTCCGGGGCAGGGAGAGGCTGCACTGTCCAGCTGGGAGTCTGAAGACCAGTAGAAGGACGGCAGGCTGCGCGAGTTGGTGCTCCATGACGACAAATATTTTCAGCGGCTCTAGACAACAAGAACAGACAAGTCTTGTCTAGTCCACACGTTTTTCTCTTCCAATTCTGGTCTTTTTGCCTAGCGCTGTTGAAAATACTTCTTGTCTTGGCTTGTTGAATGGGCTAGCCGGGCAGCAAAGGCGGTGGGAGTCCTAGAATGAGGACCCAGGCACGGGAGCTGTGCAAGATTTTTCAGGGCATGCAAAGTTTCCTCTCTCTCTCTTTGCTATGACGTCATCATTGTTGTTCTGTGCTACAGTTGTTGGGTGTTCAGTTACCCACGCGAGGTCATGGGGTTCTGACGTCTATACCCTATGACCAATTCCGAATTTCTTGAAACGCCAACGCGAACTAGGGCGGTTCCTCCGCTGAACGGTGTCTTTAACGCTGTCGGGTCAAAAGCTAGTTTTAAAAAATATAACACAGCAGAGTGGCCGTGCGCTCCATTACACAGGGTTTTTTTCTTTGCTTCGTTTAAGGCATGGCCCCATCACACGGCTCTTTCAGACTGAGGATTTGAAGTCAAGGAAAGAAAATCTAAACAACAGGTCACCAATATATATCCTTTGCCTGAAAAACCTCTTAGGCCTTTTATTCTTTTTTTCCCTTCCACCCTTTAGCAGTTAATGTTCAGCTGCAAATATGTTTTATTTATTTATTTATTTATTTATTTATCATAATACCCACAGCGCCATTGGCTGGCATTACAGTGGGGGGGTAGAAGAAAAAGTACACAAATGCCACCGCGTGCAGGTGGTTACAAAAAAAAGATAACAATGAGATAGAAAGAACACGGAATTATTATACACAAAAAAATGTCACAGCATGGAAGAAAATGAATCATTTGATAATATGGACACTACTTCCTCAGGCAGCTTGTTCCATTCAGAAACCGTTTTGGGGAAAAAAGACATTTTAAAAAGGTCAGTCCGGCACCTGTATTCTTTAACTTTAAGTGAATGATCTCTACGTAAAGACACGTAATCAGGGTTGGCTATATATTTGGTTCTGTCTATTCCAGTTCTAGAATGAAATATATTATGAAATAATTTTAAACGCAGTACTTTCCTACGTTTTTGAAGTGAGTCCCAACCCAAAGATTTTTTCGCGCTCGTTACACTAAAATATCGCCCATAGTTATTGAAAACAAAACGAACGGCCAAATTCTGAACTCTTTCTAGCTTTTGAACGTCAAGCAAGGTTTTCGGATCCCAGACTGTGCAAGCATACTCAAGTATGCTTCTAACGTTTGTATTATACAGCAGTTCTTTAGTCTTTAAAGGGAAAAGTTTAGCGTTACGTCGCAGGAAACCTAAAACACGACAGGCTTTGGCAGTAACGAAATGCACGTGACGATGCCAAGACATTGAACTTGTTAAATATACACCAAGATATTTAAATTCCAACACTGAAAGCAGTCTGCTATTATTTATGTTATAAGTGAAAATATGGGGAACCTTCTTTTTAGTGAAACACATATGTACAGATTTTTGTAAGTTAATATGCATTCTCCAGTTCTCACACCACTGGGCCACTTTACACAAATCCTGTTGTAATGCATCGCAGTCACTTTGATCGTTAATAATTCTATACAATACACAATCGTCCGCAAAAAGACGCATGTATGAAGAAATACCTGAAAAGATGTCATTCATGTAAATTATGAACAGTAATGGGCCCAAGACGGATCCCTGAGGCACCCCTGATGTTACAGCCACCTCATGCGATTGTTTCCCGTTGACAACAACACATTGACGCCTAACGCTCAAATATTCCTTTATCCACCTAATAACGTTCTCATTTATGTTGTACCAGTATAATTTTTGTATTAATAAGGAATGTGATACAACGTCAAAGGCCTTCTTAAAATCTAGAAAAATACAGTCAACAGAATATCCCTTATCTAAAGCACTTGACAGGTCATGTACAAATTCGGTAAGCTGGGTGACACACGAGTAACCACTGCGAAAGCCATGTTGATTAGTATTTAATAATGAATGTATACTAAGATGATTCATAATACTAGTATAAAACACATGCTCTAAAACTTTGCATAATACACTGGTCAAGGACACTGGTCGATAATTTGAAACAACATTCCTAGGTCCCGATTTATGTATAGGTACAACATTAGCAAGCCTCCATTCATCAGGCAAGGAGCCTTCCTGTAATGACTTTGTGAAAAGAATTTGAAGGTACCTTGACAACGCAAAAGCGCAAGAAGAGAGCAGGATCGTGGGTAAGCCGTCCGGACCGGTGGCACTGTTATCTTTTAAGCGTTCTAAGAGCGACACAATTCCTCGCTGATCAAATTCAATGTTCTCCATGGGTTCCGTACAGTTCAAGTCAAGGCGAAAATCGGCAGGGCTATTGCTGTCGTCAGCAGAAAAAACTGAGCTGAAAAACGTGTTAAAGCACTTGGCTTTCTCCAGATTATCATGAACGATACTTCCGTTGTGATCGAGTGGCGGGATAGACAATTCATCCTTTCTGTTTTTTTTTATGTACTGCCAAAATTCTTTAGGGCGATCCTGGATACGCATGTCGAAAGACTGAAAGTAGGTAAATTTAGCCTCTTTGACCGAAGCATTCATATCCTTTGTAATCTTTTTTAACTGATCCATGTTATCTTCCGACGGATTTCTTTTGAAGCGCGCATATAGTTGTTGCCTCTTTTCACCGACTCTGCGCAGCGCTTTTGTGAACCATGGCTTGCTTTTGCTGCGACGTTTCGTCATCACCCATGACGGCACATGCTGCTCACGCAAATCAAAAAGTTTGGCTGTCAGTGTGCGCCACAGCTCATCAACGCTGAGTGAATCAGACAATGTTTCGTACACATCGACATAGGATTCAAGTGCCCAGGCTATCTCGAGGAAATTTGCCTTTCGGTAACTGTAAATGCGCCGATTGCCACAGTCTTCAAGTTTAACATACTGAAAGTTCATTTCCGCTAAAACACAACTGTGATCACTGATACCGGGCACTACAAGGGTAGAACAAGCTGCCGATGGTTGGTTAGTGAATAATAAATCCAAAACATTGTTGCCACGGGTTGGCTGCAGCACTAATTGGGATAAGCTGAATGAATTGCACAGATTTAACAATTCTTTGCCTACTGCGGAATTGGCTCTAGACGGAAGACATCCTGAGCTCCAGTCTAATTCAGGAATGTTAAAGTCACCTCCAACAACTAAACAGTCGGTTTTAACAGTTTCAATCATATCAGTTAGGTCGCTGATGGGTTCAAGCTGATTTCCAGGTGGCCTGTAAAACGAGCAAACTGATAGTAATTTACCATTTAAAAGTCTAATTTGAGCCCATACTGCCTCACATGTCCCAACATCAATTTCCATCTTACGAGAACTAACTAAGACGTCCACCAGTATAAATACGCCTCCTCCGTGCCTGTCTCGATCTTTTCGATAGCTGATATAGTTACTCGGAAAAACTTCGCTATCGCTAACATCCCCATCCAGCCATGATTCACATCCGATCACAACGGAAGGTCTCGCCATGTCAATTAGACCATGTAGCTTGTCCACTTTATTCTTAATACTTCTGCAGTTTAGTACTAGAATCGACAAAACAGAGTGATCCGGCTTAACTTGTCAAGAGGCTCGAACTACCTGCCCCTGAGATTCGTCGTAAATGTACTTGACATTATTCAAGTAAAGGACATCGTATTTCAGATGTGCTTTGCCATTGGGTCCCTTGCGAGGTTTGGCGTAGTCCCATAGCATTTTCCTCTTGTTTCGTACTGGTTCAGAGAAGTCCTCTGAAATGCTAGTAGAACTTCCTTTCAATTTCTTCGCATTTGACAGAACAGCCTCTTTCTCTTTGAATGAACTAAAATTAACAATTATTGGGCGAGTTCCTTCTGAACGGAACCGTCCGAAGCGATGGGCTCTTTCGATCCTGGGGTCTATTCCCAGAGTAGATCTACACAAATCTAGGACAAGTTTTTCAGAAATTGGTTGTGACTCGCGTTCATCCTCGTCCTTAATTCCGTAAAAGAGCAGATTGCACCGTCGAGATCGATTTTCAAGATCGTCCACTTTCTTCATCAGAGTCTGCCACTCGGAACGCTGTCTTTCACTACTCGCCCTACAGTCCTCGACAGCGGCCCTCATTTCCTCAAGACCTGCAATCTTTGCTTCTAAATTGGCCATACGGGCATTCAGATCCGACATAGCTGTTTTGTTTTCATCCTGATAACTCTCGATAGTTGCAAGTTTTTCCTTAATTTCTGTCTGGCCTTGCAAAAGCTGCTGCAGGATTGCATCGCTAGGTCCTGGGTTAACTTCTATGTCGCCGCACAAAACCAGAAGCAAAAGGTAAAACGCAGCTCTTCGAAATAAAGAAAAACGACACCTTCTGCGTAACATGGGTCTGTGTGCTACAGAATGAGAAGAAACGCATGCATACAATACAGGGGGTGGAACCGGCAAAGCATACACTAAACATATATTGAAATATGTGTCACTAACCTGCGTGAAAAGCAGTAAATGCGTGAGCGGCAACGCCATTTCGGTATCGCCGGTTCCACGCCCCAACGATGAAGTGACGATTCCCGCCTTTTGTAGAGTGTAGTGGCACGGGCTGTAAAACCATGGTGGGTTGACTGGCACCGCACAATGTCCAAAATCGGCTGCGAGGCACACACAATCGTTGAAGTCGACCGTGGTTAGCACAGGTGAAAGCTTGGTGAAGGAACCAGTATCCAGCGTAGACGAATCATGCACAGCAGACAATTCCTCGGCATGAAAGCAGTGACTTGAATAACCAGCGATGAATACCTGCGTGAAAAGCAGTAAATGCGTGAGCGGCAACGCCATTTCGGTATCGCCGGTTCCACGCCCCCAAAACATAGTGCTGGGGAAATAATTGTTCCGTATTTCCAAACGCATAGAGCTTGCGCCTTTTAGCACAGGGCAAAGACAGATGCAACCGGGAAATTAAGAAAAACTCATAGCCTGAGTTGCTTTGGGAAGTTAAACTCGAATAAACCAAACCAAACCAAAAACAGCAGAAACAGTTTCAAGTTTGTTCGTATGTAGTCAAGTGTACAGAGACCGGTTCGCATGAAGAACATTAGTTGAAAAAAAAATATCTCGTTAGTCAGCTTATGACAGTGGTTGTTTCAAAGTCACCATAGCTTCATTCCGATGCTGAAGTTTTAACGAAACCAGCTTCGTCGACAGTGGAGCGTAACGAAATCGAAGAATTCCGTGGAATCGGATTCGTTTATACCCTTAAAAATAGTTCGCTATATGAAATATGCTAGAACTCCAGAAAACACCAAGGAATTTCTTAACTTAGCAAATCATATTCCCAGCTTTATGAATATGGCGACATGAGTGGTGTATTGAAGTATCGATGATGTGCTATGGAGTTTGTGTATCGGAAATCAAATTTTGTTCAGTATCTTGAATCCCTATCCGAAAATTTTTCAGGGTACCGGGTATCTTTATCCAGTAAACTTTTTTTTTTTCAAGTATCGCATCCAGCACTGGCGCTGGCATCGAACAGAACAGGAGTGTATTTTTCGTTTCGCTTCGATTGAAAAACGGCCGCGGGCAACGGAATTGCTCTCTTTGCCCTAGTATAAGCAGCCGAACGCAACCTGGCAGCTCAGTTGGTTCACGAGGGGGGAAGGAGGCAATGATGCAGCTCAGGAGCAGCGGCGTGTTCCGTTCGCTGTGCACATGCTTTGGGTACACTGTAAGAAATGTGTGTGAAATGACAGGCATTTTTACGGAAATTTTCTGTTGTCATACAGAGAATATCTGTTTTGCGCCCTTAACAGAAACACGTTCACGCAAAAGAAAGTAATTTTCTGTTTTTGGAGCCGCAACACGCCCATTTCAACGAAAGTTGGTGACGTAAGCACCGCCGTTACACAAAAAAGTGATCCGAAAAACCTTTGCTACTTTTCATCAATCACGTTACATATTTTAAGCGTCAAAAAGTTTCTATGCGCAATATTAGCGCGCAGAATGAGAAGCAGTACTATTTGCTGCGATCCTGCATTCATCGATTGACGGCATCATGGAGGACGGCATGAACGTGAGCGGGGAGCTAGGATAATACCGGCGTGCTGTGTCCGTGATTTTCACCGATCAGACCGTTCGCACACAAGGTGAGTGGTGCGCATTTTTACCGGCATTAATGATACGCTTTTTGTCGTCTTTTGGGAGTATTGTTGCGGGCTTGTACTGCTGTTGAACAGGGCAGTGAAGATAAATCGCCGGCGGACATTGAGCGTGCCCACCACAGCCGCTTCACCGCCGATGCGTCACTGCTGCTTTACTGTGTCTCACAAAAGGTGCACAGAGCGCGGAAGAGAGAGGAACACAAGCGAGAAACACGGAAGAGTGCGATAGTTTGCGGGAAAATGCACAAATTTTGCTTTGTCTGGAGATATGCACTCCTAAAAGAACCGAGTGAGTAAGCGCGGGAAATTTTAGGCCAGGGAAGTACGCGATTGGTTAGCGGAGGAGGACGTCAAAGAGCGCGGGATTTTCAAATTCGTTTCTCGTCTAAGAAAGGATCATAAGTGTACGTTGTGTCTTTTTATTTTTATTTATGTTTATTCATGCCGGTACAAGTAATGCAGTAATTGTGTTCATTTTGTAAGATTTAACTGATCTTATCTTTGGGCCGAAATAGCGTTGCACGGGTCAACGCAGGCTGAAAAGTTTCTACACAGGCGTTTCAAATCCCGTACTTGCGCTGCCACAGGGAAGTTTTTCAATGGCACTGATGTCGATGGAGCCGACATTCGAGATTTTTGAGCGCCTTCGACACTCGAGCTCAGTCCGTATCCTCCAATGTCAATCGCATCGCTTCGGCCAGCCCGTGGAATAGGTCAAGGGAGGAGTAACTTTATGAAAGATGGCCAAATTATGCATATTAAAATACAAATTAAAAATGGGGGGGGGGTGGAATCCTAGGCTAGAGGCGCGAGCCACCGCCCGATACGAAGGGTTAAGCCACTACCATCCATACATCCACCTGCCCACAACCGTGCCGCGCGTGTCTGCTTGGGCTCTGTGGCTGTTGAATACGATATCTGCTGCTTGCGTTTTTCTGGTGCTTCTTTAGTAAATAGTTCGTGTACTCGCTAAATGGGCGCTTCGAAATAACAGTACACCATTCAGCATTCACTACGCGAGCTCGAACTTTCCGCAGCACTGCGCCGATCACGACGACTGCGCACCTTAGTACCTGGTACTATGCTACTTAAAACGTAGTCATTTACAAACAGTTTGCTCGGTTGCTTGAGATAAAACGCAAGCTGCGCTCTACTTACGTTAAATAATTCCCCTGTGACCTAGTAGTGTGACATTTGAGGGGGCTGGCAGGTGCAAGGTTATTCACTACCGGTCGGCCGGATTAACTGCACTGCTAGGACAGTCTCTTGACACCACTCGATGGAGGGCCTCTTTTGCTCTTAAGAGGCATTTACACTGTGTTCTTGGGCTGCATTTGACTAAAACGGTGCAATGTTTATGTATTGTAGATAATCCAGCACTTGTAAATGCCTATGCTGATTTTTAGGGCCTTTATATGTGGTTGACGCTTATTTGTATACACTCCAAAGCATTTCACCACGCATTGTTGGGAAAAATAAGAGCCTGAGCAAGCGCAGAAATGACTTATTTATGCTTATACTCTGCTGCATGCTTATGCTTATTTGTAACTGGTTTAAAGTTGCAGCTTTCACATGGTGCTACTTTAGTAGACAATTCTTATACGCATTTAACTCCCTCTTATGCCAGGGATCTGCCAGTGATGACGACATCGGGGACATGCCATGTTCTCCTTTCATCATTGCAAAAGGTATAACTCTGTGGTACCGCACTCGGGCGAGCATTCCTGATTTAAAACTTGTTTGTGCAGGAGGCAGTTTCCTTACTGCGAGGAGCTTCGCCATATGCATCGACACCCTGCCAGTGATGCACGCAGCCAACCCATGCCAGGCTTTCAAGCTAATGTTTTTGGTGCACTTTGCTTTCAATGTTGTGTACCCCAAGGAAACAAGCCTCTGCCTGGAGTTCACACAGCAGTAAGTACCTATCTCGCTTGTTAACTGAGTTGTGATAACCTTTCTTGTTTTGGTTTTGCCACTTCTCAAATACGCAGTGATAATAAAAGTTATAGGTAGATACCACTTTATCATAAGACCTTTTTATGAAAATGCTAACAAAGTGCAAAAGCAATTTTTAAAAAAGTAAGAAAATGTTTGCTGAACCCAGGCAACGAATCAGCTATGGAATGAAATTTTGCTGCTGCTGCTGCTTGGTTAATGCAGCTGGTAAAATAGCGGTCTGAAAAAATCTGTGGAAAGGAAAGACAGATAAAACTATTTTTTGTGGAGTTCATCTTCAACCACTTCTTCACAGATTATGGCTATACTACCTGCATTGCATGGCGCCCAGTCACTAATATGAAAGGGTTGGAAGGGGTACATGGTACTATATTGCTTCTGAGATTATGTAGCAGTATATGGCTATTTTGGTGGAAGTCATACACGTTGCTTGCTCATAGGGGTCATAGATACTTGTCCAGAGGAGCACAGCACCTGGGGGAGAGGATTTACTGAAGAGTGCATATGTGCATGCAATGCCAGTAACCCTTTTGTGGCCATGTAACCATCCATTGTTTATGGATAGATTTCAATGTGTCGCCATGCAGATTTGATGGATTTGACGTCGTAGATGGTACTTCGCAGAAATTGTCAGCATTCTTTCGCTATTAGTAAGTACGAGGACTTGTGCTCATGTAACTGCGATGAACTTTGTGATGGTTTGATCGCATTTACACTACGGCTGCTGGAGCTTCTTTGATCTCGAGCTCTGGCAGCTGATGTGGTTCTGGATTTGGAGGGTATGCTATATTTTGTATTTTGTTTTTGTATTTTGTGGTGCTTAATCCGTGTTCGGATAGGATAATTGATGAGGATTTAAATATTTGTCCAATGTCTGGTGCTTTTCATTGCTGTATTATGTGGAAACACATTTGTCTTGTAATCTAAGCCAATTTTTAATACTCTGCACTTTAAAATAAAAATTTGAAATATGAACACACTTATAGTGGAGACAACTTATACTCAGAAGAATAAAGGTTATGTTAACCATTTGTGTTAGAGAAATGGAACAGAAAAAGCAAAGATAGCTTCATAAGTCGCATTGAAGCTGGACTTTCTTCAAGAAGAAATCAGCTGCCTCAAATAAGAGCAAATCTATTTTGATTGCAGCTTTTGAAGTTTCAGTATATAGTTTTTTGCTGTGAATAGATCACGTATACTGTACATTACCATTGGCCACTGTGTTTTCCCGTCTGTTCAGTATTCAGAGGATTTTGACTTAAATAGTCGGGGAAACCATGGAAAAGTCAGGGAACTGGAAGAAAGTAGCTTGCTTGACACCCTGGTTTAGTGGCGGGTCATGCATGGTGTTTGTACTTATCATGTCAGTCAACATGACTGAAATCATGGTGTAAGTGTACAAGCCTTTGCAACCACAGTGCTTCATTTTTGCAGCCAATGTTATGAGCACACTAAGTCAATGAGGCTTCCTTGTTCACGTTAGCAGTCATTTTGTGAGTTCTGTCAAAAAATAATCTTCTTTAGCTCCAGCATTTTTTGGAATTGCATTCATCTGCTAAGTCTTTTGTTTATATAACTCACAATGGGGTTATTAAATAGAGCAGTGAAATTTTTGTATGGTGTGCTCTCACTACTGACTGCGAGAGGAGGCTGTGGCTAAAGGTACGCCGGATGGACCCCGTGCATTTCCTCCCCTTAGTACGTTGGGTAGACCCGGAGCATTTTTTTTCCAAATACATCGGACAAATCGGACTTTTTCAAAGTCCGGCCATTTGATTCTTGCCTGGCAGTCTGCTCGATTTACTCTCATAGTTCTCCTTTGAATTCTATGAGGATTAGTCATACCTTGGGCTCAAGAATGTTTACTCACTGCCCGGAATGGGCCAATTGGTGTTTGGCGCACGTAATCTGAGAGCTCCATGCAATGAACTGCTTGATCGCATGACAAACACCATGTTCTCCGGTTGCACCGTTCACCACATGTCGTTTGATTAGGGTGTGTGAACTGCAAAATTATTCCTGGCTATTTCCATGCAGCATGGTGCACATGTGTGCTTTTCTGTTGTGCGCTGAAGTCCGCTATGTGAACTTGAAGGTTTGTTTACTTGCGACGATCCGCTGTCCCTCAGTCGAAGCTGAGTGCGTGTGCAGGATCAGTGCTCCAAATACACGTGTGGTGTGTGGCATTGGCTGAGAGGGGCCCATTGGCTCATGCTAAGCTCGAACCACTCAATATGTGCAAATTTCCGCCTGAAAGACCAAGCAGCGAGCTAGGCAGTTTCCTTGTATTCCCCTCAGAAATGTCAATGTTGGCCCGGGAGTGGTCTGTACATGCTTCCTGCTTTGTGGTTGCTCCTCCACAATGTTCTTGTGTATTGCGGTGGAGTATCTCTTCGAGTCACCTAGGTCAACGCTGTAAATAAATTCCCCATACTATTGCTTTTGCATGGCTGTGAGGCATAATACAAATATTTTAGAGATGAATATTATATCAGGCCGCCGCGGTGGCTCAGTGGTTATGGTGCTCGGCTGCTGACCCAAAAGACGCGGGTTCGATCCCGGCCGCGGCGGCTGGAATTTCTTTGGAGGAGAAATTCTAGAGGCCCGTGTACTGTGCGATGTCAGCGCACGTTAAAGAACCCCAGGTGGTCGAAATTTCCGGAGCCCTCCACTACGGCGTCTCTCATAGCCTTAGTCGCTTTGGGACGTTAAACCCCATGAACCAACCCAACCAACCAATATTATATCTGGTGATAAAAAAGAGCTAGCATTATGTTTCTTATGTAATACGGATAGGTGCATCTAGGAATATGCGTGCTGTGCAGAGCATAGGCGCTCGATCTAGCAAGCATTCTGCTGCGCTTCAGTGCTGGTGATAACTTGCTTAAATTATGAGCAGAGCTGAGAGATTACAAGACCAGTGCGAAAGCACCAAGCTGCTGGTGCACGCCGCATAGCTTGCTGCTTATATATGTGAACTGGTGCGAGCGATGGTAGTGCTATATATATGCACGTGCAACCGGGTGTGAAGATATATATCGGGGATTTTTTGGGAGAGCTGGGCTTGTTTTACGTCATCTGAATGACAGCCGGCGATATAAGAATGGGAAAACTTCCATTTGAAACTCCTCACAAGTCACAATATGTGGCATGCAACTTGCAAATGCTTCGCAGAGAAGAGTGTTGCACGCAGCAGTAGTGCACTGGCTGGCAGCATCCACTATCATGTTGGATGAGATTTAGCCATGGGCCGGCAGCTACATCCTCCATACGCTCAGTGAGAATGAACAGTCTTTGAGGTGTATCTTTAGACACTGCAGCGAAAGAAAAGCGGAAATTAGAAAAGCGGAGAGTTTAGCTAGGCTTGTGTTGGATACATTGTGCTGCGGGAAGGACGAAAGAAGAAAAAGATGGAAAAAATTCTTTTTACACTATATGATATATGCAGATGCCTCCAGAGATGCGGAAAAGAGGGAAGTGTGCTTGGTATGCGTCCAATGTCTCATAAACAATGGCCAAGGGCAGATCTCTGAATGACATGCAACTTTTCATTTCCAGCAGTTTGTAGCTTTCATGCCAGTGCCCTTGCATGGAGTGAAGGACCCCATATTTAACTAAGTAATCAGTGATGACAGTTAGCAAACAGCGCTTTGCCAGTAGCTTCCCAGTCTTTGTGCACAGGCGTATACGGTAGCAGAACAGTCCCTCAGAATACACAGTGATTCACAAGTACCACCTTAAGATGTGTCCCAGCCTCTCAGTAAGTGTAACCCCTGCAACATTGCGACATTGCCAGGTAATTTTGGCAGTATCACGTTGCCTCAGGGACGACCTTACCGCACCTTGTGTGAGCCCTTGCTGAGGCCCATACTTGCAAAGCCTCTCATTATTTCCTTTTGTTTATATTACCTTTTTACATTGCAATTTTTTTTCGGTATTTTTCAGAGGGAAGCCTAATTGTAAAACAAAATTGTGCTTTACAGTACATTACCGCAAGCTGTGCCCTTAGATGGCTGTAGCCTGAAGGGATACTGCAAACCAATAGCGGCACCCGGAAGTCGCCACCACAATGCCACCGAAGGTCACGGACCACCGACTTTGCAAGCAGATAGTACGGTTTAAAATATAGAAAAGCAAAGAGGCTTGCCACTGAAAGATGAGTTTAGTTACATGAACTGAAAATGCTGACACCTTCAGCTCCTCTTCTAAAAGTGCAGGCATAAGCAAAACATAGATATTATATGTCTGATTAAAATTTCTTTAATAAATCAACCAGTCCAAGGGACATAAATAGAATGGGCATCAAAGTGACACAAGTAGTATAGTTATTCAAAGAGAAGTGGCAGCAACAAGATCCCAGTAATGAAAGGACTGATAAAGTGCTTATTTGGTAAGAAACAGTCGCATAGAGTGAGCTCCCGACTTATCCAAGAGAGCCAGTTGTCGCTGTTGCAGTGCCCCAGAAGCACTTGCACTTGCGTTACGGGGAAAAAAAAACAATACTTATTAGATGGCGCAGCATGATGCACTTTTCCCCAAGGTATCTTTGCCACCATAGTACACATTCCTTTTCCAGTACTCATGAAATTGCTAGCCAGAAGGGAGGCATCAGAGGCAAAAAAGCACTCACTTCAGTCATTTCATTTTCTGTGAAATGCTTGATCACATTCTTCACCATCACGTGAAATATTTTATTCTAATTTGTTTTGCTGCAGTAGTGATCTACCACATCTGGCACACACCTAAGTGCTCTTTTATGACTTTGTCGTATTAACCAAGAAGCTCAGGTAATCGCAGAAAGTTTTCATTGTTTACAGTGAAAAGCTAGAGCAACACTTTCTGTTGGGCAAAGAGCTGCACAGAAGGCGGCAACGTGGATGCTGAACTGCCAACTTTTATATCAGATGAAACGGGGACAGCTATTTGTACACCTTCCTAGCCGTCAGATACACGACAAAAAAAGCTAGGCAAGGTCCATTTGATATGAAAGCTTGTATCACGGAACACCAAAATAAGACAAAAACATTCGACAAGGAGATTTTTTCAGGCGGAAAAGACAGGGAATGGGCCAGCAAGAATTTGCGCAGCTGTATCTATGAAGCAGCAAAAAACCAAAGGTTGCGAAGAATGGCCAACAAGAAACATGCCAAAAACCACGATGAAAACAAGTGAAAAAATAAGACATGCTCTTGAAGGTTACAAGTGATAGAAGAGATAAAGAGCTCAGAGGGCAGCAAGTAACAGGCCAAAAAGCTAAAAAGTTAAAAGTGATAAAATTTGACAATGAGGGAAAAGACGAAGTGTAAAACCAGGAGCAAGTGGTGAAGGCAAAAAATTAAAAAAATACTGCTGAAGGCCCAGGATACACATGATGAGACAAGTGTTGTGTAGCTAAAACCAGGCATTGGATGGCAGGTAGGCTAGTTCTTTTTCTGATAATGAGTAATGCTGCCATCTTGGCATTCACTGTCGGAACTGTAAAATTTTGGAAACAGGACGTTTATCCGAATTTCAAAGAATGGAATTCATAGCGAAGAACAAAAACTCACTGGCTTGTGAAATCATCAAAGCAGGCAAGGTACTGGCAATGAAGGACCAGTGCATAAGGAAACCATCAGTTTCATTATTTGAAAAAGTACCAGCCTATTTGTCATGCAATACCAGTTTTTATATATGCAACACTTGTCTCACCATGTGCACCCTCGGCCTTCAGTCGTATTTTTTATTTTTTGCCTTCACCACTTCTGGTTTTACATTTGGTCTTTGACCTCATTGTCACTTTTGCGACTTTAATCTTTTTAGCCTGTTGCCCTGTAACGTTTTTATCACTTTTATTGGTTTTAGCTTTCAAGACCATGTCTTGTGCACTTGTTTCCACCCCGGTTTCTTCCATGTTCCTTGTTGGCCATTCTTCACTAACTTTGCTTTTCTGCTGTGTCCTAGAAACAGCTGTGCAGATGCTTACTGATGTATTCCCTCTGTTTTTTCAGACTAAAAAAACCACTTGTCACATTGTGTCGGGATATCTCCTCATATGGTTTCACCTTTTTTTGCCATGTGTGCTGACAGGAAACTGTACAAAAGTTGATCATTCAGTGCTTCAGTCCATGTGGTCCTCCTTCTGTGTAGTCTGTTGTCATTTTTTTTGCCCTGGTTCCTCACAGATTGCAAAAAGCCAGTCTGAACAGCCATGAAATATCGTATATGCTTTTTATCTTGATGAGGTGCTCTAAGACATACTTGAAGAGTTTCTTCGCTTGTGCCATGATGAGTTCATGCTCCTTGTCAGTGCATTTGCTATGCTTCATTCTTAGACTTGCCTCTGTGGAAGCTTGATATGGTGTGAAGTGATTTGTCAAATATTCGAGGCTTCTAAGAATCTGTGCCATGTGCCTCCAGTCATTTTATCCAGTTGCCGCTGGTGATTACATGGGATCCCTGTCAAAGAGCTTGCAGCAGAAACAGAATACTCTGTCTTAATAAGTTAAATATCCAGCGTCCACTGAAGACTGTTGTTTTTGAGGTGTCTTTGAGAAACCTTGTTTAGGATATATGGTAGTGCTCACCTAGGAGAAATTGATTAAAAGGAAAGGATTCCCACTGGAAAATATTAAATAACAGCCATGTTGAACCTCATTTCTTAGATGAAAAATGTTCAAGGAATACATGGTTCTAATGTACCCCACCCCCCTCCTTCAAATCCCCCCCCCCCTTCCAGTTGCACCCATGAATCTGCCCCTGCAATAACCACTAAAATGTCTTGAATGGTTGTAATATTCGGTCACGGACGGGACCGGCCGGATTTACTTTGGTGTTATCGTAGTCAACATGTGTTACGTTGGTGTACATATCCGTGAAGCAGCAGAGAAGTGGTATCCAGATTTTTAAGTTGTGTGTTAGTTTCCTAGAACCATGAGTACACTCCACCTGTCCCACTTTTCATGCAATCTCTCTTCTCTGGGTCGCTGTGTTTCACGATGCTGGTCTTCCCAGGGCATTTCCGCTTCTTTTGAAACCATTATTTAGCTCATGAAGCTGATGTTTTAGTGTTGCCTGCTCCGCTTTTAATAGTGACTACAAAAAAGCCAGCATAACAAAGTTTTGATAGCGTTAAATTGGGTGACAGGAAAATTGAAACCTTTTTCCAGTTGGATATGTAGAACTATGGGCTCACAGTAACTATGGGCTCACAGTCCAAAATCCTGTGAGTCTCAAAGATGATGATTAGCAAAAAGCCCAGTCTACATTTAGGTCTGTAATTAACGTCTAAAATCAAGCAGTGCTGCTCTGCAGCACTGGGTGCCTAAAAGAAGAACTAGCTATAATGAAATTCTCACAGAGCAGAGCATGCACAAGGGCGAGAAATGGTGCACACATTATTTCCTACCACCATTAAATGCAATACAGCTTGACACAGTCAGATGTGTTCCGATTTAGATAATGCACAGGGCGTGCTGAAGGCAGTATTAAGTTCAAAGATGGAAAGAATCTGCACAACTGAGACGGGACAAGGGCTAAGCAGTGAACTGACAAAGCTCTCTAAGCACAACTGTCCTCTCCTACCCCTTTCCTTTCTGCCGCAGCAGAGCTTACAGGTGGAAAGAATGTCATTTAGATGGTCCTGCCCGCAACAAACGACACCTGAAACTATGCCGCGTCTGTAAGGTGCATGCACCCTTTGCAACCCTCTGCAGTAGCGAGTTATGCACTCATTTTGGCATGCTTCAGGCATACATATTGTCTCCCTCATTCTGAAGAGCTCTGGAAATGTCTCTTTTGAAGGTCAAGGGACCGAGGGAAGGCGGGTAGAGGATGGGAGGATGTAGCATAACACCCACAGGGCAACTCAGCTTCCCCATTTTGGTGACGTCTTGTGCGATTGCACCGGTCACCCTCCCCTAAGGCTGGCATTGCTCCCACTTGTCGGAGACAGGTTCACTGCTAATGGGAAGTTTGGGTTTTTTCTCTTTTGTATTTTGATTTGCATTCATTTGAGCGTGAACTGTTAGGCAATGCTTCATATTGTGACTATAGCTGGATACAACTGAAGAATGCAGCAGCAAATGCCCCTATGGTGTTGAATGATTCTGACGACTTCATTGTTAATTCCCATGCACTTGCTAATCCATCACACCAGCTGGCAAAGGGAAAGGATAAACCACAAATTAGCCAAAATAACCACAACATCGTAATGGTTGGTTGGTGCCGTCGACTGGAAGACTTCCTTTTTGCGGTATTTGAGCCTACAGTCTTGAATTGTATACTATGCAAGATAACCCATGCATAAAGCAATGC